>NC_065446.1:186786981-187105365 GCF_917563875.1 Diabrotica virgifera virgifera | reverse complement strand
AAATATGAATCAATATTGTAACAATAAAAATATGTACATTTATTTTATTGTACTCTTATTTATCTTGTGGTCAAAATAAAATATTTTGCCGTTTTATTTGTCACAAAACCTGAAGTTAAAAAAATATATTAAGAAATAATAATACAATTTGGTTTAAATTCAAACCTATTTATTTATTTTTATTATTTTTTATTTATTTATGTATTTAACGTAAACCATAAAATTATTCATATAAAAATAAGTGCATATATAAATGCATATTTGCATGTTAATTGTGCATATTCAGCTTGTTTTAAAATGCATATTGCATGCATATTTTAGACATTTTTTAGTGCATATTTTCCAGTCTCTACTTCCAATTGATTTGTTGGACTTTCATTAAACTCTCATGCAAAATTTAAACTGCTATTTACCACCAATATAAATCCTATCATTTGACATGTTCTACGTTTTGGACTTATTAAAATGACCAACATATTTGTCGGACAAACATTTTTTCATATATTATATAAAGTTTGCTATGAAATAAAATTAAAAACAACCTGCTAGTTTTCACAATCATAAACTTGTCAGGATGACACGTTCCAAAATTAAAATTACGTTTCACAATTAAAACTTCACCTGTTCCAGTGTTCCCATACCTAGATCAAAGTTTGTCCAACTAGACAAATTTTCAGCTTGCTATTATTCAACTTTTTTTTGGTACGCGGAATCCAGGCCTAATATTTTTTGAGATCGATACAGTCTAATTTTTTTTTAATTTTGTTACGTTTTATTACGTTTTATGTGTTTAAAAAATAAGCCTTAGCCCAATTTTAGCTCTCTAACCCCTCAACCTGCCCACTAAAACATCAATTTAATTTTTTTTCTCAGTATACCTGTTGCCCAGTTTATCCTCAAATAAACTATGTACATTTAAAGAAAACAATTTCAAATTTTGCAGTATCTTTTTTATAAATTAAAGATACCTATGTCATTTTGAAATTTTTTGGGTAGGATACAAGAAACAAAAATAAAATGCAATAATCCATTTAAGAAAAATACATTTTAATATATCATGCTTTTTGTCGTTTTGTGAATCAAAACATTTTGTTCTTTGTTCATTAGTTTGTATTTTGTAGTAACCCTAATATTACTAAGGACACTATTACGCTTTACAGTTCTAAAGTCTTCATCGCTGTCTTCGTCTATTACAGGTACCTA
The DNA here is from genome assembly GCF_917563875.1 of Diabrotica virgifera virgifera. NCBI lineage: Eukaryota > Metazoa > Arthropoda > Insecta > Coleoptera > Chrysomelidae > Diabrotica > Diabrotica virgifera. The sequence goes on along the minus strand of NC_065446.1, from coordinate 187,104,162 downwards.
TAACCTCTGTATTGTCAAAGAGTTTTGTAAGATATTCTGCTGACTTGATGATTTTTGTAAAATATCTTCCATGCGATAAATTATAATATTATATTAAGGCAGCCACATGCGAACAACAGCCTATTGTTATGTTGCCGTTTGCGCAACCTCATAATGCAAATAGTTGAGGCTGTATGCTTGCCCCGTTAGGTAAATTAATTCCGATTGATTTTTTTGCACAAACTTACTCAAAAACAGGTCCTTATAACAAATCCACAACGTACCAGGCAGTACCGCGGTCGGAAAATTGTTTAACCAATGTTTTAAACAATTTAAAAAAATCAGTTTTTTCACTTAGGTCAAATTTGTTTTAGATTCTCTGGACCAATCTGAGCAAAATAGGTCTCTTTTGATTTATTTTTAAAATTGACTGTTGTCGAATTATACGCGATTTAAAATCTGAAAAACGCGAAAATCGCCATTTTCAAGGCTTAATAACTCGATTTAGAATTATTATTATGGAAGTCAGAAAGTGACCAAATCAAAGTTTAAAGCCCCCCCCCCTCTACAAGAGCCTAAAGAAGAAATTTTTGTCATTATTTTATTACTAAGCTATTGTTTTTAATAATTAACTAAGCACGTATTGAGGCGGCCGTCCGCGAGAGAGATGTACCATTCATTGGACGTTTTAAAAAAATATCGATTGGAAGTCAAAAATACGTTTTAAAAAAATAAAAAAGAAATTTTGATGTCATATGTACACTCTACCTATGGGTCCATAAAAAATAGACATGTTTTGTAGCAGCCGCATAAAATTTTTAAATAAATTGCAACTTACTAAGCAAAAAAAAATAGAAAAATTGACGTTTTTGTGGGGCAGGGGGAGAGGGTGGTCTAAAAATACGATGAATCTTATTTTTTAATCACAAATAACGTAAAATAATGAAAAAAAAATAGTAATGCTGTATCGATCTCAAAGAATATCATTAAGCCCGCAAAAACCCTTACGTAACTTGAAAAACACGGTTTTTGGGGGTTTAAACGTGTTTTTCCCAATTTTTGAATATCCTAAATTACTCAGATATTTCAAATTGTACATGTTCTATTTAAAAAACCTTGAGTTGGTCTATTTTGAAGTCTATAAAATGGAGAAAATCCCCAAAAACCCCCTAAAAAAACAGTTTTCCGGATTTTTCAAGATGGCGCAGTTGACGAAAAAATCTGAAAAAATCAGAGTGATATTTTTTGATAAAATACACAAAATGCAAAAAATTTGACCTGCAGCCATCTTGAAAAAAAAAGTTATAAGCTTTTAAAAAATTAAAGAAAAATTGAGGTTATGTACACTCGACCTACGGGTCCATAAAAAATGGACATGTTTTGTAAGAGCCTCAGCTACCCGCGTGAATTTTTGAAATTTTTAAATGAATTACAACCCAACTAAAAAAAATTAAATCTAAAAATCTACATGTTTGGCTGTGGGGGGAGGGGTAAGGGGGTGGCGAGCAAAGAATCCGCGTAATCTCATTTTTTAATTGCATAGAACGTAAAAAATTAACAAAATTGAATTCTGGGAGTGAGGGCATTTTGCCTATCTTAACGGGGGGTACCCTTTCACTATAACTTTTTTTAAATATGTTCCTGCCATAAGAATACCGCATATGCATTTTCAATAAAAAATCTATGATAGTTTTCGATATATTGGAAAAAATCGATTTTCATTATGTAACTTCAAAGGGCTGCAACTTTTTTTATGTGCATATTTGTACTAAGGTCAGTTAGGTCCAATTGAACTATTTTTGATCCCAGAATATGTGGTTTTTTAGGACCTGCATTTTTGTTACACCCTATAATATGATTACGTAAACTTTGAAAAAATTAAATTATTGACTTTTTTGTTTTATAACTATGAATTATGATTTATCTAAAAGTAAAGATAATTCAGATTTAATTACAGAACAGAGCCTCTACTATGTGCCTATAAATTTTATCAAAATGCTCTTCTTATCTGGCCAGCCTCTCGTCCGCATTAGAATCCATACACCCTTTTTTATTATTTTTTATTGAATAGTTTTTCATTTTGTGTCTTTTTGCTATTCTTTTCTCTGAATTTGATTTCCATTTGCTCTTCCAAGAAGATAGGCTTACTTGCTCTACATAATATGTCTTATTCTTCGTCTTTCTATTTTATATTTTGCTTTGTCTTTCTCCTTTTCTTTTTGTTGCTTTTTCTGTTTGAATTACCTTCTTCTGCTTATTAGAATATCTTCTTTGCAGTGGTTATCAAGCCACTGTGTTTTATTCTCAAATTTGTTCCTTTTTGATAATGCATTACTGGATGCTGTTTTTATCATTTCCCCTATTTGTTTCCAGACTGTCGTCAATATTTACTTCGCTTGTTGAAAAAAAATTCCATTCTTCTACGTATTTTGCCTCTTCTCCATTTTGATTGCAGCTATTATATGTTTAAACTTTGAGTATGAGTCTATTTGGTCTGAGTTTTTTGACTTCTTTCTTGCTGTGAAAAAGGACACATTCTTTTATGTACATACATAAAATGATAAAGAAGGTTTTTTATCGAAAATCTTTGGTATCAACTCAGTGAAAACAAATTAACATTTCCAGAACTAGCGACTATGCTTCTTTTCATGAGCATTTTTCAGTGCGTCACAAATGATAGAAAAAAAGGTAAGTCCGTGATAATATACATTTTAGTGACATGACATTTTAGTTAGATCTGACAGTTGTCACATTTTATTTGCAATTTGGCATAAAATCAAATCAATTTTGTTTATTGCATTTATAAAATGGTATTTTCTTTGATTTGTATAGTCTTATAAATTGAACAGATTATATTTGTAGCTATTGGGATAAACCGTAATCGTACCCCCTCCTAACTGCCAAAGTGTCATGGCCGCCGTCGGGACCTATTGTGCTGACATTTACAATGTTTACATATAGAAAAGTTTTTTTTTTTTCTGCTTATAATGCCGTTTTCTAAAGATATTAGTGAACAAAATCGATTTGCTAACAATATTTAATATATTTTAAATGTGCTAAAATTGGATTCAACAGCAAAAGTCGCATAAATAACATATAAATAACGAATTTGTTTACCTATTACAAATGGGGTTATGTGGTTGTAACTGTTTATTTTGGGAATAAAATGAAAATGATCAATTAAACGACTGGAAAACTGTAAGTATTACAATTAAAACATGTTTATCCTATCACAAGAGTTCACTTCATTTTAAGAAAGCTAATTATTATTATACAATAGACATTTATAAACTGCCATGTACTTTTAAGGTTACTTTTGATCTGTTTTCAAAGCTTATGATTAAATGTTACCTCTTTATTAATTAGATTTGCCAACAAAAGATGCATGATTAAGGCCAAATGCAATTCCTTTGCTAAAGTCATAAAAAAAGTACCAATACAGTTAAAAAAATTATTTTATAAAGGTCTCTCAAAAGACATGAAAATATACAACAACTCAAAAAACTAGAGAATGTAAAGAAAGCCAGGTTATTGGAAATGGAATTCCTGTTTAATTGAAAGCCACTAAACTATCCAAGACTTTTCAGAATCAAATGTGTCAACTTGTAAAACGATTCTTCTGACATTTTTAGTAAAAACCAGATTATCCTCAAGAAAAATTCTGTTTAAGTGAGACTCGAAAGTCATATTTGTGAATGTGTCATCTTTGAATGAAACAATTTTTTTACCTAAACAATTAAATGTATGGATCTAATTAAAAACAATGCTGAATCAAGTACAGTTACAGAAATACAATCCTTTGAACTTCTAAATGTGATTGTTGAAAGTGTCGAAATAGCTACTGCATAGGGATTCGAAAGGGATAGACTTGTTATGAACGCACTTGATCAGGTACTTCTTACTGTTATAAAGTTGAAACAAAACTTATTTTATGCTTTTTTATCAGTCACTTTTAATTGTGTATCAACTTTACGTGGTACATCGTGCAAAAATTGCTAAAAATGCAAACATTATATTTATTTTCTGTGTTACATTGGATAGTATGATTGAATGTCTTCCTCTTTTAGATAGTGAAGTGAAGAACATCTTGAAGTTCCAATGATGTTTCAAGATGAGGTAAATCGACATAATTGTATGTTAGAAGGACAGAGAATATGAAGAAATGTTATTGCTGCATATTTAGTGTAGTGAAATACAAACTTCAAACATTATAATATATTTTTTGATTTCAAACATTTCATATGATTATGAAAGAACATCTTTCTTTTTAAAACAATGAAGAAGTGAAGAACGTAATAAAGTTCCAACGAAAATGATTCCAGATGAGGAAAATCGAAATAATGGTTGTATGTTACGTGTATAGAGAATACGAAGAAATGTTATTGCTGCAAACTTAGTGTAGTGAATTAAAAACTTATTGTCAAATACAAATCAATTTATTTCATACTTTTATAATATATAGTGATATAATTTTATATGTGTTCAAATAAAAATATTAATAAATAAAATACAATAAACACAAATCATGTATATCTTACAATGAATTACAAAATCAAAAATTAATTACAAAAATATCAAAATAAATCTAAAATATTAAAAAGTTACATATAATTTTTATAGTACCTACATACTTTGGTTGGTACTCTAATAATTTGAAGATCCATTAAAGTTTGTAGATGGAAATTGCAGGTATCTAAAAAATATAATAATATAAAGTAACTCAACAATCTCTTTTTAATTAGGGTAGCAGTTGATAAAGATGACCCTTGCTCGGGAAATCAAATGTATCTAAAAAAAATTAAGTAACAGCTTTCTAACAAAACAATCTTAGCACTAAACGGAAACAAAGATACTGGTAAGTATTAAAACATTGTTTGAAAAATCTTTCTGAAAGTGAAAATAAAGACTTCTCTCTATGGGAACAATTAAAACTGGGCATGCTTTACAAAAAAATGTATCCAGAACAAACTTCTTCTCTATAAGGCAATACTACGACAAGTCTGGATGTACAGGATTTAAATCTGGGGAACTGCCAGTAATACAAATATGCAAAAACTATTAAGATTCTAATCCGAAGTCTTTTATGATGTCCGATGTTTTTAGTACCACTACCAAATATCATGCTAAACTGAAAATTATAGGGTAAAAATCTGTCTGATCACCCAAACTTTTAAAAGCTGGATGCTTATCTGATCTAGTCCAGAGGCTGGTTTCGGTATTGCAGCTATAAAATACTTAAATAGTAAGCATGGAAATTTTTATTATGGTCCGCCTTGAGGCAAACTAGGGCACTAGAGGGTTAAGAAAAGTTACAGATCTCTACACCACTGGGAAGTAGATAGTAGTTACTAATTTGTAAAAAAGTCAGAAATATGCTAATGTAGACTAAATTAATATAAATATGTAAAGAGTTCTCACCCTTGAGTGTAGTTCCCACTGTGTCATTTTTTATATCTGTCATATTGTTATCATGATAACAGATTGCATTAAAGTTAAAATAAAAAAGAATTAAAGAAGTTGATAAAAATACTCTATTTTTGAAAAAATATTTAAGTGCTTAAATATTTTTTAGATAAAATATACATAAAATTTATTTTTTCTACAACCGTGTTAAAAATGCAACTTTCAGCACTCCATACAAGCGTTAAAAACGCTACCTTAAGGCACTAGTGCTTTATAGTACATTATATACCGCGGGACTGAAGTAGTACATTTAATCCTGAAGGTAAAGTTTATGGCCCGACCGCAGGGAGGGCCATAATTTACCTGAAGGATTAAATGTACTTCAGTCGCAAGGTATATACGATACTTTTCGTACTTCCGGTATGATTTTATTAATTATTTCAATAATTTCAATCAGTTTTTTCTCTCTTCAACTCATTTAATAAACTGTCTTTAAAATAAGTTACCATAGTAACATTGCGTTGTGACAGTTATAATTTAGAAACATTGTCATTACTAGTGTCATTGTAAAGAAACATTGTTATTGATAATTATTGGTATCATGAGTGAAGAAGGTGTATCTGATATTGATAAAAGAGCAGCCGAAGTAGGTGAAGAATTGTTACCACCGAAATCTAGAAAACTATACGAGCAGCAGTACGATGCTTTTAAAAAGTGGTGCCGCTTAAAAAATGTGAGACAACCTACTGAAAATGCGCTGTTAGTCTACTTCGATGATAAATCAAAAGCGGTTTGTGCCTCAACTCTCTGGGCACATTACTCAATGCTGAAATCGGTTATTAACATTAGAGAAGATATTGATATAAGTATAACTGTCACAATATTAATTTGAATATTAACGTTAATTACCATTCTAATTAATTATATTTTTCAATAAAATATCCCTTAAATTCGTTTGTTTGTGATTTAATCGTTCCGGGAGTTTCGTCAATATTTAATCCCGGAGGGATTAAATGTGACACTTTAGTACCTGTCACAAGGGAGTGAAGTTGTCACTTTAGGTCCGGAAGTACGAAAAAATTTTTATGGCACTGCAGTTCGTATTGACTGTATAGGCAATTTTGATGTAATGTCAAAAAAATATAAAAATGGAATGTCAGTTCAAGTAATAGTTATTTATGATATAAGTGTTAAAAGTACACGTTTAACCCTTAAACGCCCAACCTTTTTTAGGTCCCATGTATGCCCAAGGGTGGGTAAAAAATGTCCACCTTGAAAATAGCTAATATATTTATTGAGTTGTTGGAAATGGATTAAACTTAAGAATCTGATGCTTAAGGCTATGGGTACATAATTCGCAAATATTTTACGTGTATCCCTACTTTTTCTGTCTTTACACGGCAAATTACGTGTAGTAAAATTCACACTGGTGTGGATATGTAAACATTACTAGAATGTCATTCTACTTGAAAATGTCATAATTAATTTAAAGAGATGGCTTTTGAATGTTCTTGGATAACTGTTATTTTTATAATTGCAAATTATTAATTCAGTTAATAAATGTGATAATTTTTTCACTAACTATGTTTTCAGTGATTGTAATAATTTATTTGTACAACAAAAACTAATAATCAATCGAGAAAAGAGGAAAAGTGTTAAAGAGATTTTTTAATAATATGTTGTTATTTTGGAACGCTTACAATTTTGAACATCTCTAACAACAAAATACTTGGATCACAGGATATATCTGATGTATTCTCTGCTTGGATCTTTCACAAATAATACACAATAAATAACTTTTTATTAAGTTCACGTCTTAAATCAATTATTTATCAAATACACTATATATCAATAATATTTAATCAATTTCTCAAAATATTCCCGATGCAATGTCAAATATTTAAAATTGTCACTGATTGTCAGTGTCTGACTGACAATATATGCTGACAATATTATATTCGGTTGAGTGCGTTGTAAGACAAAGACAGATTTGGAAAATATTACCACGGCATTGTGTTAATTTTTTTCAAATCCTGAAAAAACCAATAAATATTTTTGAAAAATTTAAACGCAGAATGAAAGACTAAATTATTACCGAGGGCCGAAAGTCCCTTAGAATAAATAAAAAGTTTATTTTGAATGAGATATTTGAATTTAAAAATCACACTAAATTTTCTCTTAGTTTTTTCACCCCTGTAACTTATTAAAATAAACATTGTAGAAGTTCTAAGGGACTCTCGGCCCTCGCTAATAACGTAATCTTTCATTCTGCGTTTAAATTTTTCCAAAATACTTATTAGTTTTCTCAGGATTTGAAAAAAATGAATCCCCATTTGAATAGCATTGCAGCCGAAAATACGTTCCGATCCTCTTAAGAAACACAGCATCTTCTAAAATATTAATATAAACAATTTACAAACCTTAAAACAAAATTACAATATAAATAAAAATTAACATACCAGTAACTGCCATTAATTCAAATTTGTCGATTTTCTCCACATTCTTCCTTTCAGCCTCCTCATTGGCGGAGAATTATGTCGATAATGTAATTATACGTCGATAATTATATGGATTATGTTCCTACCAACGAGAAATTATAGAGAAACCTTTAGTAACAAGTTTTACAAAAGGTGTACTTTTTATGACCACCCATATTTAACTCAAGATATTACTTTTATTTTCAAAAATATCGGTAAAACCAAATTAACATTAGATAAAGGGCTGTATTTGTAACAATAAATAATTTTTGAAAAATTTTTACACATGTAATAAATAAGTTACAAGGGAATACGCATTAGGTGGACATTTTTTACCCACCCTTGGGCGTTTAAGGGTTAAGGCACGCATGTGAAAGTTTAAGGCACGCATGTGCGATAGCACTCGCTATCGCTCATTCTGCAATTCACATGAGTGCCTTAAAAATGTACTTTTTAACACGCATATCATACAATATTTTTTCTACAAACGTAATTACAGGACAATATCTACAAAAACTTTTACTTGAACTTGACTGACATTCCATTTTTATATTTTTGTGACATTACATCAAAATTGTCTATACGGTCAATACGAATTGCACTGCCATAAAAATTTTAAAGCACTTGTGCCTTAAAGTAGCATTTTTAATGCTCTTATGGAGTGCTAAAAATTGAATTTTTAACACAGTTGTAGAAAAAAGTTTTTGTATATATTATTCTGTAATTACGTTTGTAGAAAAAATATTGTATGATATGTGTGTTAAAAACTACATTTTTAAGGCACTCATGTGAATTGCAGACTTTCACATGCGTGCCTTAAATGTGTACTTTTAACACTTATATCATAAATTACTATTAAAAAACTAACACAGAAAATAGTAAAAATATTTGAATGAGCATAAGTAAAAAAGTCACTCTCTCAACCAATAAACATTTGTGATTAAAATTAATATACTTAATTGATTATAATATGAATGTGTTCTTGTAGAGTTTCATATAATAATTTCCATTTGACTAAAGAGACACAAGCTGGAATACTTATGTCAATAATACTTAGGTATGAAACACCCTAAAAAATATGAATTTTGCATTTGATAATTCAGAGAAAGATCCAAGGTAAATGTGGTTCTGGTAGAATCTCACAATCATAGCTGAACAATCTAAGACCATAGTATGGAAAATCGACTCCATCATCATTAGTTAGAGCTGCTGTCAACAAAGCCACAATAGCGAATATGGTAGCCAATATGATATCCAACAATTGATAACAGTCATGGAACTAAAAAATGTATTATTTCAAAGTGTTTATGGGATAAAATTAGTAAGAGTGACATGATACCTAACAAAAATTTTATTCAGAAGATTTAACATAAAACTTGTAATTCTCTTATACTAAACTCACAATAAAGATGCACCAGAAATAAACAACCCAAGACATGTTGAATGATACAAATAGCACTCCCGAATCATGATTTACAATGTATAAACTTTGTAAATAATGATTTGTGAGTGCTCCTCATAACATTCATCATGTCTTGTGTTTGTTTCTTTCTAGTGAATCTTTATTGTGACTTTAGTATTATAATTATATACAGTGTGTCCACGGTTGGGGTGCCCAAGAGGAAAAACTTTTTTATTTTCAATTTTAGCGAAAAATGTCATTATTGATAAAAAGTTTTGCTTGTTCTAAAACCCCATAAAACGAAATAAAATTCAAGTTTTTAAATCCTGCTTAATTTTGTAGCCAATTTTAGGTAAATCCCTATTTTATGTAAATTTTTGCACTAAGTTTGAAATCTTAACAATAATCTAGTGTTGCCAAGCCCCAATGTAGCTTAGTAACTATCAACTTCGATAAATAATTTGCGAACTGTCAATTTTTTTGACAATGTTAAGCGTTCAATAAAGAATTTATCTTGTGATAAATTTCATTATTAAAATTGTTGTATTAATAATTATTTAATTAATAAATAATTGGATGATTCAAGGAGAACGACAAAGTCTGGCTTCGTAATCCAGAGAAGTGAAAGGGTTGTTCTCCCAAGTTATTATTGTTACAATTTCGAACTTAGTACAAAAATTTATAGGGATTTACATAAAATTGGCTATAAAAATAAGCAGGATTTGAAAAACTTGAATTTTAGTTGATTTTATGGGGTTTTAGAACAAGCAAAACTTTTTATCAAGAATGACATTTTTCGCTAAAATTGAAAATAAAAAAGTTTTTCCTCTTGGGCACCCCATACGTAGACACACTGTATTACTATTTTTATAATAAAAAGATTATAATTTATAAAATATGATGCTGTATATGATTTCAAATATTAATCTTTTCTATTACCATATAAAAAAATATTGCCTTTACTCAAAAACATTTTATTTATCATAAAATTTTTAAAGATATATTTAAAAACTTCATAAATATTAATATTAATTTATACAAAAACATTAAATATTTTAGTTTTACTGGTTTATGGCTGTAAGGTGTCTCTGAATATTTTTCACTCTTTTATAAGATGGTTCGAAAATTGAAATATCTCTGAAAGTTTTTAATATTTAAAATCAGTTTTCATAAATTTATCATCGGTTAATATTAGAGATCTTAAGTTCACAGTGGCACAAACCACTGAAAATATCTTCTGCAAGTGGAAGAAGACTAACATACATTTTACATACATTAAATGTTTTTATTTATTTCGTTGGATATATCTATGTGTACTCAAGCTTTAGCTATCTTCATTGTAAGAATTTTAAGTTTAGCGTGATATTTGGTAGTGGTACTAAAAAAATCGGACATCATGAAAGACTTTGGATTGGAATCTTTGTAGTCTTTGCATATTTGTGTTACTGGCAGTTCCCCAGAATTAAATCCTGTACATCTAGACTTGTCGTAGTATTGCCTTATAGAGAAGAAGTTTGTTCTGGATACAGTTTTTTGTAAAGCATGCCCAGTTTTAGTTGTTCCCATAGAGAGTATTCTTTATTTTCATTTTCAGAAAGTTTTTTCAAAAAATGTTTTAATACTTACCAGTATCTTTGTTTCCGTTTAGTGCTAAGATTGTTTTGTTAGAAAGCTGTTACTTAATTTTTTTTAGATACATTTGATTTCCCGAGCAAGGGTCATTCATCTTTATCAACTGCAACCCTAATTGAAAAGAGATTGTTGAGTTACTTTATATATTTTTTAGATACCTGCAATTTCCATCTACAAACTTTAATGGATTTCCAAATTATTAGAGTACCAACCAAAGTATGTAGGTACTATAAAAATTATGGGTTACTTTCTAATATTTTAGATTTATTTTGATATTTTTGTAATTAATTTTTGATTTTGTAATTCATTGTAAGATATACATGATTTGTGTTTATTGTATTTTATTTATTAATATTTTTATTTGAACACATATAAAATTGTACCACTATATATTATAAAAGTATGAAATAAATTGATTTGTATTTGACAATAAGTCTAAGTTTGCAGCAATAACATTTCTTCGTATTCTCTATACACGTAACATACAACCATTATTTCGATTTTCCTCATCTGGAATCATTTTCGTTGGAACTTTATTATGTTCTTCACTTCTTCATTGTTTTAAAGAGGAAGATGTTCTTTCATAATTATATGAAATGTTTGAAATAAAAAAATATATTATAATGTTTGAAGTTTGTATTTCACTACACTAAGTATGCAGCAATAACATTCCTTCGTATTCTCTGTCCTTCTAACATACAACCATTATTTCGATTTATCTCATCTTGAAACATCATTGGAACTTCAAGATGTTCTTCACTTTACTATCTAAAAGAGGAAGACATTCAATCATAGTATCCAATGTAACACAGAAAATAAATATAATGTTTGCATTTTAGCAATTTTTGCACGATGTACCACGTAAAGTTGATACACAATTAAAAGTGACTGATAAAAAAGCATAAAATAAGTTTTGTTTCAACTTTATAACAGTAAGAAGTACATGATCAAGTGCGTTCATAACAAGTCTATCCCTTTCGAATCCCTATGCAGTACCTATCTCGACACTTTTAACAATCACATTTAGAAGTTCAAAGGATTGTATTTCTACTGTACTTGATTCAGCATTGTTTTTAATTAGATCCATACATTTAATTGTTTAGGTAAAAAATTTGTTTCATTCAAAGATGACACATTCACAAAATAATATTTATATATATGACTTTGAGTTTCACTTAAAACAGAATTTTTCTTGAGGATAATCTGGTTTTTACTAAAAATGTCAGAAGAATCGTTTTACAAGTTGACACATTTGATTCTGAAAAGTCTTGGATAGTTTAGTGGCTTTCAATTAAACAGGAATTCCATTTCCAATAACCTGGCTTTCTTTACATTCTCTAGTTTTTTGAGTTGTTGTATATTTTCATGTCTTTTGAGAGACCTTTATAAAAAAATTTTTTTAACTGTATTGGTACTTTTTTTATGACTTTAGCAAAGGAATTGCATTTGGCCTTAATCATGCATCTTTTGTTGGCAAATCTAATTAATAAAGAGGTAACATTTAATCATAAGCTTTGAAAACAGATCAAAAGTAACCTTAAAAGTACATGGCAGTTTATAAATGTCTATTGTATAATAACAATTAGCTTTCTTAAAATGAAGTGAACTCTTGTGATAGGATAAACATGTTTTTAATTGTAATACTTACAGTTTTCCAGTCGTTTAATTGATCATTTTCATTTTATTCCCAAAATAAACAGTTACAACCACATAACCCCATTTGTAATAGGTAAACAAATTCGTTATTTATATGTTATTTATGCGACTTTTGCTGTTGAATCCAATTTTAGCACATTTAAAATATATTAAATATTGTTAGCAAATCGATTTTGTTCACTAATATCTTTAGAAAACGGCATTATAAGCAGAAAAAAAAACAAACTTTTCTATATGTAAACATTGTAAATGTCAGCACAATAGGTCCCGACGGCGGCCATGACACTTTGGCAGTTAGGAGGGGGTACCATTACGGTTTATCCCAATATTATATAATTCGTAAATATATTTTTTTTCGATTATAGCGCCATCTATTGACAACTAGAATAAATGTTATAAATGTCACCGACGAAATGTAATCACCGACGTGCGTTTTTATTCTGTCACATACAATTTAACGCGTTAGAAAAAACCGAAAAACTGTGACGCACTGAAAGATCCTCATGAGAAAAAGCATACTATAAAATTGAGAATAAATGAGATTTACAATATTTTCGACATTTCCAACGACTTCCACATGTGGTATATGGTTTTACTGTTCATCCGCTAAAAACAGGAACACAATATTCAACTGCTATAAGTGTAAAAAATTCATGCGTCTGGATCACTTGATACAAATTTGTACCGAATGTGTGCAAAGCAACGCTTCATATCATTCTGGCTGGCTCAGAAAAATTCCAAATACTAGTTTGAACAATCCACAAATTGAGAAATTTCTATTTGCGGAATATTTGTGTTTTAAGGATTCGTAAAATAAAAAGCAGTCTCTAGAAATTGCTCATGCAAAACAATGATAAAAGTAATAAGTTGTTGATTATTGTGCTTTCAATAATTTGCATATTATATTATAATATAATATAATAAAATATATTATAATATAATATAATATAATATAATATAATATAATATAATATAATATAATATAATATAATATAATATAATATAATATAATATAATATAATATAATATAATATAATATAATATAATATAATATAATATAATATAATATAATATAATATAATATAATATAATATAATATAATATAATATAATATAATATAATATAATATAATATAATATAATATAATATAATATAATATAATATATTATAATATATCTAATATAATATAATATAATACGTTTATTCAAATCAATAGTTATTACAATCATTTACAATTGTTTACTTACAATAAAATTAACGTAAAAAAGTTTTAAAAGCATAAATTAATATGCTTGTTGACTTAATCTGTCTAATATTGACAGGTTTATGGTTATTGTTTTTTTTACAAATCATTATTTTATTTTTACAGTTTCTAATCTAATTTCTATGTTTTTTTATCTAGTATAATTTAAATTTATTAAATTGTTACACAACTTCCTTTTTTCTTTTACCCAAGCAGTAACTAATTTTTTATACAAATAAAATTTTTTGATATTTTTAAAATTTATGGGCAATTGATTGTACATCTTGGAGCAAAATATGTAATTGACCGTTACGTGATTGTTTTTAAAGTGTGAAGACATCCGATATTCAATTTTATTCTGGTTTCACAATTTGTCACTTTTATTTTAAGACGAATTTTATCTTTATGAATATTTTTAAGTAGCTCTAAGCAGTACAATTGCCGAACACCAAGAACCTGAATTTCATGAAAGAGTTGGTCTGAGGGATATGTTTTTCGTTTTCCATATATTAGTTTAAGAAACCATTTCTAAGTATTTTGAAAAGTCACCAGATGGTAATCAGCTACTCCACCCCATCCTAAAATCCCATATACAAGATGAGATTGTACTAGAGACAGGTAAAGCATTTTAAGCTGTTCAACATCCAAAAACTCTTTTAAATAGCGGAATTTTGGTAGTAGTCCTCGTATTTCTCTTATAATATTTTTTATTTTTTTTTTATTTTTTATAATATAATAATATACTATAAAATAATATAATATAATGTAATATAATATAATATAATATAATATAAGATATCATATAATATTATAATATAATATAGTATAATATAATATAATATAAAAACTTAATGAAAAATCCTTTGGCTATTTGAATATCTTTGTTTCGCCTACTCGGGTATCAAGTTGTATTTATTTTTTCGTGTACTTCGTTTGACACCCACCTAGTCTTTTAGTCCTTAACTTCTTTCCTGTCAATTTTCAAAGTATTTAGTAACAGCAAGTAACAGTATCCCTAGTGATATTGACCATCTGCATCCAAATTATATGATGGTTTCCTTTCATGTTCCGTTAATTTTTTCTGCTATTATTTCTCTGAATATACCTTCTTTCTGGTATTTTAATATCCAACGGTTTATTTTGTTTGTAAAATAATATTATATAAATCAAGATTAAAATGTAATATAATGGTAGGGGAGCTTGAGCGGGAATTTTTGCAGTTACTCACATGGGGAGAAACTTCGTGCCCTGTAAATATACCCCCACTCATCTATTGGCTGGTAATACAGGAGAGTGCATTGGGGGCAGTCCGTATAAAAATATATCCTTAAAATACTCGAAAACGTCAGATGAAAACAAAGTAAGTTAAGCACAGCAAGAACAGACGAATATTTCGCGAAATTAACATCAAATCGAAAAACTGAAAAATACGTGTTAAATATTTTTCAAAAATCTATAGAATGAAACCAAACCCAGGGAGTAATTTTAAAGTTTAAAAAGGAACCATGCGATTTTTCACGAAATGGAAATCAGATCGAAAAACTGAAAAATACGCGTTAAATATTTTTCAAAAATCTATCGAATGACATCAAACTTGACCCCCTACGGAGGTGGGTTGGGGGGTTACTTTAAAATCTTAAATAGGAACCCCCATTTTTATTGCAGATTTGGATTTCTTACGTAAAAATAAGTAAATTTTATTAGATATATTTTTTAGAATTATGGATAGATGGCGCTATAATCGAAAAGAAATCATCATTTTTTACAACTTTTTAAGATTTAAAATTAATTTATAAATTGAAAAATCCTCACTTAAATGGAAATCTTAACTCTTTTTGGTTTTAAGGCCTAATATTCACAACCCAATAGGTCCCCATGATGCTTTAGTAACTGCAAATTTAACATCCAAGGCTCCTCTACTATAATATTATATACATAGTAAATACCTAATTAAACATAAAAAATAATACATTGTCAAATAAAATAATTACTTATGTTTATTAAAGACTCTACAAGAATTGTGAATAAAACTTATGGCAGCTGGGCAGTAACCTAATTAATCCATATTATCATAATCTATCTATATAGTGTAAAAAGTTTCTGGATGATGTACCAAAATAATTATAATCTGAAATGTATTTAATGCTCCTGCTTTTTCTCACACAACACAATATCCT
The DNA here is from genome assembly GCF_917563875.1 of Diabrotica virgifera virgifera. Lineage (NCBI taxonomy): Eukaryota > Metazoa > Arthropoda > Insecta > Coleoptera > Chrysomelidae > Diabrotica > Diabrotica virgifera. The sequence continues at coordinate 187,088,193 of NC_065446.1, read as the reverse complement.
GCTAAAGTCTACACCGACTAATTCTAGTACATAATTCTTCCGTAATAACTTCATATTCATGAATAACTTTGTGTGAGCTAAATAACATTAGAACATTGTGATCAATAGTACATCGTTTGTATTATAAACTATATAAGCTTAATAAAGTTAGTTTAAAGCCCTAAAGCTCGTATTCAGCCAGACATACACAAGCAGGTCTGGTATACTGCTTAATGTATTTTTTACAGGGTAGTATCAGGTTAAGAGTTGTGTCGTGAAAATTATTTAGTCGAGGATATGAAACTAAAAAAATGGCAAAACCTCGCAATTTTTTCGACCAGCATCGATTTGGGATTAGGGTCATTAAACCTTCTAGTTCATTTTCTATATTGAGTCGTTGTAAGCTTTTGGTTTTTAAGGGTGAAAACTACCCCTAATTTTAAGAAATTACAAATAACATTTTAAACTTAAATGTTGTCAACATTTGGTTCTTATTAGTTACATAATGGTTGTTTTATACTTTAAGATATACTATCATAATATTTCAACCCTTCAAACCACCCTTGTTGGAGCTATATTATATAAATAATTTGTTGCACGCCATGCAACATAAAGTATCATAACTTTTTTCCTATTGCATATTATGACTCAAAATTTTCCAGAAGACTTCTTCGTGACTTATGTTTTGACGATGTGTTGGTTATAATGATAGACTAAAAAGTTTGTCACTAAACCTTTTTAAGTAAACATGAAACTAAGGAAATCTGACCACAAACTGTTTAAAAATTAACAGCTCCTCATTTAACTTGTCTGTACATTTCAAATAAATCTCTTCATTATCTACATACTTAAAAGATAATGCAGTATAACTATGAAAAGAAAATAGTAACAGCGACCAAAGATACAGCTAGGTGAAGTTGAAAAATCATCTAAATTTGTTTTTTACATTTTTGCATAAAATTTGATGTTTGAACATGTTTTGAATTAAAAATTCCAGTTAAAAATAAACCTTATATTCGGATCCGGCGACCTAGAAAACATAAATAATAACCAAAATTATTCATTCACCTGAAAGTTGATTTTCGTGTTCGGTATTACCTGATTTTAGGGGTTGCTATCGCTCCCCTAATATAAGTTATTTGAATGCTCCGGATCCGGCGACCTAGAAAACATAAATAATGACCAAAATTATTCATTCACCTAAAAGTTGATTTTCGTGTTCGGTATTACGTGATTTTAGGGGTTGCTATCGCTCCCCTAATGAAGTTATTTGAAGTAATAATAATGCTCAGGTATTTATTAAATATTATATTTAATAAAAGTAAAATTTACAATCTTTACGTTACGACATGTTATATGTTCTAACCCTCTAACCTATGTCTAACTTCATTGTGCCAAGTCACGCCTCTTCTTCTTTACCTTGGCCTATTACTGCATCTCCCCTTTTTCTCTTTTTTTTTACAAAACTTTAATCAAACATACAACTATGCTAATACAAAATACAATCAGAGTAAACTATACTAATATAAAATATAATCAGAATACTTGGCAGGCTGTATGATAGTACGTGATGGTCTCATGCTCACATCAGTATCACACTCTGAACTGCCAGAACTCTGAGCTTTACTGCAACTAGGTGTATCATTATTGTCATCACTTAAATTCTGAGTTTGCCTAATATCAGGATCAATTTTTGACTTACGCAAGTGATAGCTGTTTCTTCTTAAGATGTTTTTACCATTATCAATTAAATAAGACCTTGGAGCCTCATGTTTATTTACAATAACAGCCGGACTCCATTGATTATTGTCCTTGTACACCACATTTTCACCTTGCTTATATTCGGGCCTATTTCTTGTCTGCCTATCATAATATTTCTTATAAATATTATTTCTTTCTTCTAATTTTGACCTAACTTCTTTGATATTATCGTTTTGCTTTTCAACAAATGATAATTTAGTTTTAAGTTTTCCACCAAATAAAAGTTGAGCTGGTGACCTCTTGAGATCAGCAATAGGAGTATTACGATAGTTCATTAGAGCAACCCACATGTCATCTGATTTTTTAATAATATTTTTAGATATTTTTACAAACCTCTCAGCCAAACCATTCGATCGAGGGTAATGGGGGCTACTCGTTTGAAATTTAAACTCAAATTTATCTGCAAACTCTTTGCATTCGTATGACCCAAAAGGCATATTATCAGCTATAATTACATCTGGTATACCATGTGTTGCAAATATCTGCTTGAGTGCATTTATAACATCAGACGATTGTTTACCTCTTATAGGGATTATTTCTAGCCACTTCGTTAAATAATCAGCAACAACCAAATAAGCTTTGCCACCATGTTCCATAATATCAGCACCCAATTTTTGAAATGGCAATTCCGGGACGTCATGAGATATTAATGGCTCTTTACTATTTGCATATCTATACTTTTCACAAATTTTGCAACTCTGTATCTCATTCGCAATATCCACACTCATCCCTGGCCAAAATAAGACATCTTTTGCTCGATCTCTTGAACGATTTATACCAAAATGATCTTCATGTACAATTTGAAGCATCTCTTTTCGCAAAACTTTAGGTACAACAATTCTATCATTGAAAAATAAAAGATTATCATTAACAAACAACTCAGTTCTTAACTTGTGAAAAACTTTCATCTCTCCTTCATACTTTGTATTTTTCCACCCTCTCACTCAATGACTTTACTCAGTACATTATCTTTTACTGTTTCTGCTTTAAACTGAATCTTTCTAGGATCACTCATTCTTAAATGCTTTTCTAATGAATGCACCATTTCATTCATATCGGCATCATTCTCCGCCCTTTCATCACTTACGTTTCTAGATAAATAATCAGCAATATGTAAATATTTACCAGGTACATACTGAATTTGTATATTATACCTCAGTAGCTTCAGTTTTAGCCGTTGCAACCTAGGAGAACTAATTTGACTTATTTGCTTACTCATGATACTTACATTAGGTTTGTGATCTGTTATGAATTTTACAGAGCGACCATAAATATAATGGTGAAACTTTTGACATGCAAATACTACAGCTAATAACTCTTTCTCTATAACAGCATAATTTTCCTTAGTACCTGTTAAACCTCTAGAAGCATAAGCAACAGGCCTTCCATCTTGCATTAGACAACATCCCAAACCAAACTGGGACGCATCTGTTTGAATTACAATATCTTTACTAGAATCAAAATTCTTTAGAGATATATTTTTAGCAAGTTCCTGTTTTATCATTTCCAGTTCTTTACTGTGAACTCCAAGCCACTGAAAAATAACATTATTTTTCAGTAACTGATACAGTGGGCTTGCAATCTCACACAATTTCGGAACAAATTTTCGTACATAATTTACCACACCCAGCAGTTTTTGAAGCTCTTTCTTGTTTGACGGATTTTTTAGCTCATTTATAGCCCTCAATCTTTCATTATCTATTTTCATACCATCTTCGCTAAAAATGTGTCCCATATACTTCACTGTCAGTTGTCTAAACTGAAATTTTGATTTCTTAAACTTTACACCCTTTTCCCTAGCTCTATCAAACACTTTTTTAAGTGTTTTGTCATGCTCCTCCATGGAATCAGATGCAATTAATAGATCGTCAAAATATATTATAACATTTTCAATGTCACCAAAATTTTTACAATTTAATTTTTGAAAATATTCTGGGGCCAGATTTAGACTGAATGGTAATCTAAGAAATTTGTAACACCCAAATGGAGTTGCAAATGTTGTTAAGGAACTAGATTTTTCATCTAACTTAACTTGATAAAAGCCATCTTTAAAGTCTAATACTGAAAAATATTTTTTTCCTGACAGTTTCGAACTTATTTCCTCTAAACTAGGTACCTATTTCAAAATATTCCCTAACAATACATTTATTAAGCTCTTAGGCTACGGCTCCACGTGCGGGAAATTGACGCTAGCAGTAGCAGTAAAATGAACTTAAGGTTCCGCGGAACGGAATAGGGATAGCCGAACTGTACCGACTACAGGACTTTTGCGTAGTCGGTTCAGTTCGGCTATTCCCATTCCGTTCCGCGGAACCTTAAGTTCATTTTACTGCTACTGCTAGCGTCAATTTCCCGCCCGTGGAGCCGTAGCGTTAAGGGTCTAGGCACAGCCGCAGTGAACCATCTGGCTTCTCAACTATAACTATATTATTAACCCATTCACATGCTTCTGTTACTTTGGATATAATATTTCTACTTTCTAATTTACTTAATTTCTCTTTTAGCTTATTTTTTATGGTAAATAGTGGTGGGCTCCACTACCAGCTAAGCGAGGTGAGCGAAGCAGGCCGACCAGAGTAGCGAGTCACCGTAGTGACGTGATCTCGCAAGCTAAGGCAGGCGAACTTGCGCAGCAAGGTGTCTTCTTCTTTAAGTGCCTCTCCTATCGGAGATTGGATATCATTAGGGCGATTCTAATTTTATTTACTGCTGTTTTGAACAATTCGTTAGTGGTACAGCCATGTTGTTTAAACCTGTGTTTTACTGCGTCGTCTTGAAAAACCTACCCGTTACAAGTATATAAATATTAAGAATATTAAATACCTACATATGTGTATATATGTATTTTATTTCAATTTAGGCATATACTATACCTAAAAGCAATTAAATTATTTAATTTTGAAATTTGAACTCTTTACAACAACGCATCCATAGGAAAAATACAGTGTACAACACATGGGAAAATGACATATTTCTCCCTCGCTTGATTTGTAACATTCGCGTCATGCCAGCAAACTTCTGCGCTCTTGAGGAATATGTCTTTTTTCTCACTTGTTGTAAAATATACTTTTCAATTCAATTATTACATAGACACAACACTTCCACTTTAAAAAAATTCAGAATTATATCTGTTTTTTTAGTTGATTAATTTCCACGGATTCTAATAAAAGTAGGCGAGTTAGGATTCTAATAAAGATATATCTTCAGGCTTGTATTTCGTATGTAGAGACTTTGAAATTGGTCGTTAAAGAATGATTATGAACTAAAAAGTGAAATGCGTACGTGGACAGTGGACACTGTGTTTCTATTATTGAAATCTCTTTTGTTCTTTTAATTGTATATTTGCTGTATCTACGTTCTGTTAAAAAATATGTTACAATTTTCCAGTTTGTATGAAAATTTTTTTGGTGTTGGTTAAATGTAACCCGAATACAATAAAAACACCATGCAAAAATATAACTTATCCATTTATACGAGCTTTTTGCTTTCAACGTTTCCACGAGGGTGACTGTTTGACTTGCATAAATTAACAAAACAAACTCGTGGACGCTTCCAAAATTTTCTTTCCTTCCTTTGTCCTTTGTCTTTTGTTCCATATCGTCTCGTTGTATTAAAACGGTAAATTACGGCAGCAATAATATTTTGGTAGTTATATCATACGAATAGACTGAAGATGTATATTATGTATACAGCAGTAAGGGGTAATTGCCTTATTCTGTAGAAAATAATATATTCTGTATCATCAATAGAGAGTTAATTTAACTTAGAGACATTTTATTGGATAATTCCTATATTGTTTTTTCTAACAACCTGAATATCAGACTGACATAATATACATATGTATACAGTGAGGACGTTTGAGTATGCATAAATTCATTACCTCGAGAATGAGCAAATTTGAAGGGAAATCCTAAAACAGGTCGATTTTTATGTTTAAATTAGGACTTTTTGGCATATATATAATACTAGTGACGTCATCCATCTGGGCGTGATAACGTAATCGATGAATAAGTTTTTTTGTAAAATTTTCTGAATTTTTCAATGGTAAGTCAGTTTTTTTCTAAAATTTATATTTTCAGAGTTATTTAAAGAAACATCTAAGCACCCACTTCTCGAGTAGAACTTTTTGATATGTTGTTTATTAAACATTTCTTAACGAAATTACAAAAAGTTCTATCTTGTTTGATTTTTTCCGAAGTGAAAATCTTTATGCAATCCCCTAAATAATGTCCTGGTATTTATACAATATTACCCCAAACAGAAATAAACATGTTTTTATGTAAACTGTTTTAACTGAAATAATAAAATTTTATGAAATATTCAAAAAATGTACTTCCTGATCGATTTTAGACCTAAGGTTGAGCAGATATCCATTGAAGTCACAAAATTGTCTCCAAAGGAATAAGAAAATGGAATGAAAGAGCTAGTTGAATATCAATGAGAGTGCATGGACATTCCCAAATGGAAAAAGATACTTACATATGAGGGCTTCCGTGACACATATTTATAAGAACTGTAGCAAGAAAAATAACGTTCCATATATATTCTAATGGAATGTCAGCTTAGTTTTTCTGTAAATATAAGAATGTAAAATATTTTGGGGCTCACATCACATTTATATAACAGTGAAATTTTAAAAGGGATTCATGAATAATAAATAAAAAAACCTTTTTATGAAATTAGAAAGTTATTCAAAGGCTAATTTTGTGAAACTTGCGCTGGCATTCTGGACATTAACCCTTAAACGCCCAAGGGTGGGTAAAAAGTGTCCACCTAATGAGCATTCCCTTGTAACATATTTATTATAATTTGTTAGCTGTTCCAAAATTTTTCAAAAATTGTTTATTGTTAAAAAGACGGCCTTTTATCGAATGTTAATTTGGTTCTACGATATTTTTTAAAATAACAGTAAAATTTTGAGTTAAATATGGGTGGGCAAAATGTCCATCTTTGGTAAAACTTGTTATTTTACTAAAGGTTTCTATGTAATTTCTCGTTGGCAGGAACATATTCCACATAATTATTAAGGTATAACTACATAATCGACATAGTTATCCGCCACACTAATAAGGAGGCTGAAAGATTAATGTGAAGAAAATCGACAAATTTGAATTACTGGCTTTTACTGGTCCATATTTTAATTTTGATGTACAGGGTGGCCGGAAAGTCCCTGTACACTAATAATAATAATGTTTCAACACCGCGCTAAGGTTTATTTGCGTTCCGGCGCATGCGCATCGTCAAGGACACCTCTCTGGTCACGCATATAGATAACAATAGTTGCGACTGAAACATGATAGCAGTCACAAATGAGTATGCAATTGAAGGGTGTCAATTTACTGCTTCAACGCTTTCCGAGAGCATGTGACAAACAAAATGTTCTGGTCACCGATGACTGTGCGATTTCTCGAATTCTAAATGTTTATTTTTGGGAAAGGAGAATTATATGAGCTGGAATTACTTCAAATGATCTGCTTGGGCCATATTTTTTTGAAGCCTCCAGAGCTTAACACGATAATCAACGCATCTGCAGATAATGAACGAGAGGTTACTACCGCAATTGATGGCTCAGCTCACTACTGAAACTGTTTGTTTTCAACAAGATGACGCAACACACAATTTTGCTAGCGTTGTTCGCAAACGTCTGAATGAAATCTTCCCGAACCGATGGATTGGGCGAGGTTCTCCAATTCCTTGGCCTCCAAGAAGTCCAGATTTGACAACGCCGGACAATGCACTGTGGGATTTCATTAAAGATGAGGTTAGAAAACACAGATATGTTTCGAATGACGATTTGAGAAACGGAGTTCGGAGTAAATAAATATTTTTGAAAAATTTAAACGCAGAATGAAAGACTACATTATTACCGAGAGCTGAAAGTTCCTTAGAATAAACAAAAAGTTTATTTTGAAGATATATTTGAAATTAAAAATCAGACTAAATTCTCTTCTTTTTTCATCCCTGTGACTTATTAAAATAGTTATTATAAACGTTCTCAGGGACTTTCGCCCCTCGATAATACTGAAATATTTCATTATGCGTTTAAATTTTTCAAATATACTTATTAGTTTTTTCTGGATTCGAAAAAAATAAATGCGTTTAAAAATAATTCGAAAGAAATTTTGCGCCTACGGCTACGGTCTTAAAAGGGATTAAAGTATTATACATTTTGTAATCAGTATTTCAAAAGATTTTAAATGAGGTCTCACCATGATATACTTTCCCTTTTAAAAAGATCAAAGTTGTGCCTGTCACCTGAAGAGGGGTAGCGTAAAGTTCGAAACATTGATGCTATAATATACTATGATTATTTTAAAAATCGACCTGTCCGAGCGTTTTGCTTATGTGATAAAAATAAATAAGTTAAAAGGGGGTAACACTTATTCCAGTGCACTGTATAATTCAAATATTGGCTAAATTAAAGCGCCACTGCTATAGTGCCTTCCTAAAACATTTAGTGCAAGTTTATTATTAGAGTTTTAACTAACAATTTTACTTTAACCTGTCTTGACAATCTGGTAACATTTAATTAATTTTCACTTAAATGAATTCTCTAACATCGACCTTGTATCATCACAATTGTAATTTTGATAGAAGTCAGTATCACGTAATCTAAAGGTTGATACAATCAGAAAGTGGATAGTTTCAAAATCTTTAAATATTATGTAAGTATTTACCACATGCTTAGCTTCACAGTCAAAATTTTACCCTTTTGCATTCATTTTAACTTGGAAATACTTACTTCTACGTTTGACTGATGATGGTTCGACTGGATCAAAAACATTTTTTAAAATATTTATGAATATATTATTGAATAACTGTTTCAAAACTTTTAACAAAGTTAATTAACTAAAAAAATATATCATTGTTGTTCTGAAGCTATTTCCTTGTGGAATTTTTATGATTATTGTAACAATTTAGATGGGAAAAAAGCCACAATTAAATTGAAAAAATAATTTTATTAACGTTTCGAAACCCAAATCGGGTTTCGTTTTCAAAATACAAAATACTACTAAAATAAACAAACATGTTGTTGCTAAGTAAAAAATTCTAAAGTAGAAAACTTTAAAATGATATCGCCAATATATATGAGTTGCGTTCCTGGTACGACTTTACTAAAAGATAGTTCATTCGATTACATAAAATCAATCTCAACTCAAGAATATCCGTCACAAAAAAATCATAGCATGTGAACTGTCTTTAAAAAGACAACCAAATGCAACAATGACAGTAAAATTCTCGCGTTAGAGGTTTTATAGTAAATCACGAGGGAAAACCAGGAAAAAATAGAAAAATAGAAAAAAACCAGGTAGAATGCGGTAGGATGTGGTTACCCATACTGAAATAGGAAGTCAATAGAACGAAAATACCACGATTAGTAAGTCAATAACATAACGAGTTAGTACAAATTTTATATTTTTGTATTACTTATTGTATATCTATGTATTATCAATATTGTTTATAATTTAAACATATTAAATCAGAATTTGGTATTAGTTTTTTAAAAGTAAATTAAATGTAAGACCAAAATACTTACGATGTCGGGATAGTATCACGAGGTTTTTTCCTGGTTTTCACTCGTGATTTACTATGGAATCCCTAACGCGAAAATTTTACTGTCATCGTTGCATTTGGTTGTCTTTTTAAAGACAGATCACATACTATGATTTTTTTGTGACGGATATTCTTGAGTTGGGATTGATTTCATGTAATCGAATGAACTATGTTTTAGTAAAGTCGTCCCAGGAACGTAACTCATAAATATTGTCGATATCATTTTAAAGTCTTTTACTTTAAAATGCATAATATAGGTCTGAATTGCCAATATAAATGAGTCAGATTAAATAAATTATTAGAAGAATTTTTTTACTTAACATTTTTGTTTATTTTAGTAGTATTTTGTATTTTGACAACGAAACTCGATTTGGGCTTCGAAACGTTAATAAAATAATTTTTTCAATTTAATTGTGGCTTATTTCACATCTAAATAGTTAAATATATCATTATATAATATAAATTTTTTACTTAATTTTAAGTTTGCGTTATTTTAAATTTCTTTTTCTATTCTCAAACTATGATGTCACTACCTGTATCATAATGAACTTCATTATGATACAGATTTTCATTAAGATTCAGATTTTTAACCAATGGAATCGCGATATGGGATCGCGATAAAGGTGGTACACGCGTAGTGACTAATGGCGAGTCAAATACATACGCTTTGACAGTTCTCAATATGTAAACAAACTGTCAAACTCTCAAACTGACAAACTACTTAATTTGTTTGCGTTACAAAATTAATAAATTTGAATATATTTTTTGTTGTGAATGATCATAGAAAAAATAGTGTATACAACTTGCATTTAATTATCATTATGAAGCTCGTACTCTGGATTACGGAGAGTAAAGTCTGGAGTAAAGAGATGGAGAAAGTACTTTGACAGCTTATTAAATGAAGAATTTGACAGACAGCCTGTAGAGTCAACGGAGACAGTAGCAGCAATGGTCACCAAAATAACCAACGAGGAAGTGGCTCAAGCGCTTCAAAAAATAAAGAAAGGAAAAGCGGTAGGACCAGATGATATTCCTGGGGAAGTATGGAGAGCATTGGGAGAGACAGGAACAAGGTGGCTAGCAGGTCTATTTAATAGAATTGTGGAAGTCGGACAAATGCCAGACGAATGGAGAAGCAGTATACTGGTACCTGTTTACAAAAACAAGGGAGATATACAACAATGTACAAACTACAGGGCTATAAAACTGCTTAGCCACACCATGAAAATATGGGAAAGAGTAATTGACAGACGGATACGTGAAGAGACCGAAATATCCGAGAATCAATTTGGCTTTATGCAGGGTAGATCAACAACAGATGCAATTTTCATTATAAGACAGTTGATGGAAAAATACAGGTGTAAAGAAACAAACGCTCATATGGTATTCACTGATCTTGAGAAAGCATATGATAGAGTTCCTCGAGAGATTCTGTGGTGGGCACTCAATAAGAAAGGAGTCCCTGGTGAATATGTAAAGATTGTGAGGGATATGTATGAGGGAGTAACGACTGGTGTTAGGACAGGTGTGGGAGAGACTGATAAATTTCATGTGAAAGTAGGATTGCACCAAGGCTCTGTGCTTAGTCCGTATTTATTCTCATTAGTTTTGGACCAGATAACAGCGAAACTACAGGGTAACATTCCATGGTGCTTAAAGTATGCTGATGATGTCGTGTTAGTAGGAAATAGTGAAAGAGACTTAGAACAAAAACTGGAACAGTGGAGACAAGCTCAGGAGGAAAAAGGTTTAAAACTTAGTAGGACAAAAACAGAGTATTTGGAATGTTCATTTAAAGATGGAGCTACTACAAATAAAATGGTATCTTTGGATGGTGAAATGATTGTGAAAAGCAATAGTTTTAAGTACCTAGGATCGATATTACAGAGTAATGGAGAAATAGATGGAGATGCATGCAGTAGAATTAGGGCTGGATAGATGAAGTGGGAAGAAGCGAGTGATGTGTTGTGTGACAGAAAAATTCCAATGAAGCTGAAGGGAAAATTCTATAAAACAGCCATAAGACGGGCTATGATGTACGGAACTGAATGTTGGGCAGTGAAAAAGAAAGAGGAACAACGAATGCATGTGGCGGAAATGAGAATGCTTAGATGGATGAGTGGAGTGACAAAGAAAGATAAAATTAGAAATGAGTATATTAGGGAAAGTCTAGGTGTGGCACCAATTGATGCCAAAATGAGAGAACATAGGTTAAGATGGTTTGGTCATGTTTAACGTCGAGACGTTAATCACCCAATACGAAGAAGAGCTGAAGTGCAGATTTCTGGAAGGAGTAGGAGAGGAAGACCAAAGAAGACCTGGGGGGAGGCGATAAGGCAGGATATGTTGGTAAAGAGGATTAACATTGATATGACCCAAGATAGAATTGTGTGGAGAAATGCAATTAGGGAAGCCGACCCCGCATAGGGATAAGGCAAAGAGAATGATGATGATGATATGAAGCTCGTACTCTATACGAAACTCGCCGCATTCGGCTTGTTTCGTATCCCTCAAACTCGCTTCATAATGACCATCATTAAATGCTCGTTGCATAATATACTATTAAAGTACTAAGTAAATTTAAATGGATCTGTATATTTATATAGAAACAATAAACTTTTAAACTAAAATTGGCTGTCCTTGAAAGCAAAAGTTAACGTTTAGTCTAAAAAAATACGTCAGTTTTCGCTGGGCTTTGCTGTGCAGACTCATCATAAACTCTGATTAGTGTGACATATAGACATAGGGTAAGCAAAATATCCTTTAGTATGAACGTATAGCTGTTAGGCACACACAAAATTAACATGGAATTCAAATTGAAAATATTTTGAATACACACGCTGCTGTTCATGTTGCGGTTTGTATCTAGTTGTGAAACCATTAACTTGCTCTCTCTCCAATTACCGTCGTAGGTTGGCTTTCAAACAAATATTACATTTCACTGAATCAGTAGCTATTAGCTATTTTCATATTCCTACACCGGCAGGAGTGGTTTTACAAATAACGCCTGACCACATTTTAATGCCCGATGTTGATTTATTTGGTTTGTAATTAATTTTATATTTCATTAAAATAAATCCACAAGACTGAATTCATCAAACAATATTACGATGTATTTTTATTTTCACTTTTTGTTTGAGAATGTGTTTGTATGTGTATTTTGTGTTGCCTGAATTCATCAAACAATATTACGATGCATTACGATTTATTTTTATTTTTAGTTTTTGTTTGAGAATGTGTTTTTATGTGTATTGTGTGTTGCATATGTATGTATACGAGATTGTTGTAATTGGTTCTTCAACTCCCTTTTATTTCGCTATTGTTGGTATGTTCTTGTTGTTTACTTCTTTTAGGGGTAACCACAAGACTGCTCCATTATGCTGATGGTTTTGCTGCATATGTTTCTTAGTTAAATAGGATGATGGCTGCTTGTTTGACTTTTTTCTTTGTCAGGTGTATTTAGTTCATGCTCCTTAGTGGGACACTTAGTAGTAGTGCAGTTTCTCCCAGGAAGAAATAGTTGCATTCGAATGGTATTTTATAGATTGATTTTTCAGATCTAACTTGGGTTGTTGGGTTTTGGTTTTGGACAAGAAAGATCTCAGAGTGTCAGTTGTTTAGGTTTAGAACATTGTTGTGATATTGTATTTGCTTCCTATACTTTTCAATTTTTCTGATAAGCCTCTTATATTTGGTACCACTAAGGTAAAAATATAACCTACCAAAAATTTTTCAACCATATACTTGCTGTGATCTGTGAGACCTAGGCCAAATATGTCAATTTTTTGGAAGACATACTTAACTTAATAAATCTAGATACAATCTTTCCAGAATTTTTGAAATATTCTTCTTTTGAGAACGGTTTCCGGTGTGGAGAGCTAAACGTCATACACTGATTAATTAAAAACGTAATTTTCATTGCACCAATAATTGTGGCTAAATCCCCTATAAATAAAATAGTTATACAACATCTTACAAATTTAATTACATTATAGATTAGTCCTTAAATTATAATTTAAAAAAATTTAAAAGTTTTAAATTATAAAAATTATAAATCTACTATTTTACTATATCTAAAGTATATTTTGCACTGAAGACCAAAAATCAACATAGAAATATCATCAACAAAACACAACAATAAATTAAAATGCGGTATTTTATCAGTAATAAGATGGCAAAAACTAAAGATCCCAGTATATATTCATTAATTCCTTATAGTTTTTCTTAAATACGTTAGTAACAATAATAATAATTAATAATTAATAATTTAAATAAAATATTAAAGAATGAAGTAAAAGACAGACGTACTCGCAATCATTTATTGTTAACTCCCGACGACCGGTTTCGCTCTCTATAATATGCAGAGCATCTTCAGGTCAACGGTTACAAGTAACTAAATGATTCCGCGACAAGGGGCTCCTATTGTCTTCAATAACATGATTTATTTCTCAAATTATGCCAATGTGGATATGATGGGATACACGGAAAGTGTTGCATAGGTTAACAAGTACATGGACAAGTCCTTAAGGGTAGATAGACAAGTGGCGAGAGAGGGTTCCAACAAATATATGTTTGTTACTTTGTTAGTGAAATAGATTAAAAGTAGATGTCATATATTTAATTTTAATATGTAACGGTCTTAAAGTTTTATCTGTTTCATCAAAAGATTTCTATTTATTTATGTGTCGGTGAGTGTAAGGCTGACAACGTTTGAATCACAAGCAGTTAATAACTGAGATTGGTGTTAACTCTGATTATGCAATTGTAACCCAACTGTTAAGGTCATTGCTCCTTGATGTTCCAATGTCAGGAGCAGTGGTCGTACAAAGGAAGAAACAGTTGAAAATGTCAGCATTGTAACTAAGTGATTGTATTAGCAGTCATGTGATAAAACAAAATGTGATTTGGTAAACATAAAAGTAAGTACCTGAAACCGAAATTCAAAACAGAAGTGAAAGAAATGAATGAAACCAGGTACCTACCTTTCCGGTACCTACATTGATGTTTACCAAATAACATTTTATTTTATCATATTTTATTTTATCATATGACTGATAATACAATCATTTAGTTGCAATTCTGACATTTCCAACTGTTTTTTCTTTTGTACGACCACTGCTCCTGACATTGGAACATCCAGGAGCAAAGACCTTAACAATTGGGTTCCAATTGCATAACCAGAGTTAACACCAATCTCAGATATTAACTTCTTTTGATCCAAACATTGTCAGCCTAACACTCACCAACACATAAATAAATAGAAATCTTTTAATAAATACATATACATATACAAATATATATATATATATATATATATATATATATATATATATATATATATATATATGTACATAAAACTTTAAAATCGTTACATATTAAAATTAAATAAATGACATCTACTTTTAATATGTTTCACAAAGAAAATAACAAACATAGATTTGCTGGCTGTCTCTCGCCACTTGTCTCTCTACCCTCAAGAACTTGTCCATGTACTTGTTAGCCTATGCAACATTTTCCGTCTATCCCATCATATCCCCATTGGCATAATTTGAGCAATAAATCATGTTATCGAAGACTATAGAAGGAGAACCTTGTAGCTGAATCATTTAGTTACTTGTAACCGTTGACTTGAAGATGCTCTGCATATCATAGAGAGCGAAAACGGTAGTGATGAGCAAAACAAGAACAAGACCAAGACCAGGCTAGTCTTGGTCTTGGTCTTGTTCTTGCAAGCTTGGTCTTGGTCTTGGTCTTGCAGCTAAAAGGCAGTCTTGGTCTTGGTCTTGGTCTTGCACTAGCCGGTCTTGCTCTTGTCTTGGTCTTGCTGCAAGAGTCTTGCTGGTCTTATTTTTTTGGTAGTAATAATTTGAACCAAACAATTTCGAATAAAATGTACAATGAAACAAATAAAGATGTGAAGAATGAAACTATATTTTTTGCTTTAAAATTTTAACAGAATGTAGAATGTAGTTTCAAACGGATACCAATTTTAACATTATAAATTCACCTAATGACCTAATTATTTCTCTCTATATAAAGAGATTAGAGTATATTTTTATAATGGTAATGTTTATCAGTAGGAAAAACCTGCATTTACAACCCTTGTTGCAATTGCCGGCCTTCGGTTTTGTCACGTTGTGTTTTTCATGCTGTCAATACCTGCTGCCTGCCTTCAGACCACGTCTTGAGTCTGGATTATTGTTTATTGCCCTATTGCCCCTGTATTTTAATAACATTTTAAAGAAAAATAGCTTCTTAAAAGTGTCACAAATGGTCGGGGACCTTCAATTCACGGATTTTACGAAAAGGGATAAACGGTTTATAGTTGATAACAGATAATGATCTGCTCCTTTCACTCGAACACTGTAGTATTTATCCTACGAGGGTCAAATTTAAGAACATAAATTAATTTTTTTAGAGAACACAAAAATCAAATATTTTTTACTCTAATCATTATTTAATATAATTAACTTTTTTTATAAACTAACTAAAACATACTTTTTAGTAAATACGTACATATTTATAGTATTTTTACTACAAAAGCGATATTATATAGGTCAAAATTTTTGACGTAAGAGAACTGTCAAAACATTAAAATGTGACTTTTCATTATTGTCATGTTTATTATAAACATGGCAATAATGAAAAGTCACATTCTAATGTTTTGACATTTTTATTACGTCAAAAATTTTGACCTACGTAATATTGCTTATGTAGTAAAAATACTATACCATACCTATTTATAGACCTAATGCTATAACATAATAACTAAACCTAATGGGGAGTTATAAACGCTTAATTCTGTAATTTGTTATCTTGCATTTCTTTAATTTTATTTAAACTACATTGCTCTCGTAACACGAGTTATTCGCACTTTTTATTTTCACATATTTTTGGATTGAATACCCATTATGACATTTAAAAAGTTGAAAATATTCGGATGTGGGTAGTAAAAACTGGAATTTAAAACACACTGAAATGATGCGCATGCATTTCAAGTGCGGCACATAATATTTGTACTGCTGGCCCTTTCTGGGGAAAACCTAGATTCTTCCAAATAGTTTTCAGCTATGAAATCAGTCAAATTCTTTACACGTTTGTCATCCGAGATTTTTACAAATAATTCAACTTCCAACTTTCGTTGATTGTAAAAAATTAATCCAAAAAATAATTTTAAAAATTTCCCAGTATCGGAATTTTTGTCACTTTTGGATTTTGCGATACCAAGCTTGACACATTACAATCGACAACCAGTTATTTTTTATTCAGGCCATAATGCTTTCACAGCATTGTGAATCCCTTTTCAAAATCTATTATGATATCTTTTGTATTCATTTTAAATTTAACGACCTACATTTTTCCTCGATTATGCGAAAAGAATTGAAATAAGTGTCAGTATTTTTATTAGACAAAAAAGCGAAAACTACTGGTACATAAAAACCGTTTTTAATTGCATTTTTTTAATGGATTACCCTATCTATAATTACATTTTTTTGTCTTACAAGTAATTTCAATTATCCTTGTACTGTCGCCGTTTGAAAACTTGCCTTCTGGACACTTTGAAGGTTGAGAAAATGCCAACCGTTTGACTTAATCAAAACGACTTAAAATATAACCAAAATATTATGTATTTTAAAAATTCGATATTGTTTAAGGTTTCTTACAATGTCAGTATATATTATTGAACTAAAAAAATAAAGTTAAATAATAAAAACCAATTTTTTTAAAAAAGTGCAAGAGTCTTGCAGGTTGGTCTTGGTCTTGCGTGGTTTTGCAAGGTTCGGTCTTGGTCTTGGTCTTGTTCTTGCAACCAAAAGGCGGTCTTGAGTTGGTCTTGGTCTTGGTCTTGCTGCAAGACCAAGACCAAGACCGCAAGACCAAGACCAGTCTCGCTCATCACTAGAAAACGGTCGTCGGGATTACAAAATTAATGATTGCGAATAGGTCTGTCTTTTACTTCATTCAAAATGAACTCGCGTATGCTACCCATTCAACATTAAAATATTAAAGATCTACAAAGTAGGTAAAATGTATAATATACATCAGTGTTTCCCAAACTTATTTTTCCGTGGCCCGGTTATTCTTGTGTTTATCCTCCGTGACTCACTAATTTTTTTTGCATACCGTGGTGTGTGTGTGTACAAGAAAACATACTTAAATATTTATTACAGTTATATTTTAATAAAGAATCATTAGCTCAAACAATGTGTGCGTTTTGTGTTTTATTGGAACTGATTTTTCACAACCAACTGACCAGTTTAGCTCAAACAAAAATGTAATAAAAAAAAATAAAAATCAAATACTTTATTAATGAGAAATATCGTTCTTCTTTAAAAACTTCACTTTTGGAGGAAAAAATGATAATTTTATTCCCAGCTCCCTCCGGTTCGACTTCAAAACGATTCCTATACTTATTTTTGAGGAAAGCCAATGTTGAAAACCCTTCTTCTTCTTCTACGGCACTACAGCCCAAATACAGCCTCCTTTATTTTTTGCATCCACCCTTGCTTGTCTGTGGCTGCTCTGCTCGACACACGGACTCCTAAAAGGGCTTGTGCGTTGCTGTTTACTGTGTCTTCCCAGCGCTTTCTTGTCTTTCCAACCGGTCTCTTTCCCTGCATTTTAGCATTCAGTGCCCTTTTTGGTAGCCTATCCTCTCCCATTCTTATCACATGTTCGGCCCATTGCAATCTTGCGTTTCCTTATAAAGTTGATACAGTTCGTTGTTGTATCGACTTCTGAAGATTCCGTTTTCCCTCGCAGGTCCCAGTATTCTCCTCAGTACTTTCCTTTCGAATGTGTCGAGTTTGTTTTTGGATGTTTCTTTCAGGACCCAGGCTTCACTGCCATAGCATGTTATTGGTCGAATTAAAGTTTTATAAATTCTCATCTTTGTATTTCGGTGGACACTTTTAGACCGTAATATATGGGAGAGGGCAAAATAAGCTTTGTTTGCCTGCGTTATTCTCTTCTATGTTTCTCCGTCTCCTGATCCGTCGGCATATTTTTCTACTCGTATGTAAACTTTTCAACCGTCTCAATTAGTCCAGGGCGCATCTGTTTTGAGATGGACGTTGAGAGGTGACTCAAATTTTTTTGCAGAAATTGCTTGAAAATAACTCAAATAATAATATTTGAGTTATCCTCCCACTCAAAATAGTCCGTAACATTGTTTAAATAATCAAAATGTCAAAATATGAAGGAAAAATTCGATTTTTTTATTGGTTTTTTGATTATAACTTTAAAACTATTCATTTTTGAGAAAAGTTATACTGACACTAAAGTTGCGCAATTAAATTTCCTACAATATAGAATTGATTTAAAATTTAAAAAATAGTCACCCTTGTTGCAAAATAGCAATAATTGCGAAAAAAACATACAAAACCAGTATTAGCATTTTACGTTTTTTAACCATTTATGCTACACATAGAACCTTCATATTTTACCCAGAAAAACTTTATGATATAGTATAACAACACTGTAAATTTTATTGAGAGCGGTTTAATAGATTTTACAAAATAAATTTTGAAATCCAGCTTTAGCAAAAAAAAATTCATTTTTTTTAAATGTTGCAGGATTGAAAATAAAGCAGATAGTAAGTTGATATTTTTTTTTGCTTATAGAAGTGTACTGTACCTTTCATTTGCAATTTGCAAAATTAAAATCGATTAATTACCACGGCGTCAGGAAAATTTTTTAAATAAACATTAATTTTTGGTGCTACGCGCAGGACAGCGGTGTCCGATTCACACAAGTTGATTTCCACCAAAATTTCTTCCAATCTTTATCTAATATATTATTTTCTTACTCTATATTTTGTTGCATTTTAATATTTTAATTCCACAAAAATCAAACTAATTTTATTATTGTTTGTGAAATATTTTTTAAAAAATTGCATAGGTTTAAAAATAATAAACTTTTATTCTCTAACTTAAAATATATGAAGAAAGAAAGTTTTTGCTAAAAAAAGTGTTATTTCAAAGGATAGAGTATGTGTTTTTATTTTGCAATAAACAAATTTATTTATTTATATCGAAATGTAATAAAAATTAAAATGTATCAATCATTATCAAAGGTCATTGGAATGCCCAATCAGAGTAAACTTTCCGCTGTCCTGCGCATAGCACCAATAATTACTGTTTATTTATACACTGAAAGTACAGTTACGTACTGAAAGGTACAGTACACTTTTATACGCGAAAAAAATTTCAACTTGATATTTTTTTGAATTTTTTTTGCGAAAGCTGGGTTGCAAAATTTATTTTGCAAAATCTGTCAAACAGATCTTAATGAAATGTACAGTATTGTTTTACTGTATCATAAAGTTTTTCTGGGTGAAATATGAAGGTCCTAAGTCTAGCATAAATGGTTGAAAAGCGTAAAATGCGAATACTTGATTTTATTTTGTATGGTTTTTTCGCAATTATTGCTATTTTGCAACAAGGGTGACTATTTTTTTAATTTTTAACCAATTCTATATTGTAGGAAATTTAATTACGCAACTTTTATGTCAATACAACTTTTCTCGGAAATAAATACTTTTAAAGTTATAATCAAAAAACGAAGAAAATAATCGAATTTTTCCTTCATTTTTTGACAATTTGATTACTTAAACAATGTTCCGGACCTTTTTGAGAGGGAGGATAACTCAAATATTATTATTTGAGTTATTTTCAAGCAATTTCTGCAAAAAAATTTGAGTCACCTCTCAACGTCAAAATGTACTAATATTTTTACAGATGCGCCCTGGTCTAAATGTCATCTTCGTTGAAAACTCTGACTTATAGGTCGTAAAAAAAGGAATTAGGAACTATCGCTTTTTCTGCTAAAACTTGGTACTCCTGGTGGCAAGACAGCCAAAAATCTATCAGTGGTATTTTGTCAAGTATGTTTTTGAGTGCCCTGTCACACGATAATTCAGTTATACTGACTCAATATCTATATCCGGGAGTCTTGTCTAGGATTCTACGTCCATTGTAAATGGATTCCTTATCCATCCTTTATGGATGGGGGAGGGGGGAATATTCCTTCAGATTTGCCCCAGTCCTAGCAGGTGTTCCTTGAAAACGGCTGAAATCTCATCCGGCAATGATTCACATTATTCACTTTTTGTAGTTCTGTTAGCTTTGTAATTTCCTGCTTCCGCGCGACGTGTCCACAAATTAAGTTTTGTTGCAGCTTCCACCTTCTCTGGTACTACATTGCTACCTTGTAATGGCATATATAATTTGTCCAAGAAGAAAAATATCACAAAGATAGGCTACCTTGATTAACCAATTAACATCATGAAAACTGTCTTTAAATTTAAATATTGCATCCCTAGCCGTTGGCGGATGTTGTTCTAAGAATATTGAAATTTCTTCCTTCGATTCAATTAAAGTTTTTTTAAAGCATTCCATTTGGATAGCCAACGCACTTCGCAGTGCAAAAGAAGATGTTCATGTGAAACGGCGAGGCGACCCGGCGTTTTGCTTTCATGGCCCGGTACCGGGTCGCGACCCACCATTTTGGGAAACGCTAATGTATATAGTTGGTGTACAAAAAAGGGACAAGAAAACCAAAAAATCAAAAGCGGCCTAGGTTACTCGTACAACATTTAAATATGAAGACTCCAATGTGTCATAAAAATTTGCTTCTATTATCCGTAAAATTAAGTACTTTGTAGGAATATATAATATGAAGGTGTGTATAGTAATTTAATTGACGTGGTTTATACACTTGACTTGTTTACATAAACTGAGTTTGAGTAAATATCAGATTTTAACAAAAGTGTCCAGCATGTCAAATCAGGCAAACTTTATTACACATTTTAAATAAACATACGAGTAGATTGTCAACAGAACGGTCGATTGCGGTAATTGTATCGAAAATATGATTCTTTTCCCTAAATAAATACTAAATTACTGTGTTAGTAACTAAGAGTAAATTAAAAAGGTCTACATTCTAAACGATCATATAAATATGTTTGAATTTTGTTTTCACCAATTTTACAACATGTAACTACATAAACACAAGCATTTTTATAATACAAAAAAAATTTACATACATAAAATTCCCTACCTACAAGATCTTGTCAATAGTCTTTCAATGTCAAATTTCAATCAGTCCGTTTCCTACTGTCTTCAACATAACCATGTAATTTGAAGCCAAGATGAAGACTCCATTATCGTTTAAATACACTTTATTCTTATCAGATCGACTTATTGTCGCTCTCGATGTAGCCGAAATGGCTAATTTTTTATATTGGTAAGGTCATTCGACCTACCTTAGTAGCTAGTTTCAACTACTTTGGATCTGGAGTAAGTAACCATAATATGTTTTAATTTTTCCTAACGTTTTAACAGTCAAAATTTCAACTTTGTCATTTTTATACACTGGTTTTCTTATTTTGGGCTTTAACCTGATGATGGACCGATTAGTCCGAAAACGGTTGTTTGTATTGTACTAGTGATGTACCCACCTTGAGTTTAACTTGGGTCTATTTTAGAAAATTTTAAATAAATTATGTACCATCTACAAGGGAAGATTTTTACTTCTTTAGTAATTTTTATTATGGTATACAGCCAATGAGAGGGATTCATTTCTTTTTATATTATTTCAAAATATCCTTATCATACATGGCAAAAAGTGTAGATACTGTACACCCAACTATTTTTTTTTGCTTGGACTATGGTCATTCAGCTTCAGCCAGTCTCAGTCAAAAGTAAATGTATTAAAGATATTGCCAATAGGACTTTTCATTCACAGTCATTTGTTTCGAGCTTCTGTCATGTGTCACATAATATTAATATATCTACGTCATACGTTATTCGTATCCCAGGCAACCAAATAACGTTTATAAAACGTTGAAAAAACGTCATTATTATCACCAAACGACGTCAGTTTATCACGTTTTTTCGACGTCGAAGATAACGTGAATATGTCCCACCATAAGTCACGTCATTTTTATCACGTTTTAAATACGTGATATGAAAAACGTAGTTTTTACGTCGATTTTGCGTCGTTTTTTAGATTTAATTTTCATTTTATGGTTTTAGAAATACACAATAATTGAATGGGTCCACCACATGGTTTGTTTTTGAGAAGTCAAAGAAAAAGTTTTATATTGTGATAATGGTGAGTTTATAAATTTTAAAGGTGAGCAATACAGTTTGTATTTTGTATTTAAAAACTGTATTACTACCCTTAAAATGTATAGACTCACCATCATCACAATATTAAAACTTTTTCTTTGACTTCTCAAAAACAAACCATGTGACGTTTACAACGTTATTCGGCAGGCCCATTCAATTATTCGTATGGGCATTGTTAGTAGTATTGCAATTTTTCCATTTAAGTAAAACCAAATGGAAGGCTTGTTAAAATGCATAGAATTACAATATCCTCAATGCAACATATATAACATACATAGAATTTTCACTTTTTATATTATAAGTATTTACTGTGTCAAAAGTGAAACAACATATAAACTAATAAATCATTTATTAACAAATTAAACATTTAAGTCACAATGTAATAACAAACTTAAGTTTAAACCATTTAAGTTATATAATATATATAATTATTATAATTATACCACACACTTTAAAGGTACGATTCCGACAACGACTGCAGATGACAGTTACAGTTGTCACCATGACAGACGTCATTATTTTGCACTAATAATTTTTGCACTAATAATTGCATAATTATTAGCAACTGATGTTCTGCCAGACAGCAGTTGGAGTCAGATGTCGGAATCAGTCTCATACAGATAAATAGTGCAAAGTAATAACGTCCATAACGCCGAGAGCTGCAACTGATGTTTGCAGTTGCTGTCTGCAGTCGTTATCGGAATCGTACCTTTAGTCAAAAATGAATACATACAAATAAGACCCAATATATTGAATTTCAATGAAAACTATCTGCTTTATATTTATAAATTTTAAAGAAGACGATTGAATGATAAAAATTAGGACAAAACTATAATAGTCTGTGTTCTCACATATATTTCCATACTCTTATAATCCTCAAAATGATTTCAAATAATTATTACAAATTTTTGCATACAAAAAGATCCACAGACCCCTGAAAAATATATTTTTTGATTAAGGGACTGTAATGACCAAATTAAAATGATAAAAACAATTTACATGTGATATCTGATAATACACACTTAAAAGACTAATAGGGCTTTGTATCGACTGTCATTTGTTTCGAGCATCTGCCATGTGTCACATAATATTAATATATCTACGCCATATGTCTTTGGTGTGTATCATTGGTATATACCAATAACGTATGACATAGATATAATATTAATATTATGTGACACATGACAGAAGCTCGAAACAAATGACTGTGAATGAAAAGCCCTATACATAAATACTCATGATGAAGAAGTACATTATAATTAAAAATGACTAACCATTTTCATATCGCTGCAACATGAAGCCAAAGCCGTCTTATATTTCAGTTCGTTTAGAGAGCGCAACAAGCACTCTGAACGAACAGCTTGAAAACTCATTAGTTTTTCACCAGAGAATATACATAGCTGTAACATCTGTACATGCATTGGGTTCTTCTTCTGTCTTGCTGTGGGCATACTCAGCTGCAAATAAGATTGCTGCAATATGGCTGCAAACTTCACTATTACCGGCAATACACATACAATGTGCATTTGCTATGCCATTGGAACTGGCTATCACCCAAGCATCTAGTGGTTTAGCATTAGCTTTTTGGGAATTCTTCACCTAAAAAAAATATTTTATCTTTGTGGGAATGCTTCAACTACAAAAATTTATTTTCATTAGAGTATTTGCGTTCTTTACAATGATTGAGAATATTTTAAAATCAGACATTCATAGATATAATATAATTTTAAAAGATAGAATGCTAAAATGGAATATTTTATAGATAGGTACTAACATTTGTACCTATATTGTTTAATGAGTGTATTAATATTATTTACCACCAACTCTTTCTTGAAAATATCACTTTCTAAACAGTGAGGTCAATCGTGTGGTATGACAAACTGGGGAGTTACATATTTTTCATACTAAATTTGCTGCAAGGGAGATCGGTGTATACGAAGATGTCCCTATTTACTCTTCTGGTAAAAATATGCATGTGCATCCTTTTTTAAACGAGTAGGGATTTTTTCAAATAAATGGCAGTAATAACTCATTTTCAGAGAAATATAGAGTTACACAGTTTACAAATTAGGACGACAATATGTTTGGTTTCATACAGATATATAAACGTAAATAAATCTAATATTTAAAACTCATTTATCCGAAAGACACTAATACTGTTATTCATATATTTTTTAATGGTGAATAAATAAAATAAAGACTTACCTCTCCAACAATAATATAGAAATCATCAAAACATCAAATGTTTCAAAACAAATCCAGTTGTGAAGGCTTTTATGTGTCTGAAGGCTTTTGTATGCTTTCATCTGCTGCTTAAAGTAGTAACTGTGAGACTCTACCAGTCTACCTATAATAGCATTATAACAGTACCTTATTGATGGAATGCACTGTAAAATCCAATTCTGATGACTGAATTGTATATGGATCTAAATCTCCAATTATTTTCAGCTTCAATGAATATCTAAAACAATAAAATAAATAATGTTATTGCTTGCAAAATTCATCATTATTGATAAATATCAGGGAAAAATGAATAGTAAATAAAAATTGTTTCGCCTACCTTTCTAAAACATCTGTGGAGTTTCCAATAATAATTTCCTTAAATAGTCACTTTCCATTGTGGTAAATTTATAAAATTTACAAATGACAAACAAAAGTTTTAAAAAATACACACAAAACAGCCAACAAAATCCAAATGAATCCAAAATAGGATAAAATAATAGGACAAACAAACGACAACGACGATACAAACATAAAACATAACCTTAGTTTTGTAACTTTTAAGCTCCAAGCTCCTCCCAATTTTGTGACGTCAGACTTAGGCTGGCTGAAATGAAAACGTCTTTTAAACGTATTTTAACGTCATTAATCTTACGTATTTAAAATCACCTACAAAAGACGTCGATATGACGTAATGTTCAACCACGTGTATATATTCCACCAAATACTGACGTTTCCTCGACGTTGTTGACGTCACTTGGTTGCCTGGGATATACCATGATACAAACCAAAGACGTATGACGTAGATATATTAATATTATGTGACACATGACAGAAGCTCGAAACAAATGACAATCGATGAAAAGCCCTATTAGTGAAACATGGTTATTATAATAATATTACATGTTACTTCTTATTTTACCTACTCATTACAGCTAATGTACATACTATGTTAATAAATATTATAAATATATTATACAGTACAACCTCAGCATAACGAATCTGAAGGGTCCGAAAAAAAATTTGTTATATCGGGAATTTTTCAATAACGGGGTTCCTTATATCGAGGTTAAATGCGGCCAATATTCGTTAAAAAGGGGTTCTTAAATCTGAATAGTACTCTAGGAGTACACTAGGTACTGATCACAGTGTAAACAAACAGTGTCAATGCTGCATTGGCTGACTGATGGTTGCAGGGTAGGGCGGCGGAGAGCAGGGTCCGACTGTTTTCATGTCTGGACTTGTCTGTGAGTCGCTACTATATATACTCAACTACGCTAAACCAGGGCTTGGAACGAAGAAATGCGTAATGCTGATGTTGTGTGAGACTACATTAAAATCAACAGGGTACGTTTGCTGTTATTGGTTGGTGGGCGTGTCGTAATTTAAAATTTAGCGGGTAGCATAAATGAGTACAAGCAGAGAATATTCGCATTTTAGGATTAAATTGGCTAATAGAATGGTACGGCTTTATTGAAATATAATTATTTTTCCGTGTGTGATTATGTAGGTAAAAATATATGCCAACTTTAAATCCGATATGCGTTTGAATTTATTTTATTTTGATATTCTTGTAATGCTTTTTTTTTTCTTGAATATCTAGGTAGGAATCTACTTAATTATGTATGTTGTTTTCATTTTTTTTATTAGATAATATTTTGTTTAGAGGTTTCTCGTATTACTTTTATTTCTAGAACATTCATCTTCATTATTATTCTCTTTGCCTTTCCCATTGTGAATTTGGCTTCTCTAATTCTAGGGTGCTCGGTAAAAAGAGTATAAGCCCGGTTTCAACTTAAAGTGAAGTTCACATTAATGTGTATTACCATTGATAAAAGTACCAACTTAAAAGTCCACTTTAATTTTATTATGAAATTATGAAATCGAGTCCAAGTCAATTTAGTCAACTTTTCAGGAGAAGCAAAAAATGATAATTACTTGCCATAATTATTTACTACCAACTAATTTTATTTATTTTATATTACGTAATATATTGACTTGTTCTATTAATACCAAGGTAAAGATATAGGTAGTCCTTTATAGTGTTTTTCAGCAAAAATAATATTATGACCATTTTTGACTTATACTCTTTTTACCGAGCACCCGAGAATTATTTTCCTCCAAACTTTTCTTTTCTGTGCCATATGAACGTGAATACCGTTTACACCCACATCCTGCTGATTAACTGTCACCCACCACGTCTTTTCGATTTTCCTGTTTTATTGCTTCCAGGGACTAAGCACCTCTCCTCTATATGTATGAGATGGTCCTCATCTCTAAGTTACACATGACCTAGCCTTACACATTATATTTATACTCATATCTATAACTTTCTTTTCATATCATATCTATAACTAATCTTTTCTTGTTACCTACTCCACTCAGCGAACCGAGCATTCGCGTTTCAGTAATATACTATTTCTGTTCATCCTTATGCTTTACTGCTCAACATTCAGGACCATACATTATCATAGCTGGTCTTACAGCAATCGTACCTATATAATTTACCTTTTTATCAAACAGTACTCCATTTACCTTTCCATTTCATCCTTAATTCTATTACTTGCATTTTATGTACTTCCCCATTGCTCAGTAATATCGATCCTACATACATAAAACTATTATCTTGTGTGAGTTCTTGTCTATCCAAGCTAACTACTCTGCGATTTGGATTACTACCATATTTAAAAGAATAAATTCTGTTTTTGTTTTTTCCTCCACTTCGCTCTCGGACTTTCCTACTAACACATTATCTGCATACATTGACAAGCAAGGATCTCCCTTTGAAGTTCAGCTGTTATCTGATCCAGCATGAATGGGAATAAATATGAGTTCAACACAGAACCCTACTTTCACACGAAATTATCTAGTTTCACCTGAATTCGTTCTAATGTTCATTGTTACCCTCTCACAAGTCTTGCACCATTCGTACATATTCAGCCGGCACTCTTTTCCTAATTAGTACTAGTGGTTTTCTGGTAACTTTGCCATATACCTTTTCAAGGTTAATAAATATTAAATGCAAGTTTCTCATTCACTCCTAACTTTTTCCATTAGCAGTCTTAAAATGAAAATTGCTCTAAACAATGTAAATTGCTGTAAAACCTTGCATAAATCGAAAATGTTACCCACTTTATTTCTAGAACCTTTTCACATTCAAATTTTGTTAGATTTCACCATAGATGTATGATAATAAAAACATATCGTCGGTCTATTTTTCAAAGGTCGTAACTCCAAAAATTCTTATTTTACAGGAGAAGCAAAAAACAGAAATATTTTATTATATTAATTTTTGTGGATGTTTTTATTTATTTTGTAAATAGAAAAGCATATTTGTATAGTTTCCAATAAAAAATAATACATTTGCACATTTTAATATTTAATTGCAGGAGTTATGACTTTTTCTGGCTAGAATCTTAAATGTTCTGAGGAGATACGACAATTTCAACAACATTGACTATAGAAAAACACAAGCACGCATTGGAGTTAGGGCATATGAAAATTTAGACCAGATGGTGATTTCTGTATGTCTTTTGATAATTGCGATTTTAAAGGTTTTATAATTTTTTCGGAGCTATGGCTTCTTCTGGACGAGTAGAAATCAGCTGAAAGTAGCTATTAACACTAAAATGTAAAAATATGATTTTTGAGGAGTTACAACCATTGAAAAATAGACTGACGACATTTTGAATTGAGTGCTATGAAAACTGGTCTGAATAAAATTAAGCAAATGTTTACTGGAAACTATTGATACCTAAATAAAACACTAAATAGCTGTTTAAATTTTTTCATTTTTTATTAAAAATCTGGAAGGAGGGGGGCCTTATTGATGCAATGGCATAGGTAAAACCCCTCTAAACCTCGCCTAGGACCCAGTACATCCAGATTTAAAAATACATATAACACTAATACAAAAGGCTACAAATAACAGCATTCATTAAAAGGGCTTTATTTAAAACTATAATAAAATTCGATACAGTTATAAAACAAAAAATACATGTTAGCTACAAAAATTTGTTAATCAAATTTAATGTTTATCAGTTATTTTTTTTTCTTGGAAGGAAAGTACTCCTGCTTCTCCATTTTTCGCTTTGTCATAATGTTATTCGCGTTTTCTTGACAGTTTTCCTTCGCCTTGAGCTTTGTTACTTGCATGGTTCTCCTAATTCGTCTTAATTCGTCACGTAATTTTGTTAAACTTGTGTCATCTAAATCTTCCATTTCATTTTTTAAGGCTTCCATTTCATTTTTTAAGGCTTCCATTTCATTTTTTATTTCATTTTGTAATTCAAGACTTCCTTTGGTTTTTTCCTGGGTCACATTTGTCTGTTCTAGTTTCTTTCTGATAAATTCATTAATTTCCTTCTCATGGTTTGATTTGATAATTGAACTTTCTCCCAAACACCTTGCAGCATCATCTAAAACAGAGTTAGTACCCACACTCTCCTCATACATTCTTACCAAGTGCACATGCTGACACAAGGTATTCTTCACCTCATATACTGTACAGTCACACTGATAACGGTGCATACAAATTTTACAAACTCTACAAAACAACAGCTTACACTCACTTTCACACACTTGACTTAAAGTTACATTTTGTAATAGACTAGGATCCTTAAGGGATGTTACCTGATATTGACCATATACTGCTACATTCTTAGTAACCTTCATTTTCTTTTTGTTCCGTTCTGCCCCTCTGTGTGATTTCATTATAGTCCTATCCTGATAATTATTCGCATTTGGTCGTTTCATGTCCACAATTCTCTTCCACATTTTTGTCTCCACTAGCTCATCAATCGTATCCAATAACTTCTCGATTCCCACTCTTCCATTCCTCTTTAGGTAGTTTGTCTTCAGTAGGTTGTTCAATGATTCTATTGCCATGTTGGTGTTAATTCCAGAATTTCTTCTGTAACAATGGGCCCACATTTTTATTCTCTTTAGATCCTTTAAGTAATACCTAGAACAAAATATACATACTTGAAGGTGTCTTAAGGTGTATGATTTAATATAATTATTTACTCTCTCAGATAATCGAAAAACTCTGTCTCATTTGCATTTTGTAGTTTTATTAAATAGTTTCTGCATAATTCATTAAATGTATCTAAATCCGTTTCTGTTATAATCTGTCTTAATTCAGTTTTCATTTCTTTCTTTAAAGTTGGGTGGTGAAATTTCTTCTTCCCTTGAATGTTCCAATTCTTGACGACGTGCCATGTGCACAAAAGCCTATTTGGTTCATTTCCCATT
Organism: Diabrotica virgifera virgifera; assembly: GCF_917563875.1. Taxonomy (NCBI): domain Eukaryota; kingdom Metazoa; phylum Arthropoda; class Insecta; order Coleoptera; family Chrysomelidae; genus Diabrotica; species Diabrotica virgifera. Next base: position 187,058,293 of record NC_065446.1, on the reverse strand, counting down.
ATCTTTACCCATGCATTATAATACTTGTTTTCATCATCACTCATGAAATGTTCTGCTTGAATTTCAGTCTTCATCTTATTCTTGAGAGCATCTAAAAGTTTTAAAAATTATCCTTACTTACCAGTCATAAATTGTCACTGCTTTATAGTACATACCTAAAAAAACTTCTTGAACCTGTTGGTCCAATATGTTGGACAGCAGGAATGCAACCGGAAATCCTGCATTCCTATCATCCTTCACCAGCATTATCGTCAAGTCCATCCGTCTCTTGTTGGTTCCATGTGTGCCGTCCATACAAATTATCTTCGGGAATTTTCGTAATTTATCTTCCATTATCTTGTTCATGAATCCTATAGCAAAATCTTCCTTTCTCAGCACATCATGTTCTTCTCCTAATAAAAATAAACCACCAAATTTAGATTACTTAAAATTTATACCTAAAGATATATATGATACAAGATAAATGGTAAGACTGACATTTTATTGTATATTTTAATAGGTAATCATTACTTCTGTTTTAAGCTTGCTTACAGCTTACAGTTACCCACTTATGTCATTGCAACCATTGCATTGCATACCATTGCAAAGATTACAATAAAAATTACCTTTTAAAGTAGATAACTTACAACCCCAAAAAATTGGAGTTACCTGGTTATGAAAACAATACCTGAAAGATGAAAACATTGTTTAAAATGTTTTTGTTTTAATAGTCTAAAATTATTATTTTTATAATAGTCCATGTACTAGTTATCTCAATGATCTAGATTCATAAGTCTGATAGAATTAGAATTACTTTTGAGGTTTTTTTAACTTGGATATACCTAGTTATAAGATCTAACCTGTTTTAGAATTTAACTGTTGTTTTTGTACTGTTAATGGTATTTTCCCGTAAAAATAAATAAATAAAAATAAACTGCATGGACCAGTGGACTGAAAATCAATCAAGCTAAAATGAAAAACATGTATGCAGGCAAAACAACAGAAAATCACGTCATTGCAAAACTGAACTATAGGAGATAGGTCTGGATCCTGCGTATGAAAAAAAAGTTGATTAATAGCAAGCTGAAAATTTGTTAATAGCTTAAGGGTGTCTAGTCCAATAAACTTTGATATATGGGAACACTGAAACAGGGGTAGTTTTAATTGTGGAACAGGTTAAAAATTTGGAACGGTCACAGCACGTAAACGGCACATTTATTTTGTCCGACAGAACAGACTTAAACTCTCCGAACAGAGATTAAACTCTCATTAAAAAATCAGACTGCTATTTTTCGCCTGTCATAATTCCTGTCATTTGACATATTCTACATGTTCCACTCATTAAAACGCCCATTTGGTGATAAATAGCAGTCTGATTTTTGCATGAGAGTTTAATCTCTGTTCGAAGAGTTTAAGTCTGTTCTGTCGGACAAAATAAATGTGCCGTTTTCGTGCTGTGACCGTTCCAAATTTTTAACCTGTTCCACAATTAAAACTGCCCCTGTTCCAGTGTTCACACATATCAAAGTTTATTCGACTAGACACCCTTAAGCTATTAACAAATTTTCAGCTTGCTATTAATCAACTTTTTTTTCATACGCGGGATCCAGACCTAAGAGTATAACATTGAAAGTGTGAAAAACTTTACATACTTAGTATTCCTTGTTATATGCAATACTAACGTTCCTAGTGCCAGTTGGTCATAGAACAAGACGAAGACCAAAGAATACATAGATATAAGGGAGAAAAAAACAAGACATGGCAATTTTAAAAATAAAAAATTGGATGAGAAAAGTGTGAAACAGATCAGAATGGAGAAGTATTCTTAACCTTTCCGTGCTAACGTATGGTCTCACAGACAGAGCTAACATATTCATACCGATAATTAACAATCTGTTCTGATATTCAGGCTAGGTCATTCAATAGCTTCATATTTTACCTAACATGTGTTAGTTTAACAAAATTGTTGAACTTAGATACATAGTTACTATGAGGAGCAAAAATATTGCAACAAACATGATAAAGGATGATAAGTATGCAAGTCATTAAATTTCAAAAAATTCTAAAATTTATAGCGCTAGGGCATGTATAAATACACGGTCCCAAAGAGAGACGTTAGTACAGATGTAAAAATAATTTACGTTAGCACTATGAGGTTAAACAGGCCAAGACTTAAAAAGGCATGTCTGGCATGTGATAATGATATAAAAAGACAATAACTAAATAAGCCTTTAATAGTTATTTTTTAAGAGGTGAAAGTTGTTGCTTTCACCTCTTTCAAAGTGTGAGATTTATTAAATGAGGGAGACAAAGATAACAATTAAACCAGCTTAAAACAAGCTGGTTTAAGATTATGTAACAAAATAAGCTTTAATGTAAAAAGCCAATTTTTAAAATCATAACAAATATATTATTTAACACGTTGACAGATAGAACGTCAATAGACATCTAATTTCCATTGATGTAGCTTATTCATTTAATGCAATCTGTCAACGTGTTAATAATGTTTATTGTGTATTATATCAAGGGGTGAATGTTGTTGATTTTACTAATCAACAGGTAATGTTTGTGACATGAGCCATGCAAGGATAACAATTCACACAAGTCGAATTGGAATAGGATTAATTATAATTGTGGTAGGTATCAAAAAGAAAGTTTGGTGTTTACCTTCCTTCTTAAATAAGAAAGCATAATTCTTGTTGTTAGCATTCCATTCCTGAACCTTTAAGGTTGTTGCTACCATATCATTTTGATCTCCTTTCTTGTGTACATTATACTTCTTGGATAAATTTGCGAGTTCTTGACTTGTTAATAGGGCAAGTCTATCTAGTTGTGGTTTTTCCAATTTTCTTGAATCTTGTAGAATTCTACTGGGTGGCACCCCAGCCATTAATTTTTCTTCAATCGTTTTTTCTTCTGCTTTTGACAGATGTATGGCTCTTAATTCTTCTTTATGTCCAGCATGTGTTTTCCAATAACTGACCGAAACTTGTCCTTGATTTGTCAGTTTACAAATTAGTCTGGAGGGACACACCCCTTTAATTCTAATTGATCCACCAGATTTCTCTGTCCTAATTTTAGAGTGGGGCTTATATCCTAAAGACAGACAAGTATATGTTTTAATAATAATTGCAAGTAACAAAGTATTGGACTTACCATATGTGTCACTTCTGTTACACTCATAGTATAAGATCTTGTGTTCCTTTGCATTAACTGTTCGAGATGTTGCATAACTTGTCTCAATTTTCTGCATATCTTTTCATGTCTCATATTCTTGTTTGCTAGAAAATTCCAAAGTTATTAGTTCAATACTCACCTGGTGATTCTCCTTAATATGTTTTCTTAAGTTCTCATGGGTTTGTAAACTAGTTTCTTGCTCACATAAGGGACAAACAATATGATCAATTTTCTTAATTGACACATCTATTTTATGTATTCTTTTGATATGACGATTTCGTAATTTTACATTTTTAAATATTTTGCTGCAGAGGTGGCAGGCTCCTGAGACAAATTCAGAACTTGTTGAAGTCGATTGAAGGCTCCTTGAAGTAGTAGATTGGTAGATAGAATCCATTATTTCTTGCTAAAACAAATGCTAAAACAAAGTCTTGGTTAATTAATTAATGTGTTCTAACGAACAGATTTTTTCAAAGCATTGAAATATAAAAATGAAATTTTGTATGTATGTATGCTTGCTGTTGAAATACAACCGCCAAACAGAAGGAGTAAAGGAGAAAGTATGTGCTTTATGGACATTAAAACCGCCAAAACACAAAACAAGGCGCCAAATCAAGGATTGATCAAACAGAAAAGATCTTAGGCTTAGGACAAAACCATACAAAACAAATACCACAAAAATATATAAACATAACCTCTCAAAAAATTCTATGTCGGTCAAAATCAGATGATGAGGATGACAGCTGACGGCCCGACCCGGACCAATAAGAGCAAACGTACCTTGTTGAAATTAATGTAGTCTTGTTTTGTGCGTTATAGAGGGGTTTGCTACACTCAATATTCATTATACAGTGGTTTTAATTTATCTCCGAAAATCGTAAAAATTCGTTATATCGAGGGTTAAAATGGAAATAATTTATTATATAGAGGTATTTTTTACATGGAGCGTTATGGACGTTTGAAGGGGATTTAAAAGAATTCGTTATATCGAGGTATTCTTTATATGGGGGTTCGTTATATCGGGACTCCACTGTACATTTTACAAATAAAAATTTAATGTTAATTATTTAAAATAAATTCATTCTTTTTGTATTTTTTTGCTTTTTTGTTTTGTTTTTTGTTTTGTTTTTTTTTGTCACTACGATAAGATGTCAACCCGGTTTAACTCCTCGGAGGAACTTAGTAATTATTTTCTTTGTTTTTTTAATTTTAATTATATTCTTTTGTATTTTTTTTAGGTATTAGATTATTTTAGTTAGTAGATTTTTTTAATTTAATAATTTTTTCTTATTTTTCTTTTATTTTTTTTGTTTAATTTTTTTATTATTTTTTTTTCATTTTTTTTAATATTTTTTTTTAAAATATATTACAAACACCTATAACTAATTACAATAATATTTTACTATTCGACAAGAAAGATACCAAACAGTCAAACATTTTCTTTTTGTTCAGTGACAGAATAAAGAGAATATTTACAGGGAGTGGGATGTTCTGGTCTATAATTCTTTTAGTTAGGTGATTGGTTAGGTGTTTATGCTTCTTGCATTCAAAAAATATGTGGTTCAAGTCACTTTTAACCTCACATTCTTGACAAATATTCGAATTTAATATGTTTATTTTAACCTTTAACTACCCGCGCATAAAGTTATAACATAAACGCGTAGGTAGCGTACTTTATACGCCACAAGAAAATACAATTAAAAACAGCGAATTTGTTTTTTTTTTAATACACTTAGTTGTTTGTTATAATCCTTATTTGGCATCAGTGAATACTTGGAGTTTCTTCTTAGTAAGCCAATTGGGATTTAAAATTGGAATCATGGAATAACTGGATTCCATGATAAATAAAATTACTAATAATTTTTTTAAATGTGATTTTTTACAGGAGAAAAAGTATTGTTTATAAAGAAAAATATGTTTTGTGCCATAATGACTAAAAACAATTGAAATATATACTTATATTACTACTTATATTAATATAATCGTGGCGTGTATTGTCCACCACCGGAAAAAACAAATAATAAACTGTAAATTACTACCTTCCCAGAACGCCGATTATAGCGAAACTAAAACCAAATGGTAAAGCACATTCCAGTGATAGCTTAGAGAGATATACAAAGTCAAAAATTATATTTTTAAATATATTTGCAGTAGAATTCGTATATCTGGCGTACAAAATAGGCCAGCGCGTGTAGTTAAAGGTTAAATAAATGTGCAGGATAACATGCATGTCCAAATCTAATTCTACTGATGGTGGATATGTATTTGCGAGGGAGGGTGAAATTATTATACCAAGGTTTTTCCGGAATAATCGGTTGTATCAAACTGTATTATATTGTTGATATACTACAGTACCTTTCCCAATGTGTTTTCCAGTTCTTCCTCTGTTCAGTTCTTAAACAAGCAAAAGCGTCTAGAATGCATGGCTGATATTTGGTTACTGTTCCATGGATGAGGGAATTATTAGCTAATTGGTCTACAAGTTCATTATGTGTAAGTGCTAAATGTGCCTTGATCCACATAAGTTGTATTTTTTGGGTGTGTTTATTAGATTAGATTAAATCTCAAAGATAACTTCACATATTTGTTTGCTAACACAGGTAAACTAAATCACATACGCATTTATTGCCATCTTAAAAGAAAAACTAAAGTTATTAAAAAATGAAATTAATCGTCAAAGAAACTAATAATTGTTCTGTAACACGTTGCTAATGTTGGACTGCAAGAGGGCTATTTGTCTGTGTTGGCTCCGGTGAGGGATCTCCGCTGCCGTCCTCAGACCTTGGAGGGACTTCGGCTCCACGTAATCTCTGCTGGTTGGAGGTGTTTTCAGATATAGGCCTTTATTATTGCGGTATCGTCGGCACCGGTGCGGAATGGGGCGGCTGGATTGGTCTTGTTATATGCTATACAGTCACACCATAGAAATAGTACTAGTTGTTAGGAGGCTCTCCCCAGCGACTACGAAAAATATACAGTGCGTATTACTATGGGCATAAGAGCACATGAGGTCCACGTTTGGCAAGGAGACCTAGTTCGCCTATAAGTAGACCATCTTACTAAAGTCAAACGATCGCAACTAATTCCACTGAACACAATTTCCTTGTCCAACGAAGATACACAAAGGTTAAAATTGTAGGACTAAGTTTTTCAACCTAATAAAAATATTTGTAAAATAAAATATTTTGAAATAGATATTTATGAAATAAGTGCTAAAAGTACACGTTTAAGGCACGAATGTAAAAGTTTGCAGAATGAGCGATAGCGAGTTCTGCAATTCACATGAGTGCCTTAAAAATGTACTTTTTAACACGCATATCATACAATATTTTTTCTACAAACGTAATTACAGGACAATATCTACAAAAACTTTTACTTGAACTTGACTGACATTCCAATTTTATATTTTCTTGACATTACATCAAAATTACATATACATTACATATACATATACATTTTTAACGCTCGTATGGAGTGCTAGAAATTGCATTATTAACACGGTTGTAGAAAAAGATTTTTAATTGAAAAAAGTATTGGCCCATTTTCCTGGTGACACCTTCAAGGCTTCTACAATATGTAAGCCAGATGGATTCTGTAGTGAAGACAAAAGGGAAGGAATTCTACACGATGCAATTCACAACCCCCGCCTGCAGCTTGGTAAAATTCCAACAAAAAATGGACGTAGTTACTCTATAGGAGTAATACTAATAGAAAATAAAAATGTATACCATTTTTATTCAGTTGCAATGCGAAGCCAAAACCTTCTTAGTTTTTACTTAGATTAGAGAGTGCAGCCAGCAATCTTATCGGCGATTTCACCTCTTGTTAGACTCCTAGAGATTTTTCAACCTCATAAAAATATTTGAAAATAAAATATTTTTAAAAGATTTTTAATTGAAATCTTATTGGCCCATTTTCCTGGTGACACCTCCAAGGCTTCTACAATAGGTTGAAAAACTTAGTCTTTCATTTAGCAGATGCCGCTACGTACCTACTACCTTCACGTCAGTTGCAATGGAGGACTAATACAGTACAACCTGCGATATCCGGACCTCCCCATATCCGGACGTCCGGACGGTTCTGCGACATTCGGATCTACAGAAATCTACCGAGAAAGGCAGTCCTGCTGTTGGACAGCGCACTAAAAGAAGAACTAAAAGATGGAGAAATAATGTATTATAGAATCTATAAAACGTGTCTATCAACGAAAGTTATTGACGGCGTTGATTACTGGAATCTATGAAGGAGAAAACGTTTCAGAGACTGTAAAAGAAGTAGTGGTCTTGATATCCGGATTTTTTCATATCCGGATCGGTCTGTCGCCACATTGACCCGGATATGGCAGGTTTGACTGTACGTCGAAAAATTTTTACCTGGAGTAGAGAAAGCAGCATCTGCATTCTCTGATGAACCTCTAACAAGAGGTGAAATCGTCGATAAGAGTGCTGCCTGCACTCTCTAATCTAAGTAAAAATTAAGACGGTTTTGGCTTCGCATTGCAATTGAATAAAAATGGTATACATTTTTATTTTGTATTAGTATTACTCCTATAGAGTAACTAGGTCCATTTTCCGTTGGAACTTTACCAAGCTGCAGACGGGGGTTGTGAATTGCATAGTGTAGAATTCCTTCCCTTTTGTCTTCACTGCAGCATCCATCTGGCTTGCATATTGTAGAAGCCTTGGAGGTGTCACCAGGAAAATGGGCCAATAAGCATTTCAATTAAAAATCTTTTAAAAATATTTTATTCTACAAATATTTTTATTAGGTTGAAAAATTTAGGCTTTCATTTAGCAGATTTCGCTACGCACCTACTACCTTCACGTCAGTTGCAATGGGGGACTAATATGTCAAAAATTGTTAACCAGGAGTAGAGAAAGCAGCCTATGCATTCTCTGAAGAGCTTCTAACAAGAGGTGAAATCGTCGATAAGATTGCTGGCTGCACTCTCTAATCTAAGTAAAAATTAAGGTTTTGGCTTCGCATTGCAACTGAATAAAAATGGTATACATTTTTATTTTATGTTAAAATTGTAACTGAAAACAGAATAACAATTAATCATAGCTATAAGCGTAAAAAAATAAAGAGAATATTACATTAGTAATCTCAAGCATTTCTAAGGTTCGCTCACTAAAAATATTAGCCGAAAAGCATAAGGTGAATTAAAATTAAGAAAATACTCACCCCAAATAAGTTGGTAATAACTTCTTGTTGTATTATAATTTCATCGGTTTTAATTATTGTTTGAAGTTTTATTCGGAAGAAAACAAATTATACGGAGGCACTCGTTTTTAAGTGGTAAAACTAGTAGGTACTGACGAATATTTTGATCCTCGCTAATTACAATAAATAGTTCGGGTTTAAGAAAATTATTATTTGAAGTACGTTTAAGGAATAGGACAGGTGCTAGAACAATTGAAGTGCTGAACTTAATTTTTGAATAGCAAATGGGAAGTTAATTTGAAAAGAAATGACTACAAAATTAAATTTAAACTAAAACAAAAAGGCTTGAAACGAAAGATAACTAAAATGTCAAAGACACAAAATGGAGAGAAAAGCTATATATGAGAAGCAAAAGACAAAGGAATGCATTAGGAGAAATTATAGAAAGGAGATGGAATATTGTAGCGTTACACACCCTCACTACCTGGGAAGAAAGATTTTTGAGCACAGCGAAGAAAATTTTTCTTAAAGTATATAAGAGTATATTGTACAAGTGAGAAAAAAAGAGATATTTCTCACAAGCGCAGAAGTTTGTTGGCAAGAGCCGAGGCACGAGGCGAGGGCCGCAAATCAAGCGAGGGAGAAATGTGTCATTTTCTAATGTGTTGTACACTGTACTTTTTCTATGGGTGCGGTTTTCTCAAGAGTTCAAACTTCAAAATTAAATCATTTAGGTGCTTTGAGGTATATTATATGCATAAATCGAAATAAAATACATATACATGTAGGTATTTAATAGTCTTAAAATGTATATACATACCTTATCTTTTAAAATTTTAATTAAGAGTTATTTGTGAACAGTTTTGAAAGGTAATTCCTGGTAAGATTTGCTTTAACACATTTATTTGACAACATTAATTAATTAATTAAGAAAAAATATTTCTCACTGCAATGGCCGACTTTTCTCACTGCATGAGGAATTGTTCATTTTGAATGTATGTCAGTAGTGAGGGAAGTTGCATATTTTATAGTATTAATAGAGAAAGGTCTATTTTTACTTAAATATTTCAATTTATTTAGGTACTATGTACAAGTTATTTTACAAATTAATTAATACAGTTTATGGCTCTTGTAATAAACCTGCTAATCTATCTCCTTCTCTGAAACCTGTTTCAATGGCTCCGTGAACTGTAGAGAAGTGGTCTGTGCTTGTAGCTTCTCCAGCAAAAAATAAAGTAGGTTTGTTATATGTTTTGGCAATTATTGGTCTAGCTAAATCTTCAGCTGTTGCATTGTGCTTTTCTTGGTCAATACTTTTATAGACATAAGAACCACAAAAATGGGGATTACTGCTCCATTTTGACCTAAAAGTAAAAGTCCAAATATAATAAAATGCATATTTATCAAAAATCCTGTCATATAAAAAATATCAACGAAAATAATTATTACACGATAGAATAGAATAGAAATAAGCTTTATAGGGGAGTGCAATTAGAACGAGTATTTCATTCATAGGAGATTCTGACCAATAGAGAGCTACAGAAATCTGAATTAAATCGATAATTTTTGATATTCTCCCGTCGTTAAATATATTACGTCAGATGCCCTTCGTTGCTACGAAAAAATACATTCAGTGACATTAATGACAATTAATGTTTTAAAAATCATAAAAGTGATGACTTTCAATCGTCAAATATTTATAAAACTGTGTGTTTAATGGTACTTACATAAATAAATTACAATAAAATTTTGGTTTTGAACAGTTTTATTCATGAAATAATCGCAACAAATTGCACTCGACCTCTAAAATTAATATAGAATTTTTGCTCTTGTGACACTTTGACATAATTTCACTCGCCTTCGGCTCGTGAAATTAAAACTGTCAAAGTGTCACTCGGGAAAAATTCAATAATTTCAGAGCTCTTGTGCAATTACTACTGAAAATATGCATTGTTTCGGAAAAAATTAATAAGCTTATATTTTTTAAAACTGTTTTTGTTAGTTTATATACTTGTTAAAATAAAAAGTTCTACTCGCAGATTTGGCCGCTAATTGTTTATTAATTGTTTAAACAGTAACAATTATTTCGTATAAATAATTTTAAAAATATCGTTAAATTCATCATTTTACTTTGATCAAATATGTTTCTATTTTGTTTTTGATTATGCTGAAACCGAATATGGCATTGCAATTTGAAAATTCTTATACAGAAGCTCTTACACAGTATGTATGCTTAGCTAGGAACCACATGGAAAACTTTTTTATTATCAATTTTACAAAAAAAAATATTCCTCATAAAATGCTCTGGATAGTCAAAAATCTAAAACTAAAAAATCAGATATCAAATTTTATCAATTTATACGAGTTATGTCAAAAATATTAATTACGTTAAAGAGTACAGTACCTTTATATTCCAGAATATCAAATAATGATATTATGAAAAGTTGTCTGAAATTAAAAACTATGTTTAAATATACGATTACATCATTCTAATTAAAAAAAAAATCAATTTTTTCTCAAATTACAGATAATCATCATCATTTTATTAAAATTATGATAACTATTTTATTATCACTTTTACCAAAAAAAAGTTATTCTTCATAAAATGCTCTCCCTGGTCTAAAATCTAAGATAAAATGATCAGATATCAAACTTTTTTAATTATATACTAGGTATGTAAAAAATATTAATTTTTCTAAGAGCTAACTGCCTTTATTATTCACAATATTTTAATTAGAAGGATGTAACTGAACACTAAAACAATTTTTTTAATTCCAAACAACTTTTCTTGCTAACACTTTTCGATATTGTGAAATGTAAAGGTACTTTACTCTTGAGTTAAATTTATATTTTTTGACATACCTCGTATAAAATTACTTAAATTTGATATTTGATGATTGCATCTTAGATTATAGATGCATAGTATTTTATAAAGAATAACTTTTTCCGTAAAACTGATAATAAAAAAGTTATCAATAGGTTCCAAGTTACGCAGAAATACTGTAAAAGAGCTAAAAAAAATTTTTTTTACTGAACGTTTATTATTTTTGAAGCTTATTATTAAATGTATTTTAGGTAAGTTTTACAGAAAAAAGTTTTGATCACTTTGTATAAACATTTTTTTAGCTCGTAATTTTGGATTTTTGTATTACATTTTTGTTATCTCTCTTAATTTTCTCAAAAAGAAATAGTTTATTTCATCTCTAAAGTAAAATAATTTAGTTCGTTTTGAATATTACGTCCTAAGCTTTAAAAAAGTACTTATAAAACTGTAACAGAGCTGTTCAAACTTAAGTAATACCGTCTTAAATTGGTGGTAATTCTATAAAACTGCGAAGATTTCAAAAATTACATTTTTTGAGACGTCATATCATTTGAATTCAATTTTTGAGATTTTTTTTGAATGAAACATCATTTGGTAAGATTCTTGAAAGGTAAGTTGTGCAAAATTGAGATTTTTATAAAAAAATTGTATTAGTTACACATTTTTAAATCATTTTTAAACAAAATTCATGTAAGGCTCAATTTCCGCCCACACCGTACTTATGACCATACATTTTATTTCTTTCTGTTATAACCAAAGGATAACTTAATTATCCTTCTTTCATGTTCAATTTGTAAAATTTTATTTGATCGATAGGCAAGGCGGAAACGGCGGGTTCGTTGGGAAAAATATTCCCATGAGATATTTTTGTATAATCACATTCGTGAGACATCCCAGAATAAGGTTCAAGAAGTCGCCCACGAGAAAAGTGGGCCAATTTAAAAAAAAATTTTTTAATCAAATTGCAAAAATCAATATTTTGGCCCGGAATAATTTTTTTTTAGGTTTTTTGGACCATTCTGGACAAAAAATGTCTCTTATAATTTTTCTCTAAAGTTGATCTTTTTCGAGTTATAAGCAAGTTAAAATTTGAAAAACGCGAAAATGGCCATTTTTAAGGCTTAATAACTCGGTCAAAAATTATTATTTTGAAAGTCAGAAAGTGACTAAATCAAAGTTTAAAGTCGCCGTTACATGATCCTGAAGAAATCTGTGTCATTAATTTACTACTAAGCTGTTATTTTTAATTAAAAACAATGAGTGGTTGTATCGTATTGACGCTGCTGTAAATGTGAGTGCGAGTAAGATGCACAATTGGACTGCTGGAATAGCTTCTCTCTCGCACTCAGCATTTACAGCCCCGCACACGTGCATGGCGCTTATTATTATTACTTAAAAATAACAGCTTAGTAATAAAATAATGACAAAAATTTCTTCAGGATCTTGTAGGGGGGCTTCAAACTTTGATTTAGTCATATACTGACTTTCATAATAATAACTTTTAACCGAGTTATTAAGCCTTGAAAATCGCCATTTTTCGTTTTTTTCAATTTTAAATTTCTTATAAGTCGAAAACGATCAACTTTAGAGAAAAATTATAAGTGACCTTTTTTCTCCAGAATGGTCCAAAAAATTAAAGGAAAAATTGTTCGGGCCAAAAATATTGATTCTTGCAATTTGATTAAAAAAAAATTGTTAAAAAAAAAATTGGCCCACTTTTCACTTGGGCGACTTCTTGAACCTTATTCTGGGATGTCTCACGAATGTGATTATGCAAAAAAATCTCATGGGAATATTTTTCCCTTCGAACCCGCCGTTTTCGCCTTGTCTACGATTAGTTTAATAATTACATTAAAATAACTCAACCATTCACTTCGCCGTACGCTAGTTTACAGTGCGCCAATGTTTGTGAGAAGGGTTACTTTAGCGTTATAAAAAAATTAGAAGATACAGATTTAATTTTAGAAAATTCTTTATACTTATAATTTTTTTTGTAAAAATTTCTGAATTTTTCAATGGTCAATTCAGTTTTTCTCTAAAAGGTATATTTTCGGAGATATTTAAAAAAAACCTCTAATTTCGTAGTTCATTTGTTTAAAAAAAAATGAAGCACCCACTTCTCGAGTAGAACTTTTTGATATGTTGTTTATTGATATGTTTATTAAACATTTCTTAATGAAATTACAAAAAGTTCTATCTTGTTTGATTTTTTCCGAAATGAAAATCTATATGCACTATTATTGTCACTGAAAATTTTACAATTTTATGGACAAAGCTTACAAAGAGTCAGAAAAAAATAACAAATTAAATTTACTGAAATTACCCAAATCGTCAATTTTACAAAATAAAAGATAATGAAGTAAAACAAAAGCAATAGGTATATTGCAAAATTTAAATAAATTGTAAATTGAGTAATACAATTTTGCATTGTACTTACGGGAGTGATCCACAATTGTTGGTGTAATGAAAATCATTTCTTAAATATACTATTGTTTGACATTCCGAATTTTCCAGAATTTTCAGTCCTAATTTTTGTTTAATTTTCTGAGGATGCTTTCCGGAGTGTAAATCAAAACGTCAAGCAATAGTTTATTTGAGAAATGTAATTTTTATTACACCAACAATTGTGGCCAAATCCCATAATACTTAATTTAACACGCCACAAAAAAACAGTTTCAGAACCTTTCATAATACAACTTTAGGAAATATACATGATTATTTCATTTATAGTAGATTCTGACCAATAGAAAGCTACAGAAATGAAAATTAAGGTTATATTTTTTGATAATATCCCGTTGTCAAGTATATTACGTCAGATACCCTTCGTTGCTACGAAAAAAATACATTCAGTGACATTAATGACAATTAATGTTTTAAAAGTTATAAAAGTGATGCCATTCAACCGTCAAATATTTATAACAACTGTGTGTTTAATTACACTAATTTGTACTTACATAAATAAATTACAATAACATTTTTGTTTTGAACAGTTTTATTCATGAAATAATCGCAAAAAATTGCACTCGACCTCTAAAATTATTATCGAATTCTTGCCCTCGTGACACTTTGACATAATTTCACTCCTCTTCGGGTCGTGAAATTAAAACTGTCAAAGTGTCACTCGGGAAAAATTCGATAATTTTAGAGCTCTTGTGCAATTACTGCTGAAAATACTTTAGTTACTTGTTAATGTTACATAAGAGTACAGTAATTTCTTAGTTATCCATTAACCCTTAAACGCCCAAGGGTGGGTAAAAATGTCCACCTAATGCGTATTCTCTCGTAACACATTTATTACGTGTTTAAAAATTTTTCAAAAATTATTTATTGTTAAAAAGACAGCCCTTTATCGAATGTTAATTTGGTTTTACCGATATTTTTGAAAATAAAAGTAATATCTTGAGTTAAATATTGGTGGGCACAAAAAGTAAAACCTTGATAAAACTTGTTACTAAAGGTTTTTATATTATTTCTCGTTGGTAGGAACATAATCCATATAATTATCGACGTATAATTACATAATCGACATAATTATCCGCCAATGAGGAGGCTGAAAGGAAGAATGTGGAGAAAATCGACAAATCTGAATTACTGGCTTTATAGTTAGTACTGGCTAAATAGCTACATGTATCCCTTGAATGTGTTGATTATAAGTTAGTAGTTTACTTAGACATTATCTATCACTATATTTGCAGTCCTGTGTAACGTTTATGGTACATTTTAGACTCTTCAGTAAACCTGTACTCTGCTGGACATAGGTCGCCCTCAGCTCTTTCCATATGTATCCCTCTTGTGCAGCTTGCATTCAGTTACCGATAAAAAGCTTCAGATTGTCGGTTCCTTTGGTTGGTGGGCGTCCTCTGATCCTTAATTTCTTCTTGTCGTGCCCCGCACTCGTCAATGCGTTTTCTCCACCAGTTGTCTGATAATCTGGCGACGTGTACTGCCCACTTCCACTTTAGCGACGCGGTTCTTTTAACAGCGTCTGTTATTTTTCTTCTACGATGTATTTATTCGGTTGAGATTCGGACTCTCAAGGAGATACCCTTGGGATTAATTTTTTTGGGTTTTAGTTGATTTTGATTTTGGTGAATAAATTAAATAAATATAATATTGTAGTTTCGCATTTAATTAATAAAAACTCAAATGTCCGCCTATTGTTTTTTTGTCACAAAAGTTGACGTTTTTCAATTCTCTAGTAGTTTTTACCTCAACGTCAATCTTTTTGACAAGTAATCATATGCGGAATTTTGAATTTTTATTAATTAAATGAGAAACTACAATTTTATATTTATTTGATTTATTTACCAAAATTAGCTTAGGCTTAAACAAAATTAGTATGACTGAATAGGTATTTTCAACACCTTTCAAACGAGGTATCACTTGCCATAAGGTCCCATTTAAAATTATCTGTCACAGTGGCGCTATAAAGTCAACTGTCATGATTACGTCACCTGTCATGGCTAGTTAAGAAGCTTACGTCCGTTTATTTCCTCCATCCATTTTTCATTATTATAGGTATAACCGTTCAAAAAATACGAGATGGGGGGTACGGACTTTTGACTAGCACTGTATGTATTACCTCAATAATTACTTTCACAAAAATAAAAAAAAATACAAAATGATAGATACGAATTTTTCACAAAATATAGTGACCATACGCTACAACTATTTGCACTCATTAGCATTATGTATGTGGGTGTACAGGGTGGAAGGCACTTATGGAATAAAATTATTTCTGTCCTTGTTTCAAAAAATTATAAAAAATGCTGAGACCCGTCGATTTTTAAATAAAAATGTGCACTTTCTAAACATAAATTTAAATGTACAGGGTGATCCTTGCAAGTCTAGCAGAGTCCATAATATTTATTTTTAATGGAACACCCTGTATATTCTTATATTTTTGAAAGCTGCTTAGCAACCTGATTTCAACGAACTATATCATGCAGGATGTATTCTGAATAATACAGGGTGAAATTTTGAAAGTAACAAGTATGGAAACCACTTATGGAATAAAATTATTTGTGTCCTTATTTCAAAAAATTTTAAAAAAACTGGGACATGTCAATTTTTAAAGTCAAATGGGCGTTTTACAAACATAAATTAAAATATACAGGGTGATTCACGCAAGTACGGCATAGTTAATGATCTTTAGTTTTAATAGATCACCCTGCATATTTTTATATTTTTAGAATCTGCTAAACAACCTCATATTAAAAAAGTATACACCTATTATGTAGGATCTATTATGAATAATACAAGGTGAAATTTTAAAATATTATGTATAATTTTCGTCAAGATATTAAATACCTACATAAAATTTTGAAATTAATAATTTATTATGCTTTAAATAACAGTATTATTCTTTTTTTTATTAGCTAAATAAAGGACTACATTTTCTAAACTAAGCATTAAATCTATTGGGTTTTATATTTAATGTCCTGACAAAATTTATAAATAGTTTCAAAATTTCACCTTGTATTATTCATAATAGACCCTACATAATACACTTTTTTGAGATGAGGTTGTTTAGCAGATTCTAAATATATAAAAATATACAGGGTGATCCACGAAAACTAAAGATCATGGACTATACTGTACTTGCGTGAATCACCCTCTATAATTAAATTTTTGTTTGTAAAGACCTATTTGAATTTAAATGTTGACGTATGCCAGTATATTTTATAATTATTTAAAATAAGGACACGAACAATTTTATTCCATAAGTGGTTTCCATACTTGTTAGTTTTAAAATTTCACCCTGTATTATTCATAATACACCCTACATGATATAGTTCACTGAAATCAGGTTGTTAAGCAGTTTTTAAAAATATAAGAATATAATATGGGGTGTTCTATTAAAAATAAAGTATATGGGCTCTGCTATACTTGCAAGGATCACCCTGTATATTTAAATTTGATGTTTGAAAAGTGCACATTTTTATTTAAAAATCGACGAGTCTCAGCTTTTTTTTATAATTTTTTGAAACAAGTTCAGAAATAATTTTATTCCATAAGTGCCTTCCACACTGTATATTATCAGGATGTGAAAGACGGACAATGGAGTCTTAATCGGGAAAATAATAGACGCCTTTGAGATGTACATACAGACGACAATAAGAATTCCGTGGGTACCAAAATTACTAAAAATGGGGTAGAGTAACGGGTACAGTGATTGTCCACTTAAGGGATTTCAAATTGAATTAAAATTGTAAATTGGTATATTTTAATGTGAAATATTTTGTAAGGGTTTTTTAATAACAATGAAATATCAAATTTTATAAAGACTCAGGGTATTTTAGTAAAAATAATAATGTACATAAAAAATTAACACAAATTTAAAAACATACAAAATTACACAGTTATTGGCCATGCAAACATAGTTATTGGCATATAGAATTACAGTTATTGGCCACTCATAAAATTCCTAATTTTATTTTTTTATTTGTGCAGTTAGGGCACACAAAACTATTTAGATATTCAATTTCTTGTTGTTTTTTAACACAACTACCAATATGGGAGCCTCTGACACAAAATAAACATTTTATTCCAACTTTTGATTTCGAAATATTTTAGGAACAAGAATAGCACAATCCTGTATACAAAAGATTTTTATTTACAGACATGTTTGTGTTGTCTGATTGTTTCACCAATATATCTGAGAGAATTTGTATTTTTTCATGTTCTGGATATCCCTCTGTTTCGAAAAACAACTTTCTTTTAGCCGACTCACCAGCACGTTTTTCTTTGCTGGTTTTCAAATTTGTACATTTTCTTTGGGAAGTAGTCCTCAAATTTGATGAATCCTTATTGTTGGAGACATCAAAATATACGTTATCAATTGAGGGCAGAATAGCGTTTTCCTCTACAGAATCAGGAAATTGGTTCCGTGGCAGTTCGTGGTTTTCTTTGGCGTTAATCACTTCTGGTATATGTACTCTAACTCCACTTCTCAAAGTAGTGCTTTTAATTGTATGATCAAGAAGTGTGTCTGATTTAAAAGTATTTGTATCTACAATATCATCTGTATTTAGTGTAACATTTTCTTTATTCTTCACAACATTTTGACATTTTTTGCTCTCGAAATTGGCTCTTGTGGCAATTTTTTTTATTACTTTCTTCTTGGTTTCTTTATTTTGTTTACCTTTATTGTTTGCTTTTGCGTCAATTCGCTTTTGTTTTCGTTCTAATTTTATTTTTTCTTGTTCGTGTTTCTCTTCAATTTTACGCCTCTCTGCATTTTGAAGATCTGAAGAAGTGAGCACGAAAGGCAACCGTTCTGTTTGCTTTTTACCCTTTCTTTCTGGGGTTTTTGGCCAAAAAAGAATTTGTCAATTGAGGTGTCAATTTGTTTATATAATGAGTTGTCTTGATTTACTAAAGGCAGATTATCGGATGTCGATTGAATATCTAAAGTCATTGTATCTTCTGTGACAATAGTATCTTTTTGTTCGGGTTTTCTCGTCTAAACTTTAATACTGCCCGGTTCCAATTTGCCTTTAATGGTTTAAATGCAGCAACATCTGCAGGCTGTATAATTCTGGTCGCATTGGGATATAATGCCACTAAAATAATTTGTAACTTTGAGCATAATTCACTGGTTTGAATGGTTAAGTGAGTTTTATGTCCATCAACGAACAAAATGACTGGAAATTTAGTGTTTTTTGCAACTAGGTACTTATATAAAACGTTTCCTATGTATTCATAGAAGTTTTCATTCTTCATCCATCCCGTATCGCTACAGCCTATGCCCCGTTCTCGAGGAACTGAATTTATAACATTGCTAGGAAGTCGTTTGTATGGGTAAATAATCATCGGTGCTGTTATTTCTTCAGATGCTGCAAACCTAAACATAACCGCCAAATTAACTTTGGAGTGATGTTCTATTTGATATACATTTTTGCTTCCCTTTACAGCCAACACTCGTTTGTTTTTGTGACACAAGAGGAAGCAGGTTCCATCCCCATTAAAAACACGTGAAGGGTCTTGAAGAATATCAATGTAACGTTTACGGTGTAAATATTCTTGAACACCGGTGAACCATTTTCTTATATCTTTTTCAGACACAACTGAACTTGCTGCTGTTACCGCTTCTGGAGTTCGCTCGCTTAAATCTGGATGTCTCTTTAAAAAGGATCTATACCAACCTCTTCCGGGCCGATTGTCAGTAAAAGGATTAGCACGTGGATTTGCACCAAGAAAACCTTTAACTGAGTCTTGTATATTTTCCACTCTACTGGAAAACCTTTGTCTTGGCATGTTACGATCCAATTCTTTAAACGATTCTCTTGGAACCAAGGTTAGTTTTTTCATTAAATTTTTCGCTTGCTCTAAACTGCAGTGTTGCTTTTGGCACATTAAATTGTTCAGCGGCTTTCCGTTGGCTCATGCCATTTTCTATGGCCTGAAAAGCAGACTGAAGGTCTTGTTCTCTATATTTTTTGTGATACGTTTTATCTTTCCGGATATTTGGCATTTTTTATTCTAAAAATAAAAATCATTTAATAGTATCTAATAATGTTATCTACAATACGGACGTTTCAAATTTGATTCAGATTGCCCGCATTGGCATTAATTTTATAACAACTAAAATAATTGTAATTTCATAAAAACGAAACAGGACAAAAAAGATATTCTTATTACACATTACAGTTATTGGCCACCCTGTGGTTTAGTGATTGGCAGTCGGCCAACCACTAGTTATTGCCATAAAAAATAAGAAAAAATGCTTGAAATATGTTGTGTTTGGCCAAACTAAGCTAAAAGAGCCTAAATTATAATAAATATTTTAATTTAAAGTAGGTACAGTAATTGGCCGGTAGGCCAATCATTATAATGCGGACATATTTAAGATACGGTGCTTGGCCACTAAAATTTACCGCCAAAAAATTATAACCTTACTATTAAAACCACTGATAACATAAGAGGTACCCCACTAAATCATCACAAAACATTAATATAAGCAGATACACAATATTATTAGCCAAGATAACTCACCTCATGAATGGCCTTCCTTAACAAATTCTTTAAAAAACTCTTAAAACTGGATGCACCTGTTAAGCTTCGAAACAACACACGCTGTCACAACTAGACAATATTAACTGAGAGAGATAATGGCTAGACCAAATATATAGCAATGTTGCCGAATTGCAATGCAAATACATTTATTTCCTTATACTTTCTAAAAATCTTAACATTTCGGATTTTTGTGAAAGTGGCCAATCACTAGTGACCGGCCAACAACTGTACCCGTTACCCTACTTCGGCGCATGAGCAAACAAAAAGACATATTAATAATAATCAAGGAAAGAAAAATATAATATTTGGCTCAGGTGTTGAGAGGTGAAAAATATGAATTACTTTTGGAAGGTAGAGTACAGGGCAAAATATCAGTAGGAAGAAGCCAGAACTAGTGAAAGAAAGACATGAGAAGATGATTTGACCGCTCTTCCGCAGAAATTTTTCGTGCAGCAGTTCCCAAAGCTACAATTACCATTTGGATCGCCAACCTTCGAAAGGAGACGGTGCAATAAGAAGAAGAAAATCAGTATGTGTATGAGAAATGGCTGACAAAACAAAACGGAAATTGAAAAAGTAAATTCATGTTTTCACAGAGAATATACACAAAATGAGAAATACAAAGTAGAAGAAAAATTTTTAAATTGTTTTTTAAACTTACCTTAAAATTTCGTCAGGATCGCAGATATCATAAATTTTACCTAAAAACTTACGCAAGACAAACATACAAACAGCAATGACATCTTTGTCACTCATATATTCTACTTGTGCCGCCATTTTTCCAACTACCCATCCTAATAACGTATTTACTTGACTATCAATGATGTAAAATCCAAACACGTCTTCTAACCAAGGCCTGCCATCTTCATCAACTGGTCCCGAAGCTGGCAGTTCGTTTAGTAGATTTAAACTATCTTTTTCGGCCCATAATAAATTAAAACCCTTAGTGCCATCTGGCCACCTAAAAAAATAAAATGGTTTTTTATAAAGTGGTATGCTTAAATAATATTACTTAATAATGAATGTTTATTACAAGTATCTTACCCGCAGAAAGTTGAAATTTGTATGAACACGCTGATTATAAATATTAAGGGCGCATATGTAAAAATATTAGTACAATTGGACGTTGAGAGGTGACTCAAATTTTTTTGCAGAAATTGCTTGAAAATAATTCAAATATTAATATTTGAGTTATCCTTCCTCTCAAAAAGGTCCGGAACATTGTTTGAATAATCAAAATATCAAAAACTTAAGGAAAAATTCGATTTTTTTCTTCGTTTTTTGATCATAACTTTAAAAGTATTCATTTTCGAGAAAAGTTGTACTAACATAAAAGTTGCGCAATCATATTTCCTACAATATGGAATTGGTTAGAAATTTAAAAAATAGTCACCTTGTTTGCAAAATGGCAATAATTGCGAAAAAAAAACATACAAAAACAAGTATTTGCATTTTACGTTTTTCTACCATTTATGCTCCACTTAGGACCTTCATATTTCACCCAGAAAAACCTTGCTATACTGTAAAATTTTACTGTAAATTTCATTAAGATCGGTTCAATAGATCTTGCAAAATAAATTTTGCAATCCAGCTTTCGTAAAAAAAATTCATTTTTTGAAAATATTACAGGACTGAAATTAAGCAGATAGCAAGTTGAAATTTTTTTTTGTTCATAGAACTCTACTGTACCTTTCATCTGCAATTATGCAAAATTAAAATCGACTAACACCACGGCGTCAGGAATTTTTTTAAATAAACATTAATTATTGGTGCTACGCGCAGGACAGCGGATAGTTTCCTCTGATTGGGCATTCCAATGACCTTTGATAATTATTGAT
The DNA here is from genome assembly GCF_917563875.1 of Diabrotica virgifera virgifera. Taxonomy (NCBI): domain Eukaryota; kingdom Metazoa; phylum Arthropoda; class Insecta; order Coleoptera; family Chrysomelidae; genus Diabrotica; species Diabrotica virgifera. The sequence continues at coordinate 187,036,294 of NC_065446.1, read as the reverse complement.
ACATTTTAATTTTTATTAAATTTCGATATAAATAAATAAATTTGTTTATTGCAAAATAAAAACACATACTCTATCCTTGGAAATAACACTTTTATTAGCAAAAACTTTCTTTGTTCATATATTTTAACTTAAAAAAAATAAAAGTTTATTATTTTTAAACATATGCAATTGTTTAAACAATATTTCACAAACAGTAATAAAATTAGTTTGATTTTTGTGGAATTAAAATATTAAAATACAACAAAATATAGAGTAAGAAAATAATATATTAGATAAAGATTGGAAGAAATTTTGGTGGAAATCAGCTTGTGTGGATCGAACACCGCTGTCCTGCGCGTAGCCCAAAAATTATTGTTTATTTAAAAAATTTCCTGACGCCGTGGTAATTAATCGATTTTAATTTTGCAAATTGAAAATGAAAGGTACAGTACACTTATATAAGCAAAAAAAAATTTCAACAGGCTATCTGCTTTATTTTTAGTCCTGTAACATTTTGAAAAAATGAATTTTTTTGCGGAAGCTGTATTGCAAAATTTATTTAGCAAAATCTATTAAACCGATCGTAATGAAATTTAGAGTATTGTTTTACTGTATCATAAAGTTTTTCTGGGTGAAATATAAAGGTCCTGAGTGTAGCATAAATGGTTAAAAAACGTAAAATGCGAATACTTGTTTTTGTATGGTTTTTTTCGCAATTACTGCTATTTTGCAAACAAGGTGACTATTTTTTAAATTTCTAACCAATTCCATATTGTAGGAAATTTGATTACGCAACTTTTATGTCAGGACAACTTTTCTCGGAAATACTTTTAAAGTTATAATCAAAAAACGAAGAAAAAAATCGAATTTTTCCTCAATTTTTTGACATTTTGATTATTTAAACAATGTTCCGGACCTATTTGAGTGGGAGGATAACTCAAATATTATTATTTGAGTTATTTTCAAGCAATTTCTGCAAAAAAATTTGAGTCGCCTCTCAACGTCTATCCCAAACCAGATGCGCCCTGGACTATATTATTTGGACGGATTTTTAACAACAAACCCCATTCTGAAGTCACAATACTCAGAATTATAGTCAAATACAAATGATAGGAGGTGATCAGTGTGGCGTTTACAAATTAGGGAGTTTTTGTAACTGCCTAACGTAACGTATCTCCCTATAAGTAAAGCACTAGCATACCGTAAGAACGATGAACGTTAGTAGGTAGTTTTTGTAACTGCCTAACGTAATAGTCCGTTCTTTAACGGAAAATATTGCAAAACCTCTAAATTTTAAACAACCGCTTGGATTGACATGAAATTTGGCATACACATAGCTAACAAGTCAAAGAAAAAAAATGATATTGTGATGATACGTGCTTTTGCCCCGGGGGTGGTTTTCACCCCCTCTTGAGGGTGAAAACATATTCGTCCAAAGTAAGTGCGGAAACTGACTAATTCTAAGAAACTTTTGATCTATAGAGTTTTTTCGCTAAGTGTTTTGCAAAGTTTTGCTTAAGTTTTTTTGCCAAATTTATTTTGCAAAATTTATTGAACCGATTTTAAGAAATTTACAGTAAAATTTTACAGTATAGTAAGGTTTTTCTGGGAGAAATACGAAGGTCCTAAGTGGAGCATAAATGGTTGAAAAACGTAAAATGCGAATACTTGTTTTTGTATGTTTTTTTTTTCGCAATTATTGTCATTTTGCAAACAAGGTGACTATTTTTTAAATTTCTAACCAACTCCATATTGTAGGAAATTTGATTGCGCAACTTTTATGTCAGTACAACTTTTCTCGGAAATGAATACTTTTAAAGTTATAATCAAAAAACGAAGAAAAAAAATCGAATTTTTCCTCAATTTTTTGACATTTTGATTATTTAAACAATGTTCCGGACCTTTTTGAGTGGGAGGATAACTCAAATATTATTATTTGAGTTATTTTCAAGCAATTTCTGCAAAAAAATTTGAGTCACCTCTCAACGTCCATCTCAAAACAGATGCGCCCTGGACTATATTATTTGGACGGATTTTTAACAACAAACCCCATTCTGAAGTCACAATACTCAGAATTATAGTCAAATACAAATGATAGGAGGTGATCAGTGTGGCGTTTACAAATTAGGGAGTTTTTGTAACTGCCTAACATAACGTATCTCCCTATAAGTAAAGCACTAGCATACCGTAAGAACGATGAACGTTAGTAGGTAGTTTTTGTAACTGCCTAACGTAATAGTCCATTCTTTAACGGTAAAATATTTCAAAACCTCTAAATTTTAAAGAACCGCTTGGATTGACATGAAATTTGGCATACACATAGCTAACAAGTCAAAGAAAAAAAGTGATATTGTGCCGATACGTGCTTTTGCCCCGGGGGTGGTTTTCAACCCCTCTTGAGGGTGAAAACATATTCGTCCAAAGTAAGTCCGGAAACTGACTAATTCTAAGAAACTTTTGATCTATAGAGTTTTTTCGCTAAGTCAATATTTTTCGAGTTATTTGCCAGCCAGTGAATATGTTCATTTTTTCAACAAAATAACCACGCTTTTATAGTATAGTATAGTTGATCCAAAAGATGGCATAACCCAGACATCCAAAGTGAAAGTTATCCTTTGACACCAAATTGTTCTATATGTTCCACACAATGTCCAGAAAAAAGTCACACCATTTTGAGCGTCGGGTTTGGGGGGGAGAGGGGGAGAAATCGGTACATATAAAAAGTATCGAAAACCTCCACTTTTCACCCTCCGTAACTCTGGAACCGTTGATTTTATAACAATTATGTATAGAAGCTTTATTGTTTTAAATTTTATGTAGAACATTTTTCTATAGAACATTCTTTACGCTAAAGCATAGTTTTAGAAATATTGACGAAAAACTTAAAAAAACTACTAATTTACCGACATTCTCCCCCATCTCCCCCCAAACCTGACGCTCAAAATGGTGTAACTTTTTACTAAACAATATGTGGACCATATAGAACAATTTGGTGTTGACAGGAAACTTTTACTTTGGATGTCTGGGTTAGGCCTTTTTTTTGGACCAATTATACTATACTACCTCCGTAACTTTGGAACCGTTCATTTTAGAAGGATTGTGCATAGGACCTTTTTTATTTCAAATTTAATGTCGAACAATTTTTTATAGAAGGTTGTTTATGCTAAACCGCATAGTTTTAGAAATATTGACGAAAAACCTAAAAAAACTACGAATTTACAGATTTCTCCCAACTCTCCCCCCCCCCCCAAACCCGACGCTCAAAATGGTGTGACTTTTTTCTGAACATTATACGGACCATATAGAACAATTTGGTGTTGGAGGATAACTTTCACTTTGGATGTCTAGGTTTGGGTCTAACTATACCAAACTATTAAGAAGGTTTTTTGCAAATAACTCAAATAGTAATAGTCTAAAAGCTGGGAGCGGATTTTGTGCGTGATAAGTAATATGGAAAAACTATACTGGGATATGTTGAGTTAGTTGTGTACATGACTTTCACCAACGGCCGGAAACCAGAGTTGGGGCCGAGGGTAGTTATAAAGGGTCAAAGTCGCGGATTTTATTATCTTTTTTATAACGCTCATGATCGAGATAGTGCACCAAAATTTGGGAATCAGTAGGTCATGACGTACCTAAGTAAAATCTATAGGGGCTCAACACTGCGTGGCCGACAAAGGGATGGGGGTAGGGGTGAATATAGAAAATATAACGGGTTTTTTGCGACGTTCGTGATTGAGATAGTGCACCAAAATTTGGGTATAAGTAGACCATGACATAGATAATTAAAATCCCCAGAGCCGGAAACCAGAGTGGGGAAGGAAAGTAGTTATAAGGGGTCAAAGATCCGTTTTTTATTATTTTTTTTTGTGACGCTCATGATCGAGATAGCGCGCCAAAATTTGGGAATAAGTAGGTCATGAGGTAACTAAGTAAAATCTCCAGGAGTGGAACGCTGCATGGTCGATAAAGGTGCCTGTGCGGCAGGGGTGAATATAAAAAAATGTAAGGGGTTTTTTGCGACGTTCGTGATTGAGATAGTGCACCAAAATTTGGAAATAAGTAGAACATGACATAACTAAATAATATCCCCAGAGGCGGAAACCAGAGCGGCGGACGAGGGTAGTTATAAGGGGGTTTAAAATCGCGGTTTTTATTATTTTTCTTTGTGGCGCTCATGATGGAGATAGTGCACCAAAATTTTGGAGTAAGTAGGTTATAACGTAACTAAGTAAAATCTTCAGGGGCGGAACGCTGCTTGGGGTACAAAGGGGTGGTAGGCAGGGGTGAGTATAAAAATATATAGGTTTTTTTTTGCCGTTAGTGATCGATATAGTGCACCAAAATTTGGGAATAAGTAGATCATGACATTACTAAGTAAAATCTCCAGGGGCGGAACGCAGCGTGGGGGACAAATGCTGTGCCGGGTCACAAAAAATAATACACACTGCGACTTTGACCCCTTAAAACTACCTTCATCCCCAACTCTGGTTTCCGGCTCTGGGTATTTTACTTAGCTAAGTCGTGGTCTACTTATTTCCAAATTTTGGTGCACTATCTCAATCTAGCACGTCGCAAAAAACCCCTTATATTTTTTATATTCACACCTACCCCCACCCCTTTATCGGCCACGCATCGTTCCACCCCTGAAGATTGTACTTAGTTACCTCATGACCTACTTATTCCCAAATTTTGGTGGACTATCTCGATCATGAGCGTCACAAAAAAATAATAAAAACGGCGATTTTGACCCCTTATAACTACCCTCATGCCCAACTCTGGTTTCCGGCTCTGAGGATTTTACTTTGTTATGTCATGGTCTACTTATTCCCAAATTTTGGTGCACACTGTCAATCACGAACGTCGCAAAAAACCCCTTATATTTTTTGTATTCACCCCTGCCCCGCCCCTTTGTCGGCCACGCAGAGTGCCATCACTGGAGATTTCACATAGTTACGTCATGACCTACTTATTCCCAAATTTTGGTGCACTCTCTCGATCATGAGCGTCACAAAAAAAATAATAAAAACGGCGACTTTGACCCCTTATAACTACCGTCACCAACTCTGGTTTCCGCCTCTGGGGATTTTACTTAGTAATGTCATGATCTACTTATTCCCAAATTTTGGTCTACTATCTCAATCACGAACGTCGCCAAAAACCCTTTATATTTTTTAAATTCACCCCTACCCCCACCCCTTTGTCGGCCACGAAGCGTTCCGCTCCTAGAGATTTTAATTAGTTACGTGATGACCTACCTATTCCCAAATTTTGGTGCACTATCTCGATCATGAGCGTCATAAAAAAATAATAAAATCCGCGATTTTGACCCCTTATAACTACCCTCGGCCCCAACTCTGGTTTCCGGCCGTTGGTGAAAGTCATGTACACAACTAATTCAACAGATCCCCGTATAGTTTTTCCATATTACTTATCACGCAAAAAATCCGCTTCTATCTCTCCGACTATAAGTATTTTGTCGAAAAAAGATGCTTAGCAAAAATATAGCCTGTAAAATTATTTAAAAAATGGTGTATATATCACGTCTGTATACCTAGTAGGAGCAGAGTTATAGCTAATTAAAAATAGGTTCATATTCGTAAAATTTAAAATGAAATATTTTAACCTGAAATAACCAAAAATGAAACACATTTCGGGGAAAACTTTTTAAATACAACTTATTTAAAGTGTTTAAAAAAAAGCTTCATTTTTGTTTTATAAAAAAAATTTGTAGCATCAAGAGTAAACAAGTTAGGCTCGAAATAAAGTTAGTCCCTTTTTTTTGGTAAAAAACCGGGAAAATCACCCCCTAATTAGTATCTCAAATGAACTTAATCACTACGACTTCACAAGTTTCTTGACTCGCGTATGTATTATTTATATAATCTGTAAGTTTCATCCGTTGAAAGTCATTATTTTTGAAAGGGCTGTAGTTAAAATTGGTTGAACGAGTCACTGATCACGAATGTATGCAAATTTAGAAACACCAAATCTAAATCAATTTTTGTCTAACAGAAAAACAAAAAAATACATGATATTCAGAAAAGCAATGCTGACTTTTTTTGTTTTTCGAGATTTTTGGTATCTCTAACAATTTTTAAGTTATTTTAAAAAAAATCATATTTTTCAAAATTAAAATTTTTAAAAATTTCATTTTAAAACCAAATTTTTTCAAAAATAAGCAGTTTGAATCGATGAAACTTACAGATCATAATATAAACACAACATAAGTAAAATAATTTATGGAGCGGTAATGATTTATTTCATTTAAGTTGCTAATTAGGGGGTGGTCTTCCCGATTTTTTTTTTTTTGCCGAAACAAAAGGGACCAACTTTATTTTGAGCGCAACTTGCTTAAATTTAACGATAAAAACTTTTTATGAAAACAGAAATAAAGCTCTTTTTAAACACTTTAAAAAAGTTATAATGGATTCTCCCCCAAAAAGTGCTTCACTTTTTGGATATTTCACTTCAAAATATTCTATTTGAAATTTGGTGAATATGAATCTATTTTTTATTGGCTATAACTCTGGCTTTACGAGGTCTAGAGACCTAACGCGTACACCATTTTTTTTACTTTTTCACAGTCCATATTTTTGCTAAGAATGTTTTTTTCGACAAAATAATTACCTTTTGAGTTATTTGCGAAAAACCGTCTAAAGATGCAGTTATTTTGTTGAAAAATGAACGTATTCACTCGCAAATAATTCGAAAAGTGTTGACTTGGCGAAAAAGTTCTATAGAACAACAGTCACTTAAAATTAGTCAGTTTATCAATTTCCGGACTTATTTTGGACTTATATTTTTTCACCCCCAAGAGGAGGTGAAAGTCACCCCCAGCGCAAAAGCACACGTCGGCACAATATCACTTTTTTTCTTTGACATGTAAGCTATGCGTATGCCAAGCGATTCTTTAAAATTTAGAGCAAAAACCGTGAAATAATGTACTATAACGTAAAGTCATTTTTAATTCCGTTGACATTAAAAAAATAAAACAATGTTCACACAATATACAATTAATATACAAATAATGTAAAAAAAATAAATATGAATGATGAAATTTATATGTTTATAGCTACTTTTTAGTTGTAAACTATTGTACCTACATCAGAATTTCAGTAAAATATAAATAGTTTATTCATATTTATTCGAAAATTTACTGAAATTAGGTCACTTGTTATCTAGTTATGTTGGTGACCACTGCAGTTCTTAAATACAAGATTTGTTTGTTTTGCTTTTTTAATATACAGCTTAAAAAACAATCAAATTTTAAATCTATTATGAAGTTCCAATTTCCAATAACAAACAAAGAATAATTTTACTCAAATAGACTAAACCAATATAACCATAAGGGCCGGTTGTTCGAACGCTAATCAACAATGATCACTATCAAATATTTAATTACTGTCACCAAAACTGTCAATGTCAACTTGTATTGGGTTGCTGAAAACATAATTGATTAAAATTATGAGATTAGTTAATCAATTAACATAACAATTATTAACATAATTGATTAAGTAATTTCAGATTATGTTTTCAGGAACCCAAACAAAGTTGACATTGACAGTTGGTGACAGTAATTAAATATTTGATAATGATCATTGTTGATTAGCTTTCGAACAACCGGCCCTAAATGTTTATATGCGGGCAATCCGCTGATGAAATCTTGATTTGGTAGGTAATCGGGCAAAATCCTCTTGTTCATTTGGTAACTTTCGTCTCGATAGGGATGCGTCCTAACGTAGATACGTATCAGAGCGTTACTTTAGGTAATACGTATCGAGATATAAACGAGAGTTCAACCATTAATGCGCATGATTATAGGTCAAAAAGATACGTTACGTATAAGTATTTGGCTGCACAAAAACTCCCTATTAACTCATATTTATTAAGAACGTTAGATAAGTGATTACATTGTTTCCAAAGCTACAAAGCTAACCTGGCCAAAGATATGTTACAATTATTGAACAAGCTTATACATACTTAAATTAAAATATTATTTATCAATTCAGTCATCAGAAAGGTAAATGTTGTGAAACTTAAAAAAAGTAAAGTAAAATAGTTAAAGTTAATTTAGCTCCTATATAATTAGGAATACTTTAAAGCATTTATTTAGTTACACTAACTTTTTAACAGTTTTAGGTGTAACAGAAACATGTAAGTTTACCAAACATTTATTTATTAAATAAAACACTAGATCTTTCACTATCTATTAAAATACTGCTTTTACTATTTAAGTTTGTATATCCAGAAAACACGTTATAATATATTTGTATATAGTTTAGGTTATATTATCTTGTATAAATTATCAAATTATGACTTACCATTTACTAGGGAATTTGATTAAAATTTTATTTACAACACCCAACGAAATATGCTCTATACAATTAACTTTATAGGGTGGAAGTTCCGGTACAAACCAACTTTTGTGGAATTTCTTCAAAACTCCCACGGATGTGGTGATTAATATATGATCCGCTGTATACGAACTTCCATCTGAACAATAAACCGTGGGTTTACTCGCATTCGAAGTATTTCCATCCCAAACTATTTTGTTAACCTCTTTGTTAAGCAAAATTTTATCCTCAACTGGAAGTGTTTTCGTGCGATCTGGAGTTTTCTCCTAAAATTTAATTATTATATTTTATGGGGTCAATAAAAATTTTTGTCATAATAGGCGTGGCAAGGATGGAGTAAAAAGCCCAAAATATACCAAATTTTCGAAGTTAGATGCTCATTCTCGATTCAGACGTCGAGTAGTATGGTCACTGCCTGCACACCTTACTCATACCGATGACTAGCGAGGAGTTTGAGAGCGTTTATCGCTGAAGCTAGCGGCAGTCTGAGGAGTATATGAGAAGATGATATGATGAGAGTCTTGGTAGTCTGAGGAGAGCGGTATATCCCACCGAAAAACCAACGACGCTTGGCCGTGCAACTCTAGAAAGGTAGACGGATTAAGGGGTTTCAGAGGAATACTCTGGCCCTGGGCCGAGTGCAATACACTCGTTCCCGTACCCTATCTAACGAGTTAAGTACGGCTCCAAGAACAAGTGCCAGTACGGGGATAAACCAAACTCTATAAGGCTTTCAACAAGGGACCATATAGCAGCGAGGTAAATCGCACAAAAATCGGTAATTATAGTCAGTGTCAAAAAGAGGAAAAGCACGGAGGGGTAGGAGAAGCCACCCTTATCCCTGGGGTTTACCCCCCAGAACACCTTGAGGCTGAGGTACCCTCCGATCGCCAGACTGCAATCAAATCCAACCGACAATGCCTTCCTCTGTAAGGTCCGTCTCCTCTACCCGGTCTCTCAGTTCACGGACGACGGCCCAGACAAATGTCGCAACCTCCACAACATCAAACCAATTCGTCTCCCTATCACAGGAAGGCACAACGCCACCATCCAACGATTACAACCGGCTCCAGGCTGAGCTGGACCTGGAGAGCCTAAACGCGGAAATGCAAATTGTACGCGATAGGTATCGACAGGTCTATCTCCGCATGGAGCAGGAAGATGCCGACAATCCCCTACTTGAGCGATATTCCAACGATTTTCCGCCACTAAAAGCTAACACGAGCTCTCAGCAACAAAGCGAACAGGTAAAACAGGGTGCAATCTCTAGGGTTCCAAAAACTAACTCTAAACCCAAATCATCTACCACCAATACTCAATATTCTTCTCAATCTCCAGTCTCTCAACCACCAGCAAACGTCAGCAATAACAATTGCCAAGAATCTTCTGAATTCGTCTTCCAACGAAGACAACGTCGATCATACGCCAGCGCCGCAGCAAGTTCTCGCCCCAAAAACCAAAACGTAGTCAACGCCATAAACGATCCTACACTGTCCGAATACTTAATTAAAGATTTTTGCAATAAGCGTACCTTCTTTCGGCAAATAAATGCCACAAGACTCTTAGCGAACAAAATATATTCATGCAAAGTTCTCTCTCACGGTATCGCTCACTTGCGACTCTTTAATTCTATTAATGCAGAAGATATCGAGAAAGCTATCCATAAAGCCACAGGCCAAACTATGGTTACGGTCCACAGCCGTAACAAAAACTCTAATTCCAGCAACAAAGAACCTACCTACCTCTTCTGCATAACAGGTATCGATGTGGACTACACGGAGGACGAAATCACTGCCTTGCTTACCGAACAGGAATTCCCAGTTGAAAAACTGTGGAGGGTCAAATCTTTCAGACTCGGCAGGGATTCCAAGGTGGTCAAGGTAGTGACGAAATCCCTCGATAAGTACACCACAGCACTGAGCCGAGGCATCACTCTAGATGGAGAGATCTACAATGTCGTACTTCCTCACAGCTCTGATCCAACCATACCAATCCCCAAATATTGCAGCAAATGCTGCACAAATGGACATTCCATCGACGAATGCCCTCAAAAAGCATTCATATGCCCTCACTGCGGTGGCAATCACAAGTCAAGTGCCTGCACCAAGCAGCAAGAACCAAAATGCCCTAATTGCACCGGTGAACACCCTGCATATTCCAACAAGTGCCCACAGAGACACACAATCCCTACCGTACAACACGAGGTACAGCCACTTTCGATCGAAAGATCATTCCCTCCCTTCGATCTACCAACAGAGACTAAAAACATCCTGTCGATCCAGACCGCTTTTTTGCTGAACCTACTGCCCGAACTTCGTGAGCATATCGCAGCTATCACGGCTAACCTAATTAGCCAAGTCTATGACCACTCTACAGTGGTACATGTACACGGAAGCAATGTCAAACTGACATTCCACTCCAACCACTAAGCGCCCCCCTAATGGATTTCACCCTAGGTACAGTCAACTGTCAGGGTCTCTCCAAAAAGAGACCCCTCATCAAGAATATCCTGTCAAAACATAACATCCAGATCCTCGCACTCACAGATACTCTGTCGAAAAGCGATCCACATTTCGCAGGATATTCGATCATCCATCGAAACCGCTGTCAGGTTTCACGTGGGAATGGTATTCTCATAAAACACGGAATACCACACAGCGCACATACATTCCCACCAAATTTTCGTCCACCTGATGTGGACTTCCTGGCAATTGACGTGCACATTCCCAACAACGAAAGCCTCACGACTACAAACACCCGGATCAACCACTCAACAGGCATTTGCTAGAGTATTTTTCAACGCTCGGCAAGGCCGTGTTGATGGGTGATCTGAATTGTGGACATACACAGTTTGGTGATCACCGACAAAACGCAGAAGGCATCCGCCTCACGGATTTACTACTAGACCTTCCTATCTCAAGAATCACCAACATTGAATACACGTTTCTGAACGCCAATGGGGCCTCTATTGTCGACCACATCCTAATTACTAGTAACATTCTGGATCCGTTTGAGGATAGTTGCCACATTGGTGACTCAATAACGCCAGACCACGTACCCATTCTTGTCAATACAGACATAACAACTCCAAAACAACCCAACCCTCCAAGATCTATAAGAGACTATCGTCACGCTAACTGGACTGAATTCCAAAACTTCATCACTCAAAATCTTCCTATGTTAGGCGAACTCGATACTAACGATAGTATCGACACAAGTGCAACACAAATTGAGAACCTCATCACCGAGGCTATCACGCACGCAATTCCACTTAAACAAATAACCTATACATCACCGGCACTTCCACAATATATCATAGCCAAAATTCAACAAAAAAGGCGACTTCTACGCCAATATAAGGCCAACAGAAATCCATTAATCAAAACAGAATACAACGGATCTGTGCCAGGATAAAGAGAGAGATATCCGACCTAACGGCTCGCCGGTGGAGGATGCTACCTCAAAACTGGACTACAGGGACGGAAGTAAATTCTGGAACAAACTCAAAGTCCTAACTAATCAAAAACGATCTCAACCATCTCATCTATTGGTCAACAATCACATTGTCAATTCCCCAGAAGGGAAAGCTGAAGCATTCAGAAATTCGCTTCAAAACAACTTTCAAACTCCAGACAACCCAAACTTTGATCGCTTATCTAAACTCCACACAGAATACATAGTAAATGTTACTCTCAACTACCACGTTCCAGTCTATGATCCTATCATGGACCCCCTCACAAACAGGGAAACGGAGAGCTTTTGCCAAATAGGTAAAAACAGCGCTCCCTGACCTGATGGCATCAACCGTAGGTGCCCCAAGAAACTTCCTGAGAGTATCATCCCTCTTCTAACTAAAATATTCAATGCATGTCTCAAAAACAGCCACTTCCCTACTCCTTGGAAAGTGGCCAATACCATTATGCTTTTGAAAAAAGGCAAACCCCGAACCGACGTGGAATCCTACAGACCAATCTCACTAATAAACACTCTGGGTAAAGTTTTTGAGCTAATCCTAAAAGAAAGGCTCAATAACTTTCTCGAAACACACAACATCATCCCAAAATTTCAATACGGATTCCAGTCTGGTAAATCTACTAAACATGCATTAATAGACTTCACACCTAAAGTTACTCAAACCATCAACGATGGTTCATTCGCCATAGCCACATTCCTGGATGTGCAGAAAGCTTTAGATCAGGTCTGGCACGACGGACTTTTTCGGAAGCTTCTGGACATCGGGCTACCATTACAATTTACCAAAATTGTACACTCATACCTCCACAACCGAACTGTCAGAGTAAACGTAAGCGATCAAAAGTCTACCCCCTTCACTCCACAAGCTGGAGTTCCCCAGGGTTCAGTCCTAGCACCACTGTTGTACATTATCTACAACAGTGACATCTAAAAGCAAAATATCCCAGGCACTCGGCTGTTTCTCTATGCAGACGACACGGCTCTACTCACGAGAACTTCTCGATACAACCCATTACTCATCCACAGAAGAGCCCAGGCTCTGTTGGACGCGGTCGGGGATTGGTGTTGTAAGTGGAGAGTCACGCTGAACGCGAACAAAACAACAACAATTGTGTTTCGCGCCCCTTCTGTGTCAGAAAAAATCATTAGAAATGATGACGACCAATACCCACTGAGATTGATGGGAGAAAGGCTTGTTCTCAGCCCGACTGCGACCTACTTGGGAGTACTGTTTACCAGGACTCTTAACTGGGACGCAGACCTAAAGGCAACTTTAGATAGGGCAAGGAAGAGAGCCAGACTCCTCAACCCACTCTCAGGACGTATTGGCAAGACACACAAGAGGACTCTCTTACACACTTACAAGATCTATATTCGACCAGTCATTGAGTACAAATCATGCCTCTACTCTCTATGCACTAGAGCGAAGAAAGAGAGGTTGTTGCGAGTGGAACGGAGAATCTTGCGTAGATGCAACTACGAGCACTGGAGATATCCCTCAAACGAAATCCACAACCTCTCAAACATACCCACAATTATCGAGAGAATAAACTCTCTGAACAGGAACTTCACAACCAAAGTAATCAACGATCCCCCCTCCGATACACAAGAATCTCTCAAATGTTCCTGTTCATTTTCTGGCCACGTATTTTACCGCGCAAAGCCCAAGCGCAAAAAGATTCATCCTCCTTCTGCTCTAATGCAAACATGCATTGACGAACTCCCAGTAGAATACGAAAACATCCTCGAGGCTACCCCGTTAGCCTACCGTACCCACCTATAACATATCCTCTTCCCTACCCCGAACAGGGAGAAGTTGGTTTTTTGCGGTTTCCCAACTTCATTGCACAATTATACCTCTTCGTACCAAGAAAATAGCCGCAACTATTTTCACCACTCGAACGCTCACTGTCCACGCTGCGCTCAAAACCACCTCTTGACCGCCGACGAGGGCCGCTGGTTCTACCAGTTGGCGTACAATGGTTTCTAGAGGGGTGGTCGAGGGCAAAAGCACGGACAGTACACGTAAATGTCAATGGAACCAACATCAACTCCATCTAACTTTCTTCTCTGTTGTCTTTTGGCCTTCTGGACACCACAGTCCGGCATAACCCAGGAACACCAGGAACACCACACTTGCCCCAGTGCATTTTTCGGACTGTTTGCTTTTGCGATCCATCACAACACATTCACCACAAACCCTGAAGAGGACAAAATCCTAAACGGGGACACTCATTGACAGCATTTCCACAAAGCATTTTATCTTTACACGCAAATCAATACAATGAGATGTAGAGTTGGATGCTCAATGAAAGTCCGTCAGGGTTGTGTGCTGTCTCCACTACTCTTCCTTCAATGTCTACAGTGAAGCGATATTTCAAGAAACGATGTCAAATTCAATAGATCGTATATCTATCAATGGAGAAGTTTTGAATAACTTACGCTTTGCAGACGATACAGTAATATTAGCGGATAACAACAATGTATACAGAACGTAATGCAACGACTTAATGAACGCTGTTATGGATACGGACTGAAGATGAATTTAAAGAAAACTAAATTCATGATCATGACTAAATCAGCACATGCAAACATCCAATTGTCTATTTATAGTCCGTTCTTTAACGGTAAAATATTGCAAAACCCCTAAATTTTAAAGAACCGCTTGGATTGACATGAAATTTGGAGCTAAAATGTCAAAGAAAAAAAATGATATTGTGCCGATATGTGCTTTTGCCCCGGGGGTGGTTTTCACCCCTATTGGCGGTGAAAAAATATTTGTCAAAAGTAAGTCCGGAAATGGATAAACTGACTAATTCTAAGAAACTTTTGTTCTATAGAGTTTTTTTACTAAGTCAATATTTTTCGAATTATTTGCCAGTGAATATGTTCATTTTTTCAACAAAATAACCACGTCTTTAGACGGTTTTTTGCAAATAACTTAAATAGTAAGTATTTTGTCGAAAAAAGATTCTTAGCAAAAATAGATCCTGTAAAGTGTAAAATATTTAAAAAAATGGTGTATATATCACTTCTGTATACCTAGTAAAAGCAGAGTTATAGCTAATTAAAAATAGGTTCATATTCGTAAAATTTAAAATGGAATACTTTAATGTGAATTAACCAAAAATGAAGCACATTTCGGGAAAAACTTATTTGAACTTATTTAAAGTGTTTAAAAAAGCTTCATTTTTGTTTTATAAAAAAAAATTCTAGCATCAAAAGTAAACAAGTTACGCTCAAAATAAAGTTATTCCCTTTTTTTTTGGTAAAACACCGGGAAAATAACTCCCTAATTAGTATCTCAAATGAACTTAGTCGTTACGACTTCACAAGTTTCTTGTCTCGCGTATGTATTGTTTATATGATCTGTAAGTTTCACCGGTTCAAAGTCCTTATTTTTGAAAGGGCTGTAGTTAAAATTGGTTGAACGAGTCACTGATCACGAATGTATGCAAATTTAGAAACACCAAATCTAAATCAATTTTTGTCTAACAGAAAAACAAAAAAATACATGATATTCAGAAAAGCAATGCTGACTTTTTTTGTTTTTCGAGATTTTTGGTATCTCTAACAATTTTTAAGTTATTTTAAAAAAAATCATATTTTTCAAAATTAAAATTTTTAAAAATTTCATTTTAAAACCAAATTTTTTCAAAAATAAGCACTTTGAATCGATGAAACTTACAGATCATAATATAAACACAACATAAGTAAAATAATTTATGGAGCGGTAATGATTTATTTCATTTAAGTTGCTAATTAGGGGGTGGTCTTCCCGATTTTTTTTTTGCCGAAACAAAAGGGACCAACTTTATTTTGAGCGCAACTTGCTTAAATTTAACGATAAAAACTTTTTATGAAAACAGAAATAAAGCTCTTTTTAAACACTTTAAAAAAGTTATAATGGATTCTCCCCCAAAAAGTGCTTCACTTTTTGGATATTTCACTTCAAAATATTCTATTTGAAATTTGGTGAATATGAATCTATTTTTTATTGGCTATAACTCTGGCTTTACGAGGTCTAGAGACCTAACGCGTACACCATTTTTTTTACTTTTTCACAGTCCATATTTTTGCTAAGAATGTTTTTTTCGACAAAATAATTACCTTTTGAGTTATTTGCGAAAAACCGTCTAAAGATGCAGTTATTTTGTTGAAAAATGAACGTATTCACTCGCAAATAATTCGAAAAGTGTTGACTTGGCGAAAAAGTTCTATAGAACAACAGTCACTTAAAATTAGTCAGTTTATCAATTTCCGGACTTATTTTGGACTTATATTTTTTCACCCCCAAGAGGAGGTGAAAGTCACCCCCAGCGCAAAAGCACACGTCGGCACAATATCACTTTTTTTCTTTGACATGTAAGCTATGCGTATGCCAAGCGATTCTTTAAAATTTAGAGCAAAAACCGTGAAATAATGTACTATAACGTAAAGTCATTTTTAATTCCGTTGACATTAAAAAAATAAAACAATGTTCACACAATATACAATTAATATACAAATAATGTAAAAAAAATAAATATGAATGATGAAATTTATATGTTTATAGCTACTTTTTAGTTGTAAACTATTGTACCTACATCAGAATTTCAGTAAAATGTAAATAGTTTGTTCATATTTATTCGAAAATTTACTGAAATTAGGTCACTTGTTATCTAGTTATGTTGGTGACCACTGCAGTTCTTAAATACAAGATTTGTTTGTTTTGCTTTTTTAATATACAGCTTAAAAAACAATCAAATTTTAAATCTATTATGAAGTTCCAATTTCCAATAACAAACAAAGAATAATTTTACTCAAATAGACTAAACCAATATAACCATAAGGGCCGGTTGTTCGAACGCTAATCAACAATGATCACTATCAAATATTTAATTACTGTCACCAAAACTGTCAATGTCAACTTGTATTGGGTTGCTGAAAACATAATTGATTAAAATTATGAGATTAGTTAATCAATTAACATAACAATTATTAACATATAAGAATTAAAAAATTCTAGCATCAAAAGTAAACAAGTTACGCTCAAAATAAAGTTATTCCCTTTTTTTTTGGTAAAACACCGGGAAAATAACTCCCTAATTAGTATCTCAAATGAACTTAGTCGTTACGACTTCACAAGTTTCTTGTCTCGCGTATGTATTGTTTATATGATCTGTAAGTTTCACCGGTTCAAAGTCCTTATTTTTGAAAGGGCTGTAGTTAAAAGGGGTTGAACGAGTCACTGAACACGAATGTATGCAAATTTAGAAACACCAAATCTTAATCAACTTTTGCCTAACAGAAAAACAAAAAAAAAATACAGGATATTCAGAAAAGCAATGCTGAATTTTTTGTTTTTCTAGATTTTTGGTATCACTAACAATTTTTAAGTAATTTGGAAATAATCGTATTTTTCAAAATTAAAATTTTTAAAAATTTCATTTTAAAACCAAAATTTTTCAAAAATAAGCACTTTGAAACGATGAAACTTACAGATCATATAAACACAACAATAAGTAAAATAATTTATGGAGCGGTGACGATTTATTTTATTTAAGTTGCTAATTAAGGGGTGGTCTTCCAGATTTTTTTTTTGCCAAAACAAAAGGGTCCAACTTTATTTTGAGCGTAACTTACTTAAATTTAATGATAAAAACTTTTTATAAAAACAGATATAAAGCTCCTTTTAAACACTTTAAAAAAGTTATAATGGATTCTCCCCAAAAAGTGCTTAATTTTTTGGATATTTCACTTCAACGTATTCTATTTGAAATTTGGTGAATATGAATCTATTTTTCATTGGCTATAACTCTGGCTTTACGAGGTCCAGAGACCTAACGCGTACACCATTTTTTTACATTTTTACAGGCCATATTTTTGCTAACAACTTTTTTTTCGAAAAAATACTTACTTTTTTTTCGAACAACATTTTTTTCGAAAAAATACTTACTTTTTGAGTAATTTGCGAAAAACCGTCTAAAAATGTAGTTATTTTGTTGCAAAATGAACATGTTCACTCGCAAATAACTCGAAAAGTGTTGACTTGGCGAAAAAGTTGCATAGAACAAAAGTTATTTAAAATTAGTCAGTTTATCAATTTCCGGACTTATTTTGGACTTATATTTTTTCACCCCCAATAGGGGGTGAAAGTCACCCCCAGGGCAAAAGCACACATCGGCACAATATCACTTTTTTCTTTGACATGTTAGCTATGCGTACGCCAAATTTCATGTCAATCTAAGCGGTTCTTTAAAATTTAGAGCAAAAACCGTGAAAGAACGTACTATTATTGAAGATACTTTAATTGAGAGTGTGGATAACTACAAATACCTAGGAACATGGATTTTTTTATCATTTTATTAGGTTCAAATATACAATATACTCTAATTACAACACAGAGTATTTAGCAAATAGTAGCAAACATCATGCTTTGGGCACCATCCATCGATGGTTCCCCAATACACCTAATTAGTTAGGTCTTCTGGCCATGTCCTTTTCCCAGCTTAAAGCCCATATCGGCTTTAGTATAATTTTGTACAGCAATACATTGTTTTGTAGTGATAACTGGGATCTTTTACCTAGAAGCCAGTACATTTGTCGGACTTTTAAGTTTAGTTGTGCTTTCTTGGTTTTCATATGGTCCTTCCAAGTCAGCTTTCGGTCCAAATGGAGTCCCAGGTACTCGACATCTGATTTAAGCAGATAGGAATGTTATTAATATGATCCTGTGGGCAATTGATCCTTCTTGTTGTGAACGTAATTTGTGAAGACTTTTCACCATTTACTTTAATATTTCATTTTTTTAACCAAGTTTGAAGTGAATTTAAATAGCTTTGCAATTTGTTAGAAGCTCTATCTGGGTTAACATGGATAACATCAAATGTAGATCAAACCAAAGAAATTAAGATACCTATTAAAATAGCACGTGCATCATTCATTAAACTGAAAAAGTTTTTTTTGTTGTCGGGGTATAAGGTTAGAACTACGCCTAAGGATGCTTCGGTGTTACGTGTTCTCTACTCTTATTTATAGTTTGGAAGCGTGGACATTAAACAAGTCCATCTGATCAAGTTGGCCGCCTTTGAATTTTGGAGTTACTGCAGATTCCTACGAATATCATGTATTCAAAAAACGTCAAACGTGGAAGTAACTAGAAGGATAGGAAATGAAGCGGAACTAATATTAACTGTCAAAAGACAAAAACTTAAGAACTGAGGACATATGATGAGAGGGAAAAATAATTATTATTACAACTTATTACTCAAGGCAAAATCCGAGGAAAGTGACATGTGGGAAGACGAAGGATATTCTGGCTTAAGAACTTAAGGGAATGGTTCGAATGCAGTACTGCAGATCTATTTAGAGCGACAGTCAACCGGGTCTGCATAGCCATGATGATTTCCAACTTTCGATAGAAGATGGAAGAAGGATCTCAATGAAACTTGTTGCATTCAATTCGTAACAGCATTGGGAGACTTTGTGAATTGCAGTGATGTCGAAATGAAAATAGCATTATTGAACAAGGAAATTATGTAATGGCAACTGATAAATTTGTAATTATGGACGAAAATGATTACAATATTACTTCATGGTTTTTGTATCAAATTTCCATGTAATTTCAGGAGACAAGTCCGCTCCTCGGCACCAGGTGCCTCGGAGATATTCGGATGATATTCGTGGTCAGCGATCCCAAAAACCTACGAAAAACGAGTTTGCACTGGTTTTGTATTGAATTTTGTATTTGAATATTACAAAACTCCAGGAGACGTCGCTTGACTGTGCACCTTGTATCTAGCAGACTATTGCCCTCACTATATTCGTGATTAAAAAATCCCCAAAAAATATACAGGGTGGTTCATCTTATTCGCCTCGGTCTCTGTACGGGAAACCACTTGATATTTTAAAAAAATTTCTTCACAGGAATATACAGGGCCTTTAATATTACAATCTAAAAATATTACGAGTTATACAGGGTGTTCCAAAAAAGAGTGGTATATCAAAGTTATATTGTTTTATGGGATGCCCTATATCTGATGACATTACTGAATTGACCTTAAAAAATAAGCTTTACTTTCATAAGGGTTCCCTATACCCAAATACAGGGTGTTTTGATTTATTTCGATTTTTATGAAAATGTAAGGTTTTAGAAAATAATAAATATCTACGAATCTAAGAATTAGTAACAAATTCTTTCCTGGATCTTAATAATAGACTATTTAGCATACTTACACAGATGCCTGCTGCAACAAAATATCTCACAGGGTGGTCAAAATATGAGATTGATCTATTAACAAATTCAAGCTATAATAACTTAATTATTTTAAATAGAACACCCTGTATCTTACCAGTCTATCGCGTAGAAAATTTACTTAACTTTCAATTTACATTAGAGTTTCCTCTACCTATCTTTTACAGGGTGGTCAAAATATTAGATTGTTCTATGAACAAATTCAAGCTGTAATAACTTACTTATTTTAAATGGAACACCTTTTATCTTACTAATCTATCGCGTAGAAAATTTACTTTGCTTTCAATTCTTATTAGAGTTTTCTATACCTATCTCCCTTCATTTTTTAAATATTTAAAGATTTCCTAATTTGTAAGCTTTAAAAATTAGAATTAAGTACCTATGTCGTGGTTATGTACACTTCGCGTCATATAAAACTGGTACACTTTTTTTTCCCAATGTAAACCTGTGTTCAGAATGACAATTATTTTTCGTGAATCACTTCGTTGTTGCCAATACAGATAACGGAATTACACTAAATCTAAATACAAAAAAATAACGTTTAAATGTATATTTCGAATTGTCATACATATATTTAAATTGCACACTTGTTCACTGTAAAAGTTATTCATTTTGTATTAATTTCTAATTTAATTTTTAATTTTTTCAGTGTGTTTTATTTATTCTACACAACTTAATGCAGTTTTGTCCTACAATTTACGAGAAACCAATCACACCTCTCGATTTGACATTAAACATAATTTAAAGTCATGTCAAGATTTAGTATCTATCATTATTTTTGAATTGAAATATTTTCATAAATTATAATAAAAAACGAATCAATCTATGGATACTTAATTTAGATGGCGGAAAATTAAAATTGTTTTAGTTTTTAGTGTATTAAAAAAATGCGATCTGTCGCACAGCCCCGTTTTTACCTAGTTTTATATAATATTTTCGTTGAACTAGCAACTTTGCCCTAGAAATTGGAATGACACTTGTGACAAGATCAACTTACACAACTTTAAAAACACGATTTTCGGTTATAAGAGTTGTACCAGTTTTTTTTGACGCGCAGTGTACAACACATCACCAACACCGGCAATATACTTAAATATCTTGGTCAAGATACTTTCGTTGATAAAATTCATATTTTTGTCATTTAATTACACATGGTGTTGTTATTTTAAATGACATATTAGATATTCTATTCTTTATAATGGATGATATTTAAAATCTCTTCAATTCCATGTAAACATTCTCAATACACATGTTATTCTGTAAATGTAAATTCCCATGTTATTCTGTAAATACCTATTTTTACATATTTTTGTACAATAGGCTCGTTTTCGTCATAGTAGCGATTGCATTCAATTGTTTGTAATTGCGATTCAAAGATTCAAACAAAAAGTGGTGTTCTTAAATTTACTTAATAACCCTTGGTTTAAGATATGGAAAATACTTATACGGAATGAAATATAATTTAAATATCTTCCAGAATACGGCATCTAACATAGGGTATGCAGTTTAATATAAAAATATTATTCAATGTCACATGTTGGCCAAAAATCAACTAAAATAATACAACACTCTGTGTGATTACATGATAACAATGAAAATTTTATTAATGACAGTATCATGTCTAAGTATATTGCCGGTGTTGGTGATGTGTTGTACACTTATGTAACCACGACATATTTACTTAATTCTAATTTTTAAAGCTTGCAAATTAGGAAATCTTTAAATATTTAACAAATGAAGGGAGATAGGCATAGGAAACCCTTATAAGAATTTAAAGCTAAATAAATTTTATACGTGATAGGCTAGTAAGATACAGGGTGTACTATTTAAAATAAGTAAGTTATTGCAGCTTGAATTTGTTAATATGTAGAACAATCTAATATTTTGACCACCCTGTAAAAATATAGGTATAGGAAACCCTAATACAAATTGAAAGCTAAGTATATTTTCTACGCGATAGACTAGTAAGATAGGGGCTGTTTCATTTAAATTAAGTAAGTTATTACAACTTGCATTTGTTAATAGAACAATCTCATATTTTGACCACCCTGTAAGAAACTTTGTTGAAATAAGCATCTGCTTAAGTATGCTAAATAGTCAAATATTAAGATCCAAGAAAGAATTTGCTACTGATTCTTAGATTCGTAGATATTAATTTTTTTCTAAAACCTTACATTTTTATAAAAATCGAAATAAATCAAAACACCCTGTGTTTAGGTATAGGGAACCCTTATAAAAGTATAGCTTATTTTTTAATGTCAATTTAATAATGTCATCATATATAGGGCATTCCATAAGAAAAAATATAACTTTGATATATCACTCTTTTGTGGAGCACCCTGTATAATTCACATTATTTTTAGATTGTAGTATTAATGGCCCTGTATATTACTGTGAAGAAATTTTTTTAAAATATCAAGTTGTTTTCGGGACAGAGACCGAGGCGAATAAGATGAACCACCCTGTATAATTTGGATCCCTTCAAAATGCAGTTTGGGACTGCATTTTCCTTGTTCCGTATGTAATGCAATTTTCATCTCGTAATCATTCTTTAGTTCACAATATTTAAGCCTTTTACGAATCTAATGTAACTTTAAAAAAAGTTTCAAGTGTCATTGAGATGCATCCAACTGCAAAACTTTGGTAGGTTTATTGCTTCATTGCCTACACCAGGGGTCACCAATTAGTTTCCCTGAGGGTCCGTTTCGAAAACCTATGACACTTCCGAGGTTCGGATTTAATGCTACCTGTGTCTGGTTGTTCTGATTCGGTTGCTTTACTGATTGTTGTTAAAAAATTATCCCCTATAAACAAATCAGAAGAGTGCCGGGCAAAATTTTTGGGCACAAATTGTTTAACAATTTTTTTAAAACAAAATCAAAACATCATCTCTTTTGCCCCCGAAAATATGTTTTTAGCATTTTTGGGTCATTTTACAAAAAAGATCTTTTACCATTTTCTCCACATTTGATAGATTTCGAGGTTTAATCGGTTTAAAATCTGAAAAATGCGAAAATAAGCATTTTCGAGTCTTGAAAACTCATGTTTAAAATATTGTTTTTGCGGTTGTCAAGTGCCTAAATTGAGTTTAAAGATTCAGTTTCAAGATTCTGATGAGCAATCGGGGCTTATTTCAATTATTTAGACCGTTGTTTTTAATTGTTTATTATGCGCGTTTACTCGACCCTTAAGCCGCAGCGGCGGCGCGTCTCTCTATATGCCGCGTATCGCACTATATGATTGGCGTATTTAATTAGCCAATTGGCAACAATTAATTGAATAAATAAATAGATTATTAAAAAAAGTATGTTAATAATAAATTGAAAAATTTTAATAAATGTCAAATATTTGTTGCGTTTGGTGCAACTGATTTTCATTAGGGAGTTGAGATATTCATGTGTTAGCTGATATCTGTACAGATTTTTAATAAAGCTCATTCTTGATAAAGCGGCTTCGCACACATAAGTTAAGCCAAACATAGTACACAATTTCATGTACAAACATTTTCAAAATTGTCAAACACAATATTCTGAATTTAATGGCGGTCCGTACAAAACTAGCCCACGGTCCGGATGCGGACCGCGGTCCGCTAATTGGTGACCCCTGACCTACACTATATGTGTTTCCAAGTTCTTTTTAAATATGATTATCGACAAGTAGAATAGTTTTTTTTTAAAATCTATATGTCTAGGCTGCAATGGCGATTAACACAAGAATAGTTAAAAATAGCTACATTTATGCATATTGAGAAAAGTTTTTAAATTACTTACGGTTATGAAACTTCTGGAAAAATGTATTTAGATGATCTAACTTTTAAACCAGTGGCGTGCTGGCCATATAAATGAATAGGTGGAATCACACCTCCAACAAAAAAAAATATTTCACCTCCGTGTGGTACTAAAAAGTGTAAAGATTGTATAGCTTGTTGTTACGCTGTTTTGCACATGTACGACTTATATCAGTGTGCTTATCTAGCGGCTTCCTACTGGTCTGCGATTTTACGGATCATCACGCACAGCCGACGAGCACGGACCACCACGCACCGCAGACAGAGGCCTTCCCATGGTCTGCGATTCTACGGATCATCACGAACAGCCGACCACCGCGAATTCTAACGCACCGCGGACAGAGGTCTTCCCATGGTCCGCGGTCCGCGACAGTCTGTGCTTTTGATTGAGATTATATATGTGACTCATTTAATTTTGGCATTGATTACATTGCGTTTGTCAAGTTTCTTATCTCTTTCAATGTTTTCGTTTTGAATATTGAAATGTGTAGTATGCACATTCCATGTAAATCAATAATTACACACATAATGTATTTTATTTTTAACAAAATGTGTTAAATTATTAACTTGTAAAAAAATCGTTGCTCAAAAACAAATTTTGGACCAACTTTGGATATGCTTTATAATAGTCAGGGAGGTAGTGTAAAATTTGACCGGAGCATTTTAGCATGGGTGTTTTTTTCTTTATTGAGTTAGGTGTTCCGTTAAAAAATGATGTGTCAGCCAGCCCAAAATCGGAGCTTTTAGGCAAAACAAGATAAAATATGAAACTAGATGGAAAAACCCTACAACTATATGTCAAATATTTATCTCCGTGGCTTATTTACATCCATCATGGCCTAAAATACCTAGCTCCTGGCTTTCACCCAGGCAAGCCGGGTTCCATTCCCCAAGTTGGAAGTTTTTTTTTGTTTTTAAAATTGACATTTTGATTTGAAAAATAATTATTTTTATAATACCATGTTTTTGATGTTTATACGACACAATATAAAAAAGTTTGTATGTCCTTTATAGAATCGTAAACTATGCATTTGATCATAATAGGATGACCTCAAGCAAAGTTGTTGTACATGAACCCGGGAAGGTTTCTGAGTGAATACGACCAACCTAAGTAATAATTATTTGCGCAAACAGCACAAAAAACTATTGTTTATTAGAAAAAAGGGTTGTTTAGGGTTGCATGTATCTTTTGATTATACATCATATAAAATTAAGAAAAAACAGTTTGTCCAAAAAAATAAAAAAGAGTGTAGTGTGCGGGGGGGGGGCAACCTCCTATACACTTAGATTAGTCGTACCAACTCAGCAACCTTCAGTCATGCACAACAACTTTGCTTCCGGCATTGGTCGCTATATGAGATTTTCTCTCACGGTTTAAGAATATTGCACACAACTTTTTTCCTGGTAAATTACACATGCTCTAGTTCCTTCTTGTCTCCGAATTATCCTTCCTCTACAATCGAATAGACCGTGTATAATGTTATTCAGCATTATTCTTAGCATTATTTTATATTGTAGCATTATTTTATTTTGTATTTGCAATATGAATCGTGCAAAGATAATTTTAGAACTTACCCTGTTGCATAACAATAAAATAAAGGTAGGTACTAGTACAAATTTGAAATTTATATTGAAATATTAAAATTAATATTATTTCTACATTTTTAGATTAGGTTAAACTGTAACAGCGCATCAACAGTCACATTGTGTAAAGCTAATAATAACTTTATTAAGTCTAAAATCTATTTTGAAAATTATATTTCGTAAAAAAAGGCGAAAGTTGGGTACCTTTGTGAGACAAAATCTCACGCGCGACCACTCACGTAAGAACCAACCTAGCGACTAATGCCGGGTTAAGGTCAACATAATAATGATCAAATGCATAGTTTACAATTGGTGGTTTTGGAAAGTGGCCGGTAACACAGGTATATTACTGTATATGCAAATTTAAGGAACAATAAGAGAAATAAACTTAATAATATTGTTAAAAGTTTGTATGTATTTAAATATTTGTTTCTGTTTAAAGACTTTTAATATAGGTAGTCTGAAACACGAAATATAAAATGTGTTAAACATGTTTATCCCCGTACTGATTCGTTAAATTGATAAAGATAATTTCAATTATAACTGTGATAATTGATAATAGTTAGTTTCCAATAAACAGAATAATTCAATTTGGACGTTACGAATTGTCCGTTACGAATTTGTCTAGTTACGAACTGTCGCTGTTACGAATTGTCCGTTACCAACTGTCCGGTTATGAACTGTCGCGTTACGAGGTGTCAGGTCACGACTGGTGGATATCAGAATACAATAAAAGTCGTTCAAAGTAAGTATATATAAATAATATTTATATTTTCTTTTCTTTGACTTATTTATTTTCTGTTTTGACACCCCAAGTTCGCATCACGGGAAAAAACTAACAAATGAACATCAGACAGAGGGTCATCAGACAGAGGGACCATCTGTCCCTCTATGGACAGATGGTCCATAGAGGGGCCATATTTCAGGAAGCGATAGCGGAACTAAGTGATGGAATCTCTATAAACGGAAGAATAGTAAATAACATAAGATTCGCTGATGACACCGTTATAATGGCAGACACCCTGGAGTCGCTACAAGAATTGTTAAATAGAATTAACGATTATTGCATTCGATATGGACTCAAAATAAACAAGAAAAAAACTAAATTTATGATTGTCTCAAAAACACAACATGGAAATGGAAAGGTTAATACTAGAGCAAACCCAAATAGAAAAAGTAAAGACATACAAATATCTGGGAACCTGGGTTGATGACAAAAATGACCAAAGCAAAGAAATTAAAGTCCGAATTGAAACTGCAAGGCAAGCATTTATAAAAATGAAGACACTGCTTTTAAACAAAGACCTTCAGTTGCCTCTCAGATTGAGGGCTCTAAGATGCTACATATTTTCTATATTATTATACGGAATGGAAGCTTGGACATTGAAAAGGCAACACATAAGGAAAATAGAAGCGTTCGAAATGTGGTGTTACAGAAGAATGTTGAAAATTCAGTGGGATCAAAGGATTACCAATGTTGAAGTGCTACGACGTTTAAATAAGGAGTTAGAAATTATGAACAGTATAAAAACAAGAAAACTAGAATATTAGGGTCACATTACCAGAGGAGAGAAATATGAGCTGCTGAGAGTTATTATGCAAGGAAGGATCCAAGGAAGAAGAAGCATAGGAAAAAGACGCATCTCCTGGCTGAGGAACCTTAGAGAATGGTTTAACTGTAGTTCATTACAACTGTTCAGAGCAGCAGCCAACAAAGTGACGATAGCCATTATGATATCCAACCTCTGCTAGTAGATGGAACTTTAAGAAGAAGGTCGACATTAAATTGTCCCTCTTCATTTTTAAATCTTTTATTGAAACAGTGCCATCCTTTAATTGGCGTTTGATGCGGCTCCATGCATCGTATGTATCGTTCCTATTTTTATGGTCTGGTGCCGTCGAATTCCACAAAGTGGGTTCATTTTGGTACAGATTTAAAAAATCAAAAATTAATTCGTTGGTCCGTTCCATTTTTTAGCAAAAAAAAATTCTAATAACAACTCAACACACTTTAGCAACACTAAATACAACTGCTGGTGTCAGAAAATGAACAATTTCTTTAACTTGCCAAGCAATGCCTTGTCGTCCATTAAAACAGTGACGCGAAAAAATATCAGTGAACTGCTGGATAGCGAAAACTGACGGTGTCATGAATTTCGGATTTTATGTATGTGACTCATTTAATTTGTAATTTGGCTATTGATTACATTGCGTTTCTTACGTTTCTTATCACTTTCAATGTTTTCGTTAATAGCATATTATGGTGTGAAATGTGTAGTATGGACATTCCATGACAATCT
The DNA here is from genome assembly GCF_917563875.1 of Diabrotica virgifera virgifera. Taxonomy (NCBI): domain Eukaryota; kingdom Metazoa; phylum Arthropoda; class Insecta; order Coleoptera; family Chrysomelidae; genus Diabrotica; species Diabrotica virgifera. The sequence goes on along the minus strand of NC_065446.1, from coordinate 187,008,577 downwards.
TTATTCAAAGCTAATGATATTCATAATAATAATATACCCAAGCTAAATCTTCACAAACTCGCTACAAATGTAGTGCTTGTAAAATTTTTTATTGTTTCGAAGGTTGTTACTCATAAATCAGAATTATTAATGCAATAATATTCATGAAAAGAGTTATTAAATTTTTATTAGTAGCTACTAAGAAGAAATGTATTATATTATGATTCAAATCAATAATTATACATATTATGTATGCTATTTTTATCAAAATTTGTTAAATTATCAATTTATAAAAAAACTGGCGTTTAGCGTGTTAAAAAATCTTGACAGCGTCCACACGGGCCATTAACGCACCTTTGATCTGTACCGATTTTCGACGGATCACCACAGACGTGTCTGTGCTATCACAGACGACCACTTCCCATGGTGCGTAGTGCGAGCTGGTCTGCGTCTGTCGGCGATATTGCCGATCTTGAGAAGCCGTAGTTACTACGGACTAGTACGGACCAGCACAGACGCGTCTTTGCTACCACGGACGATACGCTTCCCACGGTGCGTGGTGCGAGCGGGTCCGTGTCCGTCCGCAATATTGCCGATCGTGGGAAGCCGCTATCCACTTGGAAACATTTATGCTAATGGCTATAGATAAAGAAGTATGTATTGCTTAAAAATCTACTTTAATGCGGAAATTATTGATCGAGAGTTAAGTAATTATTTTATAAAATAATTGCAAAAGAATGTTTAAATTATTGCGTTGTATTAACATTTAAATATTGTTAAATTAAAGTATTTGCACTGTACTTGTATTTGTACTCTCTTGTATAATTGATTCACTAAAATTCAACTTAATACATAATTGAAAAATTCTCAAAACTTTATTTTACTTTATGGTTTCTACCTTACTGCTACACAATATTGTCATATATGTAATTTATTATTTGTAACATTGCTTATTCTCAAATAAAAAAATATAGCAAATTTAAAAAAATCATTGAATTCAAAATTTTGTTTGATTTAAAAATATTTTTTTTTACTTTATAAATAACTAATAAAATATCCTGAAAATAGAAGGTAAAATTAGCATGTGAGGCCGCTTTTCTATAAAATCACCGGGCTGCTTGAAAAGTTCCAGCACGCCACTCTTTTAAACATTCAAGTACTTATAAGAAATATGCTAAAAACTATTTTGTTTTCGCTATGGACATGAAATACAATCTTGAAATTATGTACCAGCATTCAACTGATTATAAGGATCTGTAAATAAAGGGTTTGCATTTATTTAGTCTAAAATTCTTATCGATTTTTCTAGTTCCTCACCGCTTCCTCTTACAGGAACCATTGCATTAAAGTGTTTTGTTGAAATCACCAATACATATTTTTATGTCCTTCCATTTCAAAAACAGTACCTGTGTTGCTTTTAGACCAGGGCAGTTAACATTAAAATCACAAGAATACATTGATTTTTAAATACATCACCTAGAAACTTACAATTTTTTGCATTGTGGTCAGGATGACGTCAAGAAAAAGTCTACTATAGAAAAATGGATGGAAAGGCATTGCATTTGGACTGTATAAATGCATGCAAAAGTGAATAAACATATCAAAATAAGCATATTAAGGGCCGCATTTTGTTACTCAAGTGTTTTTGGGGTCACTGAACACGACTAAACCATCAAAACCAATCTCCGGAGCACCTGTTTCCTAGGTTTACTGCTAAGATGCGTCATCTGGAGGTTGGAGGGTTATGGACAATAAATTAATACAAACAGGTTACTTGGAGGTTTTTGGTGTCGCTAAACACGAATACGCCATCAGAACCGATCTCCGGAGCACCTGGTTCCCAGTGTCACCGCTAAGGCACGTCATCTTCTGGAGTTCCGAAGGTATTCGGCATTAAATTGATGCAAGTAGACTACTTAGGTGATTTTTGGGGTTGCTGAAAACGAACACACCATCAGGACCGACATCCGGAGTACTTGGTATCTGTGGTCACGCAATCTTCTGAATTTCGAGGGATTCTGGCACTAAATTAATACAAACGAATTAGACAAGGGGTTTTTGGGGTTACTGAAACCTAATACTCAAAACTCACGCCCGGAGCACCTCGTACCCACGGTCGCTGCTAAAGCACGTTACCTTCTGGAATTTTGAAGGTTTTCGGCCTTGAATGCATGCAAATAGATTAATCGCCGGTTTTAGCGTCACTGAATACGAATACGCCATCAGAACCGACTCCTGGACCACGTGGTGCCCAATGTCATTGCTAAGGCGTGTTATCTTCTGGAGTTTTGAGGCTTATTGGGCGTCAGGTGCACGGAGGATCGGTTCTGATCTCGTATTCTTATTCAACGACCCCAAAACCCCCGAGTAATCTCTTTTGCATCAACTTAGTGCCGAAAACCCTCGAAATTTCAGATGACGTGCCTTAGCAGTGAACCTGGTACCAGGTGTTCCGCTGGTAAGTTATGACGACGTATTCATCTAGAGCGACTCCAAAAACCCATAAATAACAAAACCTGGACCTCAATACAATTTTTTTGACATGATTATGTACTTTTGGATGCATTTTATACACTTTAAAATGCTATTATGCATTTTTACCCATTTTACTAGAGCAAACCCAAATAGAAAAAGTTAAGACATACAAATATCTGGGAACCTGGGTTGATGACAAAAATGACCAAAGCAAAGAAATTAAAGTCCGAATTGAAACTGCAAGGCAAGCATTTATAAAAATGAAGACACTGCTTACAAACAAAGACCTTCAGTTGCCTCTCAGATTGAGGGCTCTAAGATGCTACATATTTTCTATATTGCTATACGGAATGGAAGCTTGGACCTTGAAGAGACAACACATAAGAAGAATAGAAGCGTTCGAAATGTGGTGTTACAGAAGAATATTGAAAATTCAGTGGGTTCAAAGGATTACCAATGTTGAAGTGCTACGACGTTTAAATAAGGAGTTAGAAATTATGAAAAGTATAAAAACTAGAAAACTGGAATATTTGGGTCACATTACCAGAGGAGAAAAATATGAGTTGCTGAGAATTATTATGCAAGGAAGGATCCAAGGAAGAAGAGGCATAGGAAGAAGACGCATCTCCTGGCTGAGGAACCTTAGAGAATGGTTTAACTGTAGTTCATTACAACTATTCAGAGCAGCAGCCAACAAAGTGACCATAGCCATTATGATATCCAACCTCCGATAGGAGAGGGAACTTTAAGAAGAAGAAGACCCATTTTACTATAGTAGACATCCTAACATCAACCTGAACATAATTCAAAAATTCTCTAGATGCTGTATTTAAGAATCGATTTATTTTGTGCCAAATGCCCTGGTCTAATTGTAAACTCATACAGTGCAGAGAAATAAGGAAAAAAATATCATGTTCGTGACACAACCCCCTCCAGGCCGAAACCAAATTTTTCGAGTAGTATGGTCATCTATAATAATAACCTATATGTTTCCTGCAGCCGATTTTGATGATATACATAGTTATAAACAAATGAAGATCAAAAAACGGTAAATTTTCGCTTTTTTCGTCTATTACTAAAAAAATGTGCATTTTAAACAAATTTGAGAGTAATAAACTCATCAAACGTATAAAAAACTTCAATATCGCGTTCGCTGAATATGTCTATCCTTATTGATTGCTTAGAAAATTGCAAGATAAATCATAAATTTTGAGTTTTTATAAATATTCATAACTTATGTAAAAATTAACTTAGAACCTTATTATTACACGGAATGCTGAGACTTATAGTGCTTAAATCATACCCTAAATTTCAAAGCAATTGGTCAAATAGTTTAAAAGTTATATAATTTGTTTATCCAAAATTAATTTTTTTTTGCAACACTAAGTCAGAAAATGATGAAGTTACAGTAATACTTTGGATAGTTTATGAAAGAAGAAAATTTACAGTATTAATTTAATTAAAAAAATGACAAAAAATGATTAAAAATATTGCAAAATAATTTTGCAAAAACATGTGAATTAAAAAAATGGGCGGGGGGGTGCTAACTTTGTCTCTAATTGTCCTAGGACAGTTGTTTTTCTTTTTAAATGTGTATAAAAATTCAGTCTTTTTAAATATGAAAAAATAATTTTTCTATTGGTAACGGTTAAAAAGTTATTCTAATTGTTTTTAAGTAAGCAAAAAATCGACATGTTTTTGCAAAATAATTTTAAACTGTTTAAAATTATTTTTTGTCATTTATTTTTAATAAAGGTAATAGTATAAATATTCTTCTTTCATAAACTGTCCGAAGTATTATTGTAACCTCATAATTTTCTGACTTATAGTGTTGCAAAAAAAAATGAATTTGGGATAAACAAATTAAATAACTTTTAAACTATTTGACCAATTACTTTGAAATTTAAAATATAATTTAACTACAAGAAGTCTCGGCAATCCGTGTAATAAGAAGATTCTAAGTTCATTTTTACCTAAGTTATGAATATTTATAAAAACTCAAAATTTATGATATATTTTGCAATTTTCTAAGCAACCAATAAGGATGGACATATTCAGTGAACGCCATATTGAAGTTTTTTATACGATTTATGAGTTTCTTACTCTCAAATTTGTTTAAAGTGCTTAACTTTTTGGTAATAGACGAAAAAAGCGATAATTTACCGTTTTCTGATTTTCATTTGTTTATAACTATGTATATCATCAAAATCGGCTGCAGGAAACATATAGGTTAATAATATAGATGTCCATACTACTCAAAAAATTTGGTTTCGGCCTGGAGGGGGATGTGTCACGAGAAAAATCTTATTTCTCTGGACTAATAGACTAATACTTCAATAGGATCATTATTCCTCTCTTAGATCTCATTTCTTCAACTCTCAGATCTTTTTAGCCAAAACCTAGCTGTTGCCCACAATATACCATGGCCAAGTATTTCAACCTGAATTTTTGAACAAATATAGCCTCCTTAAGACTTTGGCGGTTGTACACTCTTTCAACGCAATTTCTAATCTTTTTTGACAACAATTTCGGGAGTGCAAATTGAAACGTCAAATTTTTTAGGTAAAAATGTAATGGTCACTAGAATCAACCCTCGCTCATCCCAAATAAACACCCTACAAAACTCTAATGATACTTGTAGGTATATTTAATTTTTGGTTTACTAATATTTTCAGGGAATTAACCATAACTTTAATTTAAAATATGTTTATACGACGTTTCAACTTCCACTGCGGGAAATCATTTGGGGAACGATTTCCGCAACGAAAATATGGCATACAATTTTAATTCTTTTTTGTAATACTTAATAATATGTTAGTCCTGTCGCCAGGGGGGGTACAACGGCCTCCTTTATTCAGATGGACTTACCCAAGTTTTTTTCATGTATTTTGACCCGTAGAATACGAATTTTTTGGGTAACAGTTGATCCGGATGTCGATAAGATTGTTATTGACCAAGAACATGAGGAATTACATAACCGCGATCTCTCGCAAAACAAAACATTTTTTGGTATTTTTTGGGTCATTCTAAGCAAAACATGTGTCTACAATTTTTTTCGTAGGATGGCTAGTTTTCGAGATAACCGCGGTTGAACTTTCAAAAAATCGAAAAATTGCAATTTTTGAACCCGAATAACTTTTGATTAAAAAATAAAATAGCCAGTCTGCTTACCGCAATTGAAAGTTTAAGTCAAATTATATCGGTTTTAATTATTTGCATTGCTAAAAATTTATTTTTTTATTGTTTAACAAAGCTATAAACACATAGTGTTTCCCGTGCCTTTACATGAATTTTAACGCATGCTACGTAGAAATAGCCTCGATTGCACTAATAGTACCTATTCTACCTACTCGTTAGATTTTAAATGAGAAATCATAGAAAACATCACTCACGCACTAGGTGTTTGTAGCTTTGTTTAACAATAACACAATAAATTTTTAGCAATGCAAATAATCAAAACCGATATAATTTGACTTGAACTTTCAAAGGCGCTAAGCAGAATTGCTATTTTATTTTTTAATCAAAAGTTATTCGGGTTTAAAAATTGCAGTTTTTCGATTTTTTGAAAGTTCAACCGCGTTTATCTCGAAAACTGAGCATCCTACGGGAAAACTTGTTAGAACATTTTTTACTTAGAATGACCCAAAAAATACAAAAAAATGTTTTGTTTTGTGAGAAACCTCTGTTATGTAATTCCTCAAGTTCTTGGTCAATAACAATCTTATCGACATCCTGATCAACTGTTACCCAAAAAAATTCGTATTCTACGGGTCAAAATACATGAAAAAAACTTGGGTAAGTCCATCTGAATAAAGGAGGCCGTTGTACCCCCCCTGGCGACAGGACTATGTAATTATTATTATATTTAATAATTAAATTATTTTGTCGAGAACTTACTTGTTACACAGCATGTCTACTTAAGTTGGAAACATATGAGAAACTTTTTTGTTATGCATTTTACAAAAAAAAGTTATTCTTTATAAAAAGTTCTGCATGCTCTAAAACCTAAGATTCGATCATCAGATATCAAATTTTCTCAATATTATACGAGGTATGTCAAAAAATATGAACTTCATTCAAGAGTAAAGTACCTTTATTTCTCTCAATATCGAAAATTCTTATTATGAAAAGTTGTTTGGAAATATAAACTAAGATCAAATATGCAATTACATGGTTCTAATTGGAAAAAAATATTTTCCAAATTTTTCTCAAATTTATTGATACTAACTTCGTTTTTATTTTTTACACATACGATAACTCTTTTATTATTACTTTTACGAAAAAAAGGTATTCTTTATAAAAAGCTCTGTATGTCCTAAGGCCGAGGATACAACCATCAGATATCACATTTTATTAATTTTATACGAGGTATGTAAAAAAATATGAATTTGATTCAAGAGTAAAGTACCTTTATTTTTCACAATATTGAAAACGGCTATTAAAAAAGTTGTTTATAATTAAAAACTATGTTTCGATATACAATAACATCCTTCTAATTGAAATATTGTGAAATATAAAGGTACTATAATCTTGAGCGAATTTCATAATTTTTGACACACCTCGTATAAAATTAATAAAAGTTGATATATCATGATTGTGTCTTAGATTTTGGACCATGCAAAGCTTTTTATGAAGAATAACTTTTTGTCATAAAATGAATAATAAACGAGTTATCATATTTGTAATAATTAAAAACGATGTTGGGTGTCCATAACTTTGAGAATTTTTTTTTTCAATTAGAAGCATGTAATTGCATATTTGATCTTAGTTTTTAATTCCAAACAACTTTTTATCATAAGAATTTTCGATATTGAGAGAAATAAAGATACTTTATTCTTGACCGAAATTCATATTTTTTGACATACCTCGTATAATATTGAGAAAATTTGATATCTGATGATTGAATATTAGGTTTTGGGGCATGAAGAACTTTTTATAAAGAATAACTTTTTTTCGTAAAATTAATAATAAAAAAGTTTCCTTCCAACTTAAGTAGACACGCTGTATAAATTTTTTATCAAAATAATTTTATTTACCATGAGAACGTCCAAAATAGTCTTGTATCCCTTATTTCTCCAATTTAATTGTTGATCTCCTTCACTTCGTATAAAACCAGCTACGGATCCTTGAACTGACAAGTCGTACCATGTTTTGGAAGACTCATTGCACGTGCTCATTTTGTGACACCAATCTTCAAAATATTTTGCTAATTTTAAAATATTTATATCGTCTTTATATCTCTCATTAATTATATCGTTAAACCTACAAAATTGATCACGTCACTAATGCAAATAATTAGAGTTTCACGATATCGATAAAAATATCGATATTGTATTCATATCGTATCTAAAACCAATACGATACCGATACAATACATACCTTAGCAATATTAATGTCGATACGATACTCATTATCTGAAATCAACACAATACTCTTGTATTGTCGATACGCTTGCCTCGATATTATTGAAATTATCGATATCGAGAAAAAAAAAATAAAACGCCACAGTTGTTCCATTATATTTTGTAAAATAGGTATTTAGATCATAAATATTTATTACATAAAAGTGATCTGCAACTCAAACATCAGCTATTATAATATTTTACACTTGAGTGCATAAACTTGACATTCTTGGGAGTGAGTAAATGTCTGTTATGATTACAATGTTTACATCATGTGGAATTTGTGGTAATATTATGGAAGTAATTGATGATGACTCAAAAATAATTTTTAACACATACTGAATTGCGATTTATTCCGAATCTCCGGGAATTTCCCTACATTTTCAAAAGTAGTTTTTAAACAATACAGGATTAGTAAGTATTTGTCGACTTTCAAAGAAGCATTCAGCCATATGTAATCTTTATAAGAATACACATATAAGTTATAAGCAATATTCGTAATATTTTTATAATAATGGTAATTTGCCAAGCATGCAAAAGTGGGCATAAAGGGCCTACACAGCTCAGATGTACAGTCCTTTTTATGTCGATATTTTATCGAGTATTGTACCGATATCGTATCGAAATCAATATCAATACGAAATTTTTATAAGGAAGTATCGCATCGATACTCCATGCGATACTTCATTGGCATAATCAATACAATACTCAATACTTCGATATCGTATCGTTTCGTGAAGCTCTACAAATAATACGAGTTTCCTTAATATTAATTAATTATATTTAATAATAATTGTTGACAGAGATGTGGGTCTAAATAAACAAAATTTAAACGACACAGCAGTTTGCAAGTGTACTCATGAAAGTTCCTGGAAGCTATTGACGATGTTAGGAATAACCTTTTACAGTGATAATACATTTACATATATTACCTTAGAGAAGCAGCATCATTTGCACACCTTACTTATAGTAGAGACGTTAAAATTAAAGTATACGGTTATCTATTTACAATTTAAGTTCCACCATTCCCCTACATGTGTTTTGGTATTTGCCTCTCGTCAGGGAGACTTGGAGTAAATAAAATGGAACTAAACTACAGTTGTGTATGTCCTCTACAGTCTACAGTAACTTAATACGGTTTGTTCACCAGTAGATACCTCTATATTATACAGGGTGTCCCGAAAAGATTGGTCATAAATTATACCGCACATTTTGGGGTCAAAAATAGTTCGATTGAACCTAACTTACCTTAGTACAAATATGCTCATAAAAAAAGTTACAGCCCTTTGAAGTTACAAAATGAAAATCGATTTTTTTCAATATATCGAAAACTATTAGAGATTTTTTATTGAAAACTGACATGTATGATTCTTATGCCAGAAACATCTTAAAACAAAATTATAGTGAAATTTGTCCACCCCATAAAAAATTTATGGGGGTTTTGTTCTCTTAAACCCCCCCAAACTTTTGTGTACATCCCAATTCATTCATTATTGTGGTACCATTAGTTAAACACAACGTTTTTAAAACTTTTTTGTCTCTTAGTATTTTTCGATTAGCTAGTTTTTATCGAGAGGCGGCTTCTTTTTAAATATATTTACATAAACATTTTCTGTGGGTTTTGCTCCTTTAAACCCCCCAAATATTTGTGTACGTTCCAATTAAACTATTATTGTGGTACCATTAGTTAAACACAGTGTTTTTAAAACTTTTTTGTCTCTTAGTCTTTTTTTAATAAGTCACCTTGTATCGAGATGTGGCTTCTTTTTCAAAATATACATAAAAATGTAAATTATAAATAAATTTTCAGATTATTAACAGGTCTCTACAATCGTACTCCCGTACATACAAATATGTGGTGGATTCGACAAATATTGAAAATATCTCGATAAACACTAGCTTATCTAAAAAGTACTAAGAGGCAAAAAAGTTTTAAAAACATTGTTTTTAACTAATGGTAATCCAACATTAATTTAATTCGAACGTGCACAAAAGTTTGGGCGGGTTTAAAGGAACAAAACCCCCATAAAATTTTTATGGGGTGCACAAAAATTTCACATTAATTTTTTTAAGATGTTGCTGCCATAAGAATGCCACATGTCCATCTTCAATAAAAAATCTTTAAGAGTTTTCGATATATGAAAAAAAAACGATTTTCATTTTGTAACTTCAAAGGGTTGTAACTTTTTTTGTGTGCAACATTTTATATGAGTAAGTGAGGTTCAATCAACCTATTTTTGACCCCAGAATCTGTGGTATCATTTATGACCAATCTTTTCGTGACACCCTGTATATATATCAATGTCAAAGAACACAACATATTTCTCATAGATGGCGATTTAGTAGGGGAACTGCTAATCTAAGGTTACTGAAAGATATTAGACTTTAGAAGTAAACAAGTGTAATCAGCTTAGATATATGGAAAGTGTGTCCAGCTTTAGAGAGACAGGAATAAGTTAGCCAACAAGCTTGCCTAATAAAATTATGGAAGTAGTTCAAATACCACACGAATGGAAGAGTACGTATATTATAAATATATACTTGTAAAGTAAATAATATACAAAAATGAATAACCATTTTCAATTTCGTTGCAAAACGAAAATACAGCCGAACCATATTCCAGTCCAATCAGAGAGTGCTGCAAGCACCTCTACCGGTTTTGAAACTTATTAGTCTCTCATCAGGAGGCACATATGCTGCTCTCCCTGATCCAACCAAAACAAACCCCAGCGTGCAGTCCCGAATTGCAACGAACGAAATGGCATAGATGCCCTAGCGGCAACTGCTAGCAAAAGACTAAGTTTTCACTCTAATGGCATATAACATATCCCACCAGAATGAAAACAATGGGAACCTTCTCTGGTTACACCTCCGAGGCTTCTACAATTTCCTTAGTCTCAGCATCCGTATGGCTTGCAAATTGTAGAAGCCTCGGAGGTGTAACCAGAGAAGGTTCCCATTGTTTTCATTCTGGTGGGATATGTTATATGCCATTAGAGTGAAAACTTAGTCTTTTAAATAATATACATACAGTATAATCATTGTATAATTACTACTTGTAAACAAAATTAAAGGAGTTCAACAAATATGCACAAATCGTAAGCTTGGTATCAAAAATACCAATAAGGTTATGGATATATTTAACTAATATTTAAATTAATATCACACTTTATATTATTGGATAATATTTATAAAATGAATATAATTAAAATCTTTTTGTTTGATAAGCACTGAAAGATTAAAAATAATTTTGGAGTAGCCGTTAATTTTGGCGGCACTCAAACTTGATAAACAAAGTCTATGTTATAATAAAACTTATGCGACATGTGATATACCTGACATTAGTAGACGTATTAGATATGTATAATAATATGATATAGAACGTTGTGTCTATTAACAAGACACGTTTTGACCTTGTATATCAGTACAAGGTCAATGACAGAAGCAGAAACCTCCAAAATTATATATTTTGTTTAATAATTATTATTCTACGAATTTTATATTCATTTAGCATTTTCCGCAGTTAATTGTCGAATTCGATTATTAATCGAATTATCGAAACAAACGTATTTTCAATTCAAATTGTCACTAATCCCTCTTAAATAAACTAACAACATAAAGGTGCATCCAAAAAATAGTTTTAAATCGTCTAAAGTATTAAAAGTAGAAGCAAAATCTGGATTTCAGTTGAAATTTGGGTCCGGTTTGAAACTCTCAGTTTTAAGATAAGAAGTGAAGAAGGTACGGTCATTATAAAAAAATAAATTACCCAGTATAGGCTGCATAACGACAAAAATAATTAAATCAATGGGTAAATCAGATATTCAAACAAACCATACAATATTTTACATAATTTGGCATCCTGGTTAGTGGCCAAAGGAATGTTGTGAGTCAATTTGGCATTGCACAAGGGGATCACCTACAGGCTGCAGCAATAATACAGAACTACAACTCTTTATGTCGCATGCATGTAAAATTTTGCTCCGTATTATAATGCAACTGCTTAAAACCTTTGTTGCTCTCACGATAACTGATTAATAAACAGAGCGCATTCCTGGAAAATAAACGATAGATCAAATTTAGCAGTTAGCCCATCCATGACCATAATCAGTTATTATAGAGGAGATTAAACTGTTCCATGTAGAGAGTCTCTGACTACTGGTGCTGACACTGTATCCCCCAGTAACGTTGCAAATGACCCTCCACTGTTTTATTTTCTATACATTGGTTGGACCTACTTGTTCATTACTTGTTTATTATCTTGACACAGCTTCTCCGTAGAGACTCGTCCAGTGTCTTCCGAGTTATTTTGTCAACACATATAGGTATGCCTGTAATCATCCCGTCTCTGTTATTTAATCCTATTTGTTAAGCCAGTTTCGTATATATTTAAGTATTGCAACAGTAAAATAAATACATAATGTGAATTATTTAACAGTCGTCTTTTTTTTTGGACCGTCACTGTAGCACCAATACCATAATAAAATTGACGTGTATAAATGTGTAAAATTGAGACACAAAAAATTGCCAAAATCATCCAAACCTATTTCGAAGTCTACCAATGAAAAAGTTATACCTACTAGAGGCGAAATAAATAAATAATATGAGTTAATATAAGATTAAAAAAATAATATAGAATGATCAAAATAATATATTAGAGTGTGAGTGGGCAATCTATATGAAAGCAAAATAGTTATGCTATAATATAATAGACATCAAGCTTTATATTAAAGAATACTAATGCGGATATTTTAATAAATTAAGTGTACAAGTAAAAATACTCTATGTCTATGTCTATGAGTAAGTTGACTGAAACTGTATTTCAAACAAGCTGTTAACGCAACAAGTAATTGTTAGAGTTGTATTCGCGGACGGACGGACAGACGGAGAGACAGTCATAAAACCGGAAGTATACTTGTTATCGTCGTGCGAAGGCTCGTCGAATAAAATATAATCACTTTTGTCCTATTCCGGTGACTTTAAAGGAGTACTTCTAGTCGCATTTCTAAAACCGGAAGTCCTGGGTCAAATGCTCACCTTTAGTACCATCCTCGGATTATAAGCTTTCATTCTACGCCTCATTTGTCATTCTACCTATTATAATGACGGAGGAGTTATATTCGCGGTCGGACGGACAGAATGACAGACATCCTAGGTCAAATGTCTCACCTCTAGTACCATCCTTGGATTATAAGCTTTCATTTGACACCTTATTGTCATTAGACCTGGCATAATGACAGAGGAGTTATATTCGCGGTCGAATGGACAGACGGAGAGACAGCAGGTCAAATTTCTCAACTTAAGTACCATCCTTGAATTATAAGCTTTCATTTGACACCTCATTTGTCACTCTACCTGGTATAATGACAGGAGTTATATTAGCGGTCGGATGGGCAGATGGACAGACAGTCTAGCTCAAATTTCTCAACTTTAGTACCATCCTTGGATTATAAGCTTTCATTTGACACCCCACTAATCATTCTACCTGGTATAACGACAGAGGAGTTATATTTAAGGTCGGATGAATAGACGGACAGACAGTCTAGGTCAAATTTCTCACCTTTAGTAACATCGCTGGCTTATAAGCTTTCATTTGACAATTCATTTGTCATTCTACCTGCTCTAATGGTGGAGGGGTTGTGTTTACGGACAGACAGACAGAGAGACGGACAGACGGACGTGGATTATTCAAAGTTTTTACATTTTTTCAAAATAAGTGAAAACAATACAAACAATACAATAAGTGAAAACAAACACCATGTTGTACCGTAGCGCCCTACGGTAAAACATGGCGGAGACGATTCGTATCGAGTGTTCGCAATCCCACTGCTGTTGAGCAGATATCCAAGAGTTAAAAACTAATAACAATAATTTATCTGTAAATAAATAATACAACAAATTAATTATCTCAAACTAATTTTAATTTCTTTGTTTCAGGTACGTCAAAATCTATTTGGTGAATAAGCAGTTATGGTAATTGGATGTTGGAAAAGGTGAAACCAAAGAGAACAATGTAGAAAATTTTATCAGTTACAAGGTATATTCGGTCTCGGTTAATACCTACAAATTAAGTGAAAACGTTTCAATTATTAAACGTCGTCAATGTTAGAATTAGGATTACATATGTCAAATTAATTAAATCTCTAAATTCAAGCACACGTACTTGAATTTTCAGTTTATATAAAAAATAACTGCCAATATTAAATTAATATGTAATTTAAAGTAAACAATTATTTACACGTAGTTCATCACAAGATAAAATTACATCAATTAAAAAGGAGGCATTATTTTTTATAAATTAATATTTACAAAAATAATCTCAAGCAAGATCTGATCGAATCGTCAAGCCAATGGTGTTTTTGAAAATTAAAACTGTCAAATAGTCCAATCAACAGCAATTTTCTCGTGAAATTTTGAGAATCAAGGTCGATTTCCTTGATTATTTCGTTCATATGAGATTCTGACCAATAGAAAGCTACAGAAATCTAAATTAAATTAATAATTTTTGATAATTTCCCGTCGTCAAGTATATTATGTCAGATGCCCTTCTTTGCTACGAAAAAATACATTCAGTGACATTAATGACAATTAATGTTTTAAAAATTATAAAAGTGATGACTTTCAACCGTAAAATATTTACAACAACTGTGTGTTTTATTGTACTAATTTGCACTTACATACATAAATAAATTACAATAAAATTTTGGTTAAGAACAGTTTTATTCATGAAATAATCGCAACAAATTGCACTCGATTTCTAAAATTAATATAGAATTTTTGCACTCGTGCCACTTTTGACATAATTTCACTCGCCTTTGACTCGTGAAATTAAAACTGTCAAAGTGTCACTCGGGAAAAATTCAATAATTTTAGAGCTCTTGTGCAATTACTACGGAAAATTTTGATTTAGGTAGTATTTATAACCTCAGTCAAAATCTACCCTACACCGAAGCGGGCTTTTGCCCTGGTGTTGAAAACAACCCCATCTAGGGGATGAAAATTTTTTCAATCAAAATAACTATGGAAGAAATTTTTTTGTATAGTTGATACTTTTCAAGTTATTAACGATTGAAACTATGCATTTTTCTTTCAAAAACTCATGTTTTATAACCGTTTTTCATAAAAAACTTAAATTGTAATTTTATAAAAAAATCATTAGGAACAAGATTGTAGCTAACAAAAAAACAAAAAACTTGCGTCGAAAACACCTATGTAAACCCAATAAAGACTGACTTATTGGTATCTTACAGGATGGTTATTTTCAAAGAACCTCGAAATGTAGAACCTTCAATCTCAAATAACTCGAATGTGATGCAATTTTTTGGGAAATCTTAAGAGACATCTTTTAAATTCCAATATAAAACCATTCAAATGAGCTCTGAAAAAAGTTTTTTACATATGAATTAACTGACTTATGATGAAAAAAAAATCAATCCCTCCTTTTTTTTAAATGTATCTAACAATGAAACCCTCGTCATTTCAATTCTAATAGGTTCCCACTAACAATTAACTTAATTTAGGTATAATTGATACGATCCATTTGATTTGACCGGTTTGGAATTTTTAGGTTACAAAAATAGTTGACTTAACCGGAAATGACATTTTTAAGGATAATTAAAAAAAGTGCATTTTTCTTAAATAAATCTAAAAGTATTGAATAAAAAGTGAATAACCATTTCCAATTCCGTTGCAACACGAAACTACAGCCGCATCATAGTCTAGTTCAATCGGAGAGTGCAGCAAGCACCTCTACCGGTTTCGAAAGTTATTAGTCTCTCATCAGGGGGTACATATGCTGCTCTCTCTGACCCAACCAGGACCAACCCCGGTGTGCAGTTACGGATTGCAAGTCTTTTTCCTAAAAGTATTCATAATATGAAAAAATATTTCAAAAATATTTTTATTGTAATTTTAGATTTTTTTTGTTTTTGTATCACGAATACTTTTTGATTTATTTAATAAAATGCATTTTTTTTTAATTATAAAAATGTCATTTTTAATTTAGTCAACTATTCTTTTTAAAACTGTGCATTCCAAACCAGTTATATCACATGTATCTTATCAATTATACCTAAATAAAATTAATTTTAAGTGTGAAGCTATTAATTTCTATTAGGATTTTTATTACGAGGATTTAATTTTGGACTGTATAAATGCATGCAAAAATGCATAAACATGTGAAAATAAGCATATTAACGGCCGGATTTTGTTACTCGGGGTTTTTGGGGTCAATGAACACGACTACGCCATCAGAATCGACCTTTGGAGTACCTGGTGCCCAGGTTTATTGCTAAAATGCGTCATCTGGAGATTCGAGTGTTAGAGAGGTTTTTGGTGTCGCTGAACACAAAAATGCCATCACAACTGACCTCTGGAGCACCTTGTGCCCAGTGTCACTGCTAAGGTACGTCATCTTCTGGAGTTCCGAGGGATTTCGGTATTAAATTAATGCAAATAGACTATTTATGTGATTTTTGAGGTTGCTGAAAAATAGTTGAATAAATCGATAATGACATTTTTTTAAATAAATCTAAAAGTATTCATAATATGAAAAAATGTTTCAAATATTAATTGTAGGATTTACTGAAAATTTAAATTTTTTTTGTTTTTGTATCACGAATACTTTTGATTTATTTAAGAAAAATGCACTTTAATTACAAAATGTCATTTTCGACCTAATCAACCATTTTTTCCAAAACTGAGCATTCCAAACCGGTCATATCACATGGATCGTATCAATTATACCTAGTGTAGGAAACAGAGGTTGAACCTTGCAAAATGGACACAAATCCGGTTTTATGTTTTTTTCTGTTATATCAAGGGATGCTTATTATAAGACTAACTTTTTCTGAAGAATTTTCGCCCCGGAACCCCCATTTCACCCCTTTAAAGGGGGTAATTTGTGGTTTTTGCGGAACGTAGCCCTTCCTGTACCTTTTACAAAAAAAATTTTTTTATAAAAATATGAAGACGACTATATTTTCTACGATTTATTCCCGACAGCATATGTCTATCATTCACCGTTTAGCAGGGATGGCGCCCTAAATTTGACAAGTTTTTAAAAAAGATGTTCTTAAAAAATATATTTTTCCCTAACTGTAACGAAAATTAAGAAGAAATCCTACGGCAATTATTCACAAATAAGTGACTGATTTTTTGGTATAGGTTTCACTTAAGGGTAATTGCCCTATTTTTAATTACAAGGTGTTACATTTTAAAAAACCTCTTTTTATAACATCTGAACCGTTTATGCTAGATTAAAAAGACTTTCAGCGATTACCCATGTACTGGTGTTTTTTACAAATTTGTATAATGCACCCCTATTTTTCCCCGGAACCACCCCAAAAAAAGAAGAATTAATAAATAAAGTGATTTTCTTGGAATCCTTCACACACAATGCCCTTTATTAATATGCTTCGTATATCATTTTGTGCACGTTAGTATTACCCATGCATGGACACCAAAAGCGATTTCCTATTGTAACCCCTGTAGCCAAAAAAAAAATTAAATAAAATATGGGGTTGAATTTTTTTGTTTTTTGCTTTTTGATCCATATGGGCATATGCTTCATCAATAGTGCTTTTCAAAAATATATATGGTTATTGCAACATCCCTGCGGAAACCACCCCTATCCTTGAAAATATACTGCAGAAAATACCCCTATCCCTTGGCGAGGATGTTTTTACGATTTTCTCATTACCTATGCATTGTTTTTAAACAAAACTTATATAAGGTTAAAGATCACTATTTACTCTAAAAATTAGGACCTATTCATTTTTTTCGTATAAGCAACCGTTACGGCACAGTGGCGCCGTAAACCTCATATATGCTTTGGCGGGCTCCAGTTTTTGTTTTTTTTTTTTCGTCATCTGTTCGTTTTATTGATAAAGTACTTATGTAAAATAAAACAACACAGTTTAACCTACAAATTATGACTTATGCACATTTTACAATCTTTGCGCCCCAAAGCCACAGTGGTGGCCCAAAATCAATTTTTTTGCATATTTTCGCCACCTACACGCATTTTATTGCATTAATGCTACCTTAATAGCACAATATTCACCCTTAAGTGGTCGCTAAGCAGTGGCGGGTCCAGGGAGAGGTGATAGGGGCAATCAGCCCGCCCTCTCAAACCAAGCGATATTATAATATAATAAATATTATTATTTAAATATTATTTAAAGATTCTAAAACTATTCATTTATTTTTGTAGAAATTCTTATAATATTATATTTTTAATTTTATAAGAATGGCGTACTTTTTATGCTTTAGCGACAGTGGCGGATCCAGTAGCGTTAAGAGGGGGGTGCCAGTTGGCTAAATTTATATAAAAATAAATGAATATTTTTATAACCTTTGAATATAATATCACTTGGTTTGAGAGGGGGGAGGTGATCACCTTATCACCCCTCCCTGGATCCGCCACTGCTTAGCGACCACCTAAGGCTAAATAGTGTGCTATTAAGGTAGCATTAATGCAATAAAATGCGTGTAGGTGGCGAAAATACGCAAAATGGGTCACCACTGTGGCTTTGGGGCGCAAAGATTGTAAAATGTGCATAAGTCATAATTTGTAGGTTATACTGTGTTGTTTTATTTTACATAAGTACTTTATCAATAAAACGAACAGATGACGAAAAAAAAACAAAAACTGCAGCCAGCCAAAGCATATATGAGGTTTACGGCGCCACTGTGCCGTAACGGTTGTTTATACGAAAAAAATGAATAGGACCTAATTTTTAGAGCAGATAGTGGTCTTTAACCTTATATAAGTTTTGTTTAAAAATAATGCATAGGTAATGAAAAAATCGTAAAAACATGCTCGCCAAGGGATAGGGGTAGTTTCTACAGTATATTTTCAAGGATAGGGGTGGTTTCCGCAGGGATGTTGCAATAACCATATATATTTTTGAAAAGCACTATTGATGAAGCATATGCCCATATGGATCAAAAAGTAAATCGCTTTTGGTGTCCATGCATGGGCAATAATAACGTGCACAAAATTATATATGAAGCATATTAATAAAGGGCATTGTGTGTGAAGGATTACAAGAAAATCACTTTATTTATTAATTCTTCTTTTATTGGGGTGGTTCCGGGGAAAAAGGGGGTGCATTATACAAATTTGTAAGTAGCACGAGTGCATGGGTAAGCGCTGAAATTCTTTTTACTCTAGCATAAACGGTTCAGATGGAATAAAAAGGGTTTTTTTTTAATGTAACACCCTGTAATTAAAAAAGAGCAATGACCCTTAAGTGAAACCTATACCAAAAAATCAATCAATTATTCTTGAATTATTGCCGCAGGATTTCTTCTTAATTTCCGTTAAAGTTAGGGAAAAATATATATTTTTTAAAAACATCTTTTTTAAAAACTTGTCAACTTTGGGGCGCCACCTCCGCTAAACGGTGGACGATAGACAGATGCTGTCTGGAAATAAATTGTAGAAAATATAGTCCTCTTCATATTTCTGTAAAAGAAATTTTTTGTAAAAGGTACAGGAAGGGCTACGTTCCGCAAAAACCACAAATAACTCCCTTTAAAGGGGTGAAAAGGGGGTTCTGGGGCGAATTTTTTTCAGAAAAAGTTAGTCCTATAATAAGCACCCCTTAATATTTCAGAAAAAAATAAAACCGGACTTGTATCCATTTTGCAAGGTTCAACCTTTGTTTCCTACACTAACCTAAATAAAATTAATTTCAAGTGTGAAGCTATTCATTTCTATTAGGATTTTAATGACAAGGGTTTAATTGTTAGATAAATTTTAAAAAATAAGCAGGGAGTGACTTTATTTTCGTCATAAGTTCTTATGCAAAAAATTTTGATCAGAGCACATGTAAAAGGTTTTTTAATATTTTAATAAACTTTAAAACGTGTCTCTTAAGATGTCCCAAAAAATTGCACCACATTCGATTTATTTGAGATTGAACGTTCTCCATTCCGAGGTTCTTCGAAAATACCCATCCTTTAAAGAGCAATAACTTAGTCGTTATTGTGTTTACAGAAGTCTTTCTGAAGCGACTCTCTTTGTTTTTTTTTATTAGTTACAACTTTGTTTTTAGATTTTTTCTATAGAATTAAATTTTTTTAAGTTATTCATGAAAAACGGTTATATACAACGTTAAATTTTTCAATGAAAGATGCATAGTTTCAATCGCTAATAACTTGGAAAGTATCAACATTGTGAAAAAATTTTATAGAACAGCATTTACTGAAAATTGGTCAGTCTATCGACTTCCATAGTTATATTGATTGAAAAAATTTTCATCCCCTAGATGCGGTTGTTTTCAGCCCCAGGGCAGAAGCCCGATTCGGCATATGCTACATTTTAAATAAGAGGGTTAACCGAGTTTAAAATCCAAATTTTCATTAAAATCGGTGTTGATTCTGAAAATTTCACGGTTTTAATTTTCTTTTTAACGCTGATGAGTGGTATATAACGCGTATTCAATCTCGGAAAGCCATAGAAATTAGGGATGGACTCGGGTCGAGCCGAGCCGAATTCAAGCTTTGCAAAAGCTCGGCTCGGCCTTTTGACAAGTTTGAGCTCGGCTCGAAATCTCGAGATAGAAGCTTGGCTTGAAATTCGAGCTGCAGGATGAGCTCGTTGCTCGTGTCGGCTCGGGTCAAATATTCCAAGCTGAGCTGAGCTGGGCTCGGATGGAATTTATTCCATATTTTACGGACACCCTGTATATTGAAAATACATATTTGTAGTCTGAATTACTTATTCTCAAACAAAAGTGTCAGTCGTAGCAGAAATAAATGAATTAGAAAAAGATTAGAGTATTAGCTAAAATACTGACCAGCTCGTTAAGAAAAACTCGGCTCGTTTCGAAAAAAATTTGATTCGGCTCGAAGCTCGGCTCACAAGAAACAAATCGGCTTCAGCTCGAAGCTCGACTAGTCAAACGAGCCGAACCTCGAGCCGAGCCGGGCTAAGCTCGAGCTTGTGACCATCTCTAAGAGAAATTGCCTATAGCTTTCACACAGAACCCATATAACCATTCCATACGGCTGTTACTTCCCCTAATGGGAAATTCACTCAAGCCAGCTACCTTAGGTATCAAAATAACTGAGCTCTACTACGGGTTTTTTCATGTTATCGGGACCTAGGTGACTTCGTATGCTGGAGTGTCTCTCCAAAAATTTTCATTCAGAGTAGTTCAACTTAATGCATGGTCTTATAGAGACGTTCTTTCAAACCTATTATTGTTATCCAGATTTAGCCATATGGTCAAACACTCCCCCTAACCTAACCGGACAATTTACCTATAGTATCATAGGCGAGCGGCACGGCACACTCCTAATTTGAGGCTTAGATCTCGAAAAAGCGACCACATAGGTGAAGGGCATTTTTGGTCATTTTATATGTTTTCGAGGTTGCTGAATCCGAATATGAAGTTTATTTTTAAAATTTGGTGGAACATGTTCAAAAATAAAATTTTATGCACAAATGCGAAAAATCAATTTTGATGATTTTTACAATTTGTGGTTTCTGCATAAGGCAAAGTAATTGCGTTCTTTTAAACCGTTTCAATGTAAGGGGCGCTTGGGCGACTTGAAAGGCCTAACATTAGACCTTAGCGCCTTAGCCAGGAGGTTACACGAACTTTACTTTTTTAACTGATAATCAGTAAAATGTAAACAGCTGAGTGGGTGTAAATGAGAAATAGCTAAAACTATTTAGGAATGAATCTAACCTTTGGATAGTGTTGGAAAATTCTCGAGAATGAAAAATCGGAGAATGTTCTCAAGAATTATTCTCGAGAATATTCTCGATATGGAAAATTTTCTGAGATTGAACCCTATGACGTCTTTAAGGACATTGTTAAAGATGAAATAGGGTATTAAAAATCATGAAATTAGATACAAAATTATGAGACGAAACAACAGTGTTCTTTGTATACATAAAAGAAAATACGAAAACAACGGAAAACACAAAATTTATTTGATTAAAAAATGAAATTTTCTTCTTAACAGCAAATAATGGAAGTGGTGATATAATCTGAAAGAGATGAGGCCTCAGATTCAGAATCTATTTCTATCATTAGCTCATCCGGGTAATCTACATTCTGCGTTTCAATGTATGTACTGATGAGAAGTTGTGGGATTTTGTTTTTCACGAGTCGCCAGCTTAGTCATGGATTGGTCTACGTCTAACAATAATTTTAAATTGTGAGGAATCTTACTAGCCCGTTCAGCAGTAAGCCGGTTTATTTTAGAGGAGTGAATAAAAAACCATAAGTACTGAAACTTCTTTCAGTAGCTGCACTGTATTATGGCATATATCAACTGCTATTTTAGTTAATTTTGTTCCGAAACTTGTACCTTTCCACTATATGATTGGGTCTAGTTTTTCAATTGATTTTACAACGTATGGTTTTCCAAAAAATCCCTAGACCCATAAAGTTCCAAATTTGCCCTTATTTCAGCCTAGTCATCATATTTTAAAGTTGCTAAATTATCTATAAACTCAGTTCCCTCAACTTGTTCTTCTCTGCTTAAATAAACAGCATTATAACTATTTGTACGTTAATATAGCACCAAAACAATAAATATTGACACTGTAAACACCCTAGGTAGTGGTTCATGGGATTTCCAGCTCCGACTATTTTGATGTTCGGGGATTTTATCTAAAATCGCGTGATTCCCCGGCCGGCCAAAGCGAAAAAGCATTTCATGAGCAGAGCGTCAAGCAAGTAGGTATTTGGGCTTCAAGAGTAATACTGTTTGGAATACAAAAAATATACTAGGTGAATCGGCAAAAACAATATACTATTTTTTAAATTACAATAATTAGACCCATATCTAGTTTTTAATTTTATTTCGGTCTTTGTAAATATAGAAAATTCTCGCCCAGAATTTTGTGGCCAAGAATATTCTCTTGAGAATATTCTGTTCTTACATCACTACCTTTGAAATTAATGAATCCTACCTTTGTATAAAATAGTCCCCATAGGGTTGATGCATATCTTCAGCAGTCTTTCCGCTTGCATGTACCTCATTGTATATATCATAAAGGCGGTCTCCAAGCTCTTTATCAATTTGGGTACCATTTGAAAGATAGAATGTGTTATCTTCGTAGTCATTGATAGAAGGGCTTAAAAGATCGAGGTCTTTGACCATTTCGTAGACAATATTTCCTTTCTCTCCATGAACCCACTGTCCTCCTATATCGACGATACTTCCACCGAACTGAGTAGAATATACTCTTCCTCCTATTCGATCTTCAGCTTCTAAAATAGTCACAAAGGTAAAATATGGAAGAAGGAAATTTAGAGTAGTAATATACAGTGAGCATGTAAATGTTGGAATAAGGTATTTTTTTCGTGAATGGAAGATTTTGGAAATAAACCTGGAAAAAGGTCTATTTTCATTTTTATATTATGATTCTTTTGTACATATTTCATACATTAAATTCTCTGTTCTGTAGCATATACTATAAATTAAGTATTTATACAGGGTGTCCAAAAATACATTTTTTTTATTAAATAAATTGAGAGAAAGCGAAAAATGTATATAATTTATTTAATTCAATATACACTTTATTTCTGTTAGTAAACATGACATGTTTGTTGACAACAAACATTGTTTATTTGACAATAAAATATTGCTTTTCGCTTAAATTCAATGTTAAAACTGTCACCCACCTGCCTCTTTGACGTTTGAACATTTAGTACATTCTTTCACGGTTTTTGCTGTAAATTTTAAAGAACCGGTTGGATTAACATGAAATTTGGCATACGCATAACTAACATGTCAAAGAAAAAAGTGATGTGGTGTTGATGTGTGCTTTTGCTCTGGGGGTGAGTTTCACCACATCTCGGGGTGAAAAAATATAAGTCCAAGATAAGTCCCGAAATGGATAAACTGACTAATTTTAAGCAACTTTTGTTCCATAGAGTTTTTTCACCAACTAAATGCTTTTCGAGTTCTTTGCAAGTGAAAATGTTCATTTTTCAACAAAGTAACCACGTTTTTAGACGGTTTTTCGCAAATAACTCAAAACGTAAGCATTTTGCCGAAAAAACTATTTTTAAGAAAATTATAGCCTACAAAAAAGTGAAAAAAACGGTGTATATATTAGGTCTCTATACGTAGCAAAAGCAGAGTTATAGCTAATCAAAAATAGGTTCATATTCGAATAATTTAAAATAGAATATTTCAATGTGAAATATCCAAATAAGGAAGCATTCTTGGGAAAACACATTAAAACTTTTTTAAAGTGTTTAAGAAAATCTTTATTTCTGTTTTTATAAAAAAAATTTCTAGCATCAAATGTAAGCAAGTTACGCTCAACACAAAGTTGGTCCATTTTTTTGGCAAAAAAAGTCAGGAAGATTACCCCCCAATTAGCAATTAACGGAAATTAATCGTTACCGCTTCACAAGTTACTTTACTTATAATCAAGTATATTCAAATGGGAAATAAGACACAATTTTACCTAAAAATGATTTTATTAACGTTTCGACGCCCAAGTCGGGTGTCGTTGTCAAAATACAAAATAATACTAAATAAACAAAAATGTTGTTGCTTAGTAAAAAATTCTTCTAATAATTTATTTAATCTGACTCATTTATATCGGCAATTCAGACACGTATTATACATTTTAAAGTAGACGACTTTAAAATGATATTGCCAATATTGATGAGTTTCGTTCCTGGGACGACTTTACTAAAAGATAGTTCATTCGATTACATGAAATCAATCCCAACTCAAGAATATCCGCCACAAAAAATCATAGCATGTGATCTGTCTTTAAAAAGACAACCAAATGCAACGGTGGTACTGAAATTCTCGCGTTAGAGTTGGGATTGATTTCATGTAATCGAATGAACTATCTTTTAGTAAAGTCGTCCCAGGAACGCAACTCATCAATATTGGCAATATCATTTTAAAGTCGTCTACTTTAAAATGTATACACGTGTCTGAATTGCCGATATAAATGAGTCAGATTAAATAAATTATTAGAAGAATTTTTTACTAAGCAACAACATTTTTGTTTATTTAGTATTATTTTGTATTTTGACAACGACACCCGACTTGGGCATCGAAACGTTAATAAAATCATTTTTAGGTAAAATTGTGGCTTATTTCCCATTTGAATATACTTGATTATAAAAATGCCACAAGAAAATAGCTTCAGAACAACATTACTTTACTTATGTTGCTTTTATATGATCTGTAAGTTTCATTGATTCAAAGTGCTTATTTTTGAAAAAAAAAATGGTTTTAAAGTAAAATTTTTAATAATTCTAATTTTGAAAAAATGCGTTTTTTTTCAAAATAATTTAAAAATTGTTGAGATACCAAAAATCTTAAACAACAAATAAGTCGGCTTTACTTTTCTGAATATTTCGTTTTTTTTTTTGTTTTTCTGTAAAAAAAATTGGTTAAGATTCGGTGTTTCTAAATTTGCTTACACTCGTGATAAGTGACTCTTTCAAGCCCTTTTAACTACAGCTCTTTCAAAAATAAGGACTTTGAACAGATGAAACTTACAGATCATATGATCAATACATACGCTAGTAAAAAACTTGTGAAGTGGTAACAATTAAGTTCATTTGAAATGTTAATTCGGGGGTACTTTTCCCGATTTCTTACCAAAAAAAAAGGAACCAACTTAATTTTGAGCGTAACTTGTTCACTTATGACGCTAAATTTTTTTTTAAATAAAAATAAGCATTTCTTAAACACTTTAAAAAAGCTAAAATGAGTTTCCCCAAAAAAGTGGTTCCTTTTTTTTGGTTATGGCACGTTAAAATATTTGATTTGGAATTTGACGAATATGAACCTATTTTTCATTAGCTATAACTCTGCTACTACTAGGTATAGTGGCCTAATATACACACCACGGTTTTCACTTTTTTACGTGCTATATATTTGATAAGAATTTTTTTTTCGACCAAATACTTACTTTTTGATTTGTTTGCGAAAAACCGTCTGAAAATGTGGTTATTTTGTAGAAAAATTAACATATGCATTTGCAAATAACTCGAAAAGTATTAACTTAATGAAAAACTTTATAGAACAAAAGTTGCTTAGAATTAGTCATTTTATCCATTTCCGGACTTATTTCGATCATACATTTTTCACCCCCAAAAGGGGGTGAAACTAACCCCTAGGGCAAAGCACACATCGGCACAATATCACTTTTTTCTTTCACTTGTTGGCTATGTGTATGCCAAATTTCATGTCAATCCAAGTGGTTCTTTAAAATTTAGAGGTTTTGCAATATTTTACCTTTAAAAAATGTACTAATTGCTGAAAAGAAATGTTTATTATTTGTGAAATAAACATTTTTTCTGTCTACTGAGGAGAGTACTAATATATTTTAAATTAAATAAATTCCATACACTCTTCTTTTAGTGCCAACTAATTCATAAAAAAAAAAGAATATTTTGGGTACCCCGTATAAATAATCATATTAGTGTTTATATTACCATAAAGAAAATTGAATAACCCTTTCGCTGCGTAAAGCGCACATGTGCACCCTCCCATTTTTTTGTAAAATGCGTACTTACGACGCACTTGCGCGGCCAATGGATATGGTGATTTGCATATTTATACGTTTAAAGATGACACAGTTTCAGGAGATCAAGAAAACTTTGTCCGCATTTTCTTAAAGGCAACTTCTCTTCACATATGGCGTCGCGGCTCAGTGGCTCACGTAGTTAGGTATGGTATAGAGGTTTCTAAACTGTGGTGCGTCCGACAACTGGATACCGTAAAAATTTTTCGGATATATCACCAGTAAATTGTAAGTAATTTGATCAAGCAATCCTGCAAAAAAAATCGACATTAGTGACTCCATAGTGCGCCCCCATATGGGGGGCACACGCATCATAAATTCATCAAATTTATACCGCCACAGATGATTTTTGCAGGATTGTTTGATAAAAATATTAAAAATTAACTGGTAATATCATCCCACAAATTTGAAGCTAGGACAAATATTCCCCGTACAAATAATCCCGCACAAAAAATCCCCACAAATTATCCCTGGACAAAAAATCCCCGCACAAAAAATCCCCGGACAAATAATCCATGGACAAAATATCCCCACAAAAAAATCCCGGACACATAATCGTCACAAATTTATTTGGACAAAATATCCCCACAAAAAATCCCGGACAAAAAATCCCAAGAAATATTTGCTGTCGAATAGTCCTCTAAACGTTTTACTGAACTTTTAACAAATTTCGAACTCCAATTCCATGCTCAAAACTTTAAAGTATGCATGACAAAAAAGTGTGAGTTTTTCAAAAATTGTGGAAAATATGGGGAATGAGCTAAGACCCCGTTTTCATAAGAACAGGTGCTTAACGCGCAATTATAACTACAGTAGGAAAAATGAAAGAATACCCATGAACGAACATATAAAACACGCTGTATTTTCCTGTCACCGTGTCACACAAAAAATTGGTCAGCGCAAGTACATGTAATAATTATTGTTACATGTACTTGCACTGGACAATTTTCTTTGTGACACGGTGACAGGAAAATACAGCGCGTTTTATATGTTCGTTCATGGGTATTCTTTAATTTTTCCGACTGTACATACATTTTACTTGAGACCGTTCACATGCCAACGCGCGTCTAAATGACCTAAAACGCGCGTTAGCATGTGAACGGTCTTCAGTAAAATGTATGTAGTTGTAATGGCGCGTTATAAAAACTCGCGTTAAGCGCCTGTCATGAAAACGGGGCCTTAGGTCATTCCCCATATTTTCCACGATTTTTGAAAAAACTCACACTCTTTTGTCATGTAAAATTTGAAGTTTTCAGCATGAAATTGGAATTCAAAATTTGATAAAATTTCGGGAAAATTTTTAGAGAAATATTCGGTAGCAAATATTTCTTCGGGATTTTTTGTCCAGGCTTTTTTGTGGGGATATTTTGTCCAAAAAAATTTGTGGGGATTTTTGTGCGGGATTATTTTTCCGGGGAGTTTTTTCCGGGGATTTTTTGTCCAGGGATAATTTGTGGGGATTTTTTGTCCGGGATTATTTGTCCGGGGATTATTTGTCCGCACCCCACAAATTTTTAAGGGTACTACAGTTGTCGGACACACCAATGTGTAGAAACCTCTATATTTACGAAACGCCCCCTCCCGAAAATTTTCCGAAATAGAAAAGTTGTCCGATTCGACATGAATAGAACTGTTAGAAGAAAAAAATATAGGACATGCAATAAAAATAAGATACATAAAGATATTGTTTATCATTTTCAAGAATGTCCCGGTAAACCTGGCCTCTGCTTAGGCAACTGTTTCAAAGAATATCATGTATCAATATATAAGGACATTACGAAAACCTTAATACATTTTGTATACTTTTATTTTACATTTTTATAGTTCTGCTTTTATAAATAAAATTTTAGTTTGGATCAAAAATATTACATTTAATTTACTAAATACACAAATTTGTATTAAAGCGCACAAGTGCGTTCTCCGCATTTTTAAAAAAGTTCCTTAAAAAGTGCGTACAGTGCACATGCGCGTCTCGCAAAAAGTCAGAAGAAAAATTATTATAATCGGTTTTAATACATGAACAAGAAACAATGATTGAACAAGTATCGAGTTTAGTTTTAAAAAACTACTGCCGCACTGGTCAGCGGTATGCATTTATTTAACGCAGATTCTTTCAAATGAGGTTGCACAGGAACCTTATTCTAATTAAAAAAAGTTATCGATCATCCGCAGATGGATGACGTCACTAGTATGATATATAAGCCAAAAAATCACAATTTAAAATAAAAATCAACCTGTTTCGGGATTTATTTCCAAGATGGCCCATTCATAAAAAAAATTATTTATTCCAACCTTTACGTGCTCACTGTATATTTTAGAAATAAACCATGTAAGTAATTTATTTAAATTAAAATTTTTTAAAAAATTACAAAGTAGTAAAAACTATGTGTGAAAATTGGTATAATTTATTTAAAAAACTATATAAAAAACTAAAAAAACTATTTAAAAAATAAATTACAGAGTCGTCAGAGCATCATCAGTGAAAGATTCTAATTAACAATAATTATTGTAGTTAAAACTAATCCACTTTCTGCTTAATGAAACCTTTATGTTACATGTTTGTGATATTAAATTATAAAATTCAATTGACACTAGGTCGATGTTAATGGATTCAAATTAGGGTAACATAGGTTCTGCGCTCCATTTTTTTGAGCAGGAACATCCTATGTTCCCTTAAAATTAATCCACTAACATCGACCTATAAAGGTTGTATTAAACATAAACTGGGCGGGTTTCAACTACAATTAGAATGATAAAAGATAAAGGCAGTTTTTGTTTTCATTTGATTCAGAGTTGGACCACTATCTTCATATAGCTATTTCAGCATCTATGCATCCTCAGTGGAGCTATGCAGTCACAACAGTGGAGCTACGGAGTATGGAGTCTGCCTATTTAAGCGAAAATATCGCGATGCAATGAATCCACCTTTTGAGACGCAAAACAGCGACTTCTCTCGTAATACGAGGAAGATAAAAAGCCCCAGGTGCAAAGGTTACTACTTTTATACCATTAGAATAATTGAAATAAAAATGATAAACAATAATTTAAATCCAAGACTTTTGGTTAAGAAACTGCTTTTTGGCTACATCCCGTATCTCCGGCTTTTACAATATACATATAAGCACAAGAGACGACGAGTATAGAAGACAGCAAATAGATACTATATAGAAGACACTTAGGCTACGTATTTACCTTCTTTTCGTCTAGGAAAAGAACCTAAAGTCAGTTTCAGTTACTCAAATATGAGTAAAGATTAAAAAGATAAAGGCAGATTTTGTTTTCATTTGATTCAGAGTTTGTTGATTTTGTTTTAGAGTTGTGACTGCATAGCTCCACTGAGGATGCATAGATGCTGAAATAGCTATATGGAGATGGCGGTCCAACTTTGAATCAAAGGAATACAAAAACTGACTTTATCTTTTTCATCGTTACTCAGATTTGAGTATCTGAAACTGTTTTTCGGTCCTTTTCGTAGACGAAAAGAAGGTACTTACTTACTTTCCGTGTCCGGAACACCAACAACTTTAAATTCTGTATTTCCAATGGTTGGCCACATAGATGGCCCTGTCATTTGCTATAATTAAGTCTTGTTCTGTGCAGGTCTCTCTCATCTCTGTACATGATAGTAGATGCCGGCTGGTCTGAACCGCGCCACAGTCGCAGGTATCGTCCTCCTGGTATCCCCATTTTTTCAGGTTACTAGCACAACGTGAAACGCAGGTTCTTAGTCTGTTTAGCGCTTTCCAAGTCGGATACGGTAAATTGTGTCCAGCAGCCATTTCCTCCGAGGGAGGAAAATGTGTCGCGGTAGCTGACGCTTGCCATAGGTGTATTCGGCGCGTCTCTGGCGCTTCGGGGATGGATCTTGATGTTTTCAGGAAGCTTTTCCGAGATCTTAGTCTGCTTGGCTGAGTTTGGTGGTCATGTAAGGGGTGTCTTCGGTCCGTCTCCTGCTTTTTCCGTTCTACCTCTGACGTGACCTTCCTCCTGATAGGTGGTGGAGCAATTTCAGCAATGGGGTATACCTCTTCGATAGGTGTCGGTTTCAGGCAACCCGATATTATACGGACCGTTTCATTTAGAGCCACGTCGACGTTCTTTGCGTGAGCAGAGTTTGCCCATACTGGTGCTCCAAACTCCGCGGCCGAAAAACATAATGCCAAGGCAGAAATGCGGAGAGTGTGTGGTTTTGCTCCCCATTTTGTATTAGTTAGCTTGCGGATGATATTATTTCTGGCACTTACTTTCTTCTTGACATCTTGACAGTGGTATCGGTAAGACAGAGTTCTATCCAGACGGACGCCAAGGTATTTTGGCGTCTTGTTGTGTTCCAGCATCTGACCACGCCATTCCACCTCCAGCGACCTTCGGCCTTCGGGCATGCTTGTTTCTCAGGTGGAAAGCACATACCTAGGTTTTTGTGGGATTGGGTTTCAGATGGTTTTTATCATAGTATAGAGCTAAGTCTCCCAGGGCATCTGTCAGTTTCACTTCGACTTCATTGAAGGTTCTTCCCTGAGCTGCCACCGCTGTATCATCAGCGTAAATAAATTGCCTTGTTTGTTGGTGTATGGGTTGGTCGTTGGTGTATATGTTGTATAGAATCGGCGCGAGGACACTTCCCTGTGGTAGCACTTTTTTTTGGTCCCTCCACCGACTGTTCTTGGACTGGAGCGTTACGTAGAAGCGTCTATTCTGGAGTAGACATTTCACTAACCTTGTTAGTCGGAAATCCTTTGTAGTTTCGTAGAGTTTTGCGAGTAGCCGTTGATGGTTAACTGTATCATAGGCGGCAGTTAGGTCTATGAACGCTACTCCTGTTATTTCCTTCCGTTCAAAACCATCTTCAATATGTTGGGTGAGATTAAGAATTTGACTGCAGCAGCACTTTCCGGGCCTGAATCCTGCTTGTTCTGGAATAATTTTAGTCTCGACATATTCTGCGATCCGGTTCAGTATCATTCTTTCAAAGGCCTTGAAAAGGTGGCACAAGAGAGATACAGGTCTAAAACTCTTTGTATCCGCCGGATCCTTCCCTGGTTTTAAGAGGGCTACCACTCTAGCTTTCCTAAAAGGTAAATAGGAAAAGAAGGTAAATACGTGGCCTAAGTGTCCTTTATTTGCTCTCTTCTATATTCGTCGTTTCTTGTGCTTATATATTGTAAAAGCCGGAGATACGGGACGCAGCCAGAAAGCAGTTTCTTAACTAAAAGTTTTGGATTTAAATGATTGTTTATTATTTCTATTTCAATTATTCTAATTGTATAAAAGTAGTAACCTTTGCATCTGGGGCTTTTCGTCTTCCTCGTATTACAATTGGAATGTTTTATTGATGATGGTCTGACTAGACCGCAAACGTTCGGAAGAATTTGTATTTCATTTGGATGAATTTAAAATAAATTATACCATCTTACACAAGAAGTTCTTATTTCTTTGTAAGTGTTTTAAACTATGGTGTACAGCCGAATACTAGAACTTTCCCTTTTAATTTCCTAAAAAATTTAATTAATGTAATAAATAATAAATAATAATAGTGATAAATATAATTTTGAAGATTTTCATCATCCTAGTTGTTAATGTTAAAAAAATACTTACAGTTTTGATAAAAATTACACAAAAATATTTTTAAACCAATATGTCAAACCTGCTATTAATATTGAGTCTTTTTGCAAAGTATGTTGTTCCTTAACCTTATATTCTTATTTCAAACAAAGCAACATACAGTCGAACCCGCTCATTAGAATCCCTGTTATAGGAATATCCCTGTTTATGGAATATAAATTCAAGTTCCCGAAACATTTTCATTTACTCCTTAATAAATTTATCTGTTTATTGGAATAGGATCTAACTAGATAATACCGCTTATTAGCATATTTTGCAGGTCAAAGAATATTTTTTTTACAATTTACTAAATTATGTTAAATTATGTTTGGTATTATGGTTTGTTGTCAACGGCCTATAGTGCTGGATTAGATATTATTAGGGTAATAAATATTTATTACTTTGTTACGAATACCAATTCGATCTTTAGCATGGCCGACAAATGCATGGGTCATAAAATAATTTTTATTTGTCTACACAAAGGCACTGTTGCCTGTTATAAAATTGTTAGAAGCAGTTTATTTAGAATTCACTCAGAGAGTATTACCTACTTGTTTGCAAGATGCGAATTATGGCTTTGTTAAATTCGAAAAGCAGGGAAAAGAACAAGAATGTAACAATCCATTTCTTGACGCCAATAAAACTTCTATTCAACCAATGGATTAAGGATTAAGGATGACCACACGGATTAACAACGAAAAAGCTATAATTACCAATAATTTCTCAAGAAAAAAAAGTAATTTTGTTATATATGCATTTTAATAAGAAAATATTTACATATCTACATATTGCATACATTTCATATTAATTACCTATTAATGTATTCATTCACATACATGTAATGTAATTTGGTATTTAACACATACATAGATAAGTACTAGTTACACTACTGTATTATTGACGTAAAAAGACCTAAACCAATTTACATATACTGATTATGTAGGTACATATATGATATACATATTGGCATAGTATGTAATAAAACTACATATTGGCCTAGTATGTAAAACTACACATTGGCATAGTATGTAAATAATATTATTACGTATATTCGGTAACACTTATTTCGGAGCTTCGTCTGGAAGTCGCAATAGATTTATATTGGAAAACAAACAAAAATATAAAACCAAATGAAAGAATAAAAGAAGAGAAGCAATTAAAAAATATGTGATTTATTATCTGGTCAAAGGTTTTTTCTTAGAGTTATTTTATTTAAACCGCCGCTTTAATGTCCAATTTACACTAGTCCGTGACGCACCACAAGAGGGCAATGTTACTCTTTAAATTTCACTAATTTACACATGAACCAAGGATGTTTCTTTACTATTAAAAGACCTGATTAATAATAAGTGTTTGCGAAGCATTTATCTTTTAAACTATTAGCTAGACACACAATAATTATATAAAATACGCTAGAGTTGAAAACCTCAAACAATAAATTCGTCGACAGGTCGAATACTAACAGATAATTTTACACTACAA
Organism: Diabrotica virgifera virgifera; assembly: GCF_917563875.1. Classification (NCBI taxonomy): domain Eukaryota; kingdom Metazoa; phylum Arthropoda; class Insecta; order Coleoptera; family Chrysomelidae; genus Diabrotica; species Diabrotica virgifera. Next base: position 186,975,103 of record NC_065446.1, on the reverse strand, counting down.
ATACGCAAGAGTTGAAAACTCTAAGACAAGAAATGCATCCAGCTACACTGGCTTACCAGTTTATACTACGAAACTAATACGCGAGAATTGAAAACTCTAACCAATAAGCGTCCATTTATGATGTCCTACAATTCCACACTAACTACGTGACTAGATTCAAATTATCACTAAATCGCCTCTCAGGTGTCAGGGGAAATTTCTTAGAAATTTCTATTAGGTAGCTGAAACCACCTTTTGAACAGTGGCGGCCGGTGAGGTAGTGCCATGGAGCCATGGCACTACCTTATTTTTATACAGAAACATTTTTTTTATCTTTAAACCGTTTTAATGCCCGTTCATTTTTTGTGCGTATTTCTTTTCTCTTTATAAATTATATAAAATCTGGCAACTGTGCAGTGTAGTACAACCCTCGCCACTCACAGTGGAAGGATTGATCGCATCGCGCCCCGTGCCGAAAGCTTAGATGGCTCAGCTGAAAAGAGAAAGATTTTACGGGCATTCTATGTAAGTGACAGAGATAGAGCTATATTGCACTTTTCATACACGTTTAAATGCAACTATTCGTGCCTGGCTCGACAAAGTCGACAAGGAAGATATAATATTTTTTACTATGAATGCTCCTCATAGTGAATAGTGGATCGTAGATCCAAATAATTCTCGTACAGGGTAGTACATTATATTTTCGAGTTTTTTTACGCGCTCGCTCGCTCGTTTTTGTATTTATAATTATTATATTTTTAATGATTGAACTTTTAATTATAAACTATTATATTTTTAAGTAATTTAAAATTTTTTAATTTTTAATAAAACCCGAGTTAAATTCAGCTTATCGTGATAGTCTAATTAAACACAATGAACAAGAAGTGGATAAAGAATCGATATGTTTTGAATCCAATTAAAAATTATATCTATATGGTTTTGTGGAGCTTTTGAGTTAGTTTTGAGAAATCACGACGAAAAGGAAAATTCAGAAAATAGAGACATCTTTATGGAACTGTTCAATGTTAGCCGAATTAGACAACGACTTAGGTTCATATTCAAAGTTCCAAATCTTTAAAAGCATGTACCTCAAAACAACACAAAATAAACTCCTTCAGTGCATCTTAGATGTTTATAACGAGAAAATAAGGAAAGAAATTGAAAATTATCTTTGTGTTGCAGTGATTGCCGATGAAACGGCAGACGTCGCGTCGCTGGTGAATTTCAGTTAGTTACAGTTGTCCGATATTTGTGTAAAGGGCGATAAGTTGAGAGATTTTGGAGATTTTACTTGTTGGACGGACATGATGTCAAATCAATCACTGAATGCATTTTAAATGTTTAAATTTCTTGACACCCCAGAAATGGTATTATACCTATATAGTGTAAAAGTATCCATACCTATTTTTTTTTAATTTCTATTTTATACCTTTTTTGACGAAATCGTGAACCAGTCACTAAAAATTTAGGCAGCCGCCCGAATTCTGGCACTACCTACTTAAAGTGATACGAGCCGCCACTGCTTTTGAATACTTGCTAGAAGGAATTTTCTATGTACAAGTTTTCAATGGTTAACAAACATCTTTTGAATACATTAAACCAGTGCTTTGTGTGGAATTTGTTCTGGACAGTCAATCGGTAGATTTTATGAAAGTAGATATTATTAATTTACTAGCAGTGGCGTAGCAACACTTAAATAAATTTCTGTAAGATTTCTGTAAGATGTTGATAAAAGGACATCGCACACATCTTATGGAAAATATAATGTCACTCAAATTCAATAAAATTTATACGAATAGATACGTTTTAAATTAACGGTCAAATCTTATCATTGCGCCAACTCTATATTTTCAATAATAAGAGCAGAAATTGATATAAATAAATCTGAAATCAAATGGGTACGTACATAAGTTAGAGAGAGAAAAAATATTTTAAAATACCCAAATCGTCGGTACTCCATAAATCAGCGGATTAGTTTCACTAATCCGCTTAGGCCCAGCGGGGTTTAAGCTCCTTTTAAATAGCACCCAGAGCAATAGTGACACTTTTACTGACTCCAAAAATGTGATTTCGATAAATTTTAATTGCAATTTGCGCCGTAATTAATCATAATTAAGTGTTGGCGCAATGATAAGATTTGACCGTTAATTTAAAACGAATCTATTCGTATAAATTTTATTGAATTTGAGTGACATGTCCTTTTCCTACAGTCCCTAACAACACAAAACATTCCAGGAATGTACTATCAAAGTTCTATTAATGTTTGAATGTCCTGGACATTCAAAGAACATTCGGTGAACATCTGATTAAGTTATTCGTGGAATGTTACCACAAGACATTCTATGAACATACTACCAATGTCGTATATTTTAAGAGAGGCCATTTACTATTCAATTTGCATTCATTTTCAAATTTGGCGCGTGTGTATATTATGTATTTAGGCAATCCAAACCACGTGACTTCTGGTTGGTTGGCATACAACAAAAAGTTACAGATTACAGAGGTTATGTTTGTAATACCATTTCATTTCATTGTTTATCGTCTTATTTTGTCTATTTTGGATTCATTTGGATTTCGTTTGCTGTATTTTGTGAACTTTATAAACTTTACCACACTGCAAAGAGATTATTTAAAGAAATTATTATTGGAAACTCCAGATGTTTGCAGAAAGATAGGGGAAACAATGTTTATGTACTGTTCATTTTTTTTGATATTTATCGATATTGATAAATTTTGCAAGCAATAACATTATTTCTTTTATTGTTTTAGATATTTATTGAAGCTGAAAATAATTGGGGATTTAGATCCATATACAATTCAGTCAGAATTGGATTTTACCATAAAGTGCATTCCACCAAATTACTATTATAGATATTATAGATCCATTATAAATAGTTGATTATATCTGGTGGAGTCTCACAGTTACTACTCTAAGCAGCAGATGAAAGCATACAAAAGCCTTCAGGCACATAAATATTTTACAGCTGGATTTGTTTTAAAGTTGGAAGTCACAAGCAACAATTTCGTAAGTACCTACAAGAATATTGAGGAAATCCAGCTCCTCGATACGACTGGGCAAACTAGAAGATTGAAGAGGACAAAGCCTTTTGAACTAGTTTGAGTGATATGTGATAGTGAAAAGCAGAGCATAATGCTTGTGTGCCTGTGTATGTTAGAATAGTGCAGTTAGAAAAGCAGGCATAGTGCTTGTGTGCCTGTTAGATTAGATATGGGGTAAGCTCTTCATTTTAAGGAAACAGTAGTAATTTACGTTAAATTAAAATTTCTCATTGGTCAGAGTTATGACCAGATTGTAATTGTAATGTACAATTCAATACAATGAATCGTCATCGTAGTAATGATTATGGAAAAAAATATATAAGATTTTGTGCAATAAAAATGTTTATATTTATCAAGGATGTATTATTTGGTACGGCCACATATACTTCTGGTATATCATCGGTGATGTGACAATACCTCCTATCTGCTTTTTCGTGAATTTTGTCGGAGATGAAAAACTTGTTTGGGCCACCTCCTGTTTTCATATATTTTTTGACTTGTTTTGTAGTAAATTCAACTATCTATTTAATACAAAACAAGTCAAAACTTACGTATGAAAACAGGAGGTGACCTTAAAAAATGTTTTTCGTCTCCTGCAAAACTCATGAAAAAACATACAGGAGGTATTGTCACATCACTGACGATATATTTCAGAGAATGTCTAAAAAATATAATTTGAATGTCCTAAGAACATTCGTAGACATTCATGGAATGTTTCAAGACATTCATGGAATGTTTCAACAAGACATTCAGTCTAAAAAATATACTGTGAATGTTCAAAGAACATTCGTAGACATTCATGGAATATTCCAACAAGACATTCAAGGAATGTTTAAAATGCTGACACAGCACTTTCCTGGGACTTTCCAGGGACGTTCGTGTGCATTTGGGGACATTCTAGGAATGTTTTCAATGTCCTGTGTGTACCTTCTAGGAACATTCCTGGAATGTTTTTTGTTATTAGGGGTGGTGCTTCTTGAATTTAACAACCTGCGTATATGCTCTTTTATAAATGTATATTATGTGCTTAATCTAATTACGTACATATATATCTCTTTCCGACAGACACCATTTAATAATCTGTATTTTATTTGTTATTTGCTTTATCTAATTATAGTATTAATTTTTTGGGTTTCCTTAATTAAACACATTAGGTAGATAATAATCCAATTCTTGAATTGAAATTTAAAAACCAATTATCACAAACTAAATTTGTGTAAGAATGACATCCTATAGACCTTGACATTACACTCCTTGTCCTATTATATAACGTATTTTGGATTTTCTCATTAGTTATGATGGGTTATGGTTAACGCAAATTGTCCTAAGAATACGGACTAAATAATATTAGTTTGGAAGTTTAAATCACAATCCATTTTATCAATGTCTATTCCAAAATTATTCCAAATCCATTGTTATTGGTATGATTCTTTCTTGTTTACCTCATAGTAATAATGCTGTACGGTTCCTCTTCTTGACGGTTCTTGTTCCCCCCTTATCTTTCTGTATAACTAAGCTATCAACTGTCGTGGATTGTTTGCATTTATTTGCTTTCTCACTTAAGTACTTTTTGTTTTCTTTATTCGTCGTCTGCGGTCTTATAAACTGTTAAAGTCGCAGATTAAGGATGTATGGTATGTTAAACAGTAAATGGTTAAGATCAATTAGTTACCACTATAAACATCCTGGATTAAAAGGAAATCGGTTAAAGGAATATCCCGGTTTAAATAATATAAATTTGAGGTCCCAAAAAGTTTTTACTAGGCTTATATGATCGATTATTAGAATATCCCTGTTATAGGAATACTTTTTCTTGGCACGACGGCTATTCCAATAAGAGGGTTCGACTGTAGTATAAAAGGCCCGGTTTCAGGTAAAATTTAAATAGGTTTTCTGGTAAAATTTGTCAATCTTCATTTCTTAATGTTGATTTAATTGCGTACAGTCCAAACTCATTATAATTTCATTAATACAGATTAGGCTTATATTGACGAAACTGTACCGCTAAAAGGGTTTTTCGAATTCGATTGTAGTGCGCGACGGGGTTGCTATTTAATCACCTTTTAAGTGGTTTTCAGGTATTTATATAATAAGTTTCTGGAACTGAAAACCAACCAGTATTAAAATAGGATTTCTTGATAAAATTTGTTAGTCTTTATGTATCACGGGAAGTGTTAAGTAGTATTAATCATTTTATTCATTACGTTTTCTATCATTATGTGGCGTCCGTGGGATAGTAATAATGAGGCTTCTTCTAGTGTTCCGGTAAAGAAGAAACATTTATCTGTAGATGCAAAGCAAATTGTAAAAACTATATACAGTACCTTACTTAAAATAGGACTTGACACAACTTCCGCTACGAGTGAAATATGCGATTTGACGAAAATACCTCTGACCACAGTAAAAAGAATTACATCAAACCCCATAGAAACAAGAAAAAAATGTAAAGATTTCAGTTCCACCAAATGTATGGACGAAGCCGATAAGGACTTGATACGTTGAAAAGTCTATACCATGTACGAAGAGCAACGCATACCTACATTAAGAGCTCTGAAGCAACGGCTCAATGTTGACGAAACCCAAATAAGCTGTAGCCTCACCAGCTTATGGACAATTTTGAAAGGTATGGGCTTTCGATATCGTATAATTGACAAAAGACAAGTAATTATGGAATCTCATAGATTACAAAAATGGCGTTACGAGTGTATAACTTCGATAAAAAAATTCCGTTCTGAAAATCGTCCGATAATTTACCTCGACGAGACATGGTTTGACACACATTCAACGCCACCTAAAGGATTTGCCGATCCGTCCGGTAAATGTAAGACAAAAGCTCCGTCAAATAAAAAGGGTAAAGAATAACGATTTTATGCCGTTTAAGATGCCGTTATGATGAATATATGTCTTATAAAAAATAAATATAGATTTGCATGAAATGTGTCACTAGTACATTTAGCAGGCTCTTTGGTAAGATCTTAAAAAAAATAATTGAGCAAGAATACGAACCTCCTGAAATTGAACAGCAAGCAGGTTTAGAGCTGGAAGATCTTGCGTAGACCACATATTTACCCTAACACAACTTAATAAAAAGAAAGTTGCAAGAAGCCAGGAAATACATCTTTTATTTGTGGATCTCGCAAAAGTCTATGACACGAACCCTGTGAGAAAGTTGTGGCCGTCTCTTGAACGATCTTCCTTAAATAACACGATCATCGCCGCAGTCAAACAATTATACAATAAAGCAACATCAACAATCAAACTAAACAACATCGTATCAGAAGAATTTCCAGTAACAAAAGGATTACGACAAGGATGCTGCCTCTCCCCAAGACTATTTAAGATCTATTTAAATGAAGCACTAAAACACTAGAGGCGATCTTGTTCAGGGATGGGAATCCAACTTGACGATGATACAACGTTGTATACTCTACATTTCGCGGATGACCAATAGGGTGGGCCGAAAAAACTTTTTTTTTATTTTAAAAGACGCTATAGCAAAAAAGGTGCGTTTTTATGTAAAAAAAATAATTAACAAAAAATTTACGTAAAAAAAAACTTTTTAGCCGGGCCCAGGGGCCCTTCAAGGGGCTATTTTTTTAATATTATTTTTTTTAGGGGCGCTACTGAAAAAAACCATTGTTTTAACCTCCTTATTACCCAAAAAAATATTATACAAAAAAAAATATTTTAAGCCGGGCCCATGACGAATTTTCTAAGCTGATAATATCAGTCCGCTCTCTAATATGATCTGCCTATTATTTTAAGGTCGTTGAACTATGCGTAGTCGGACCAACGCCTTTGGTTTAAGTTTAATTTAGTTCCCTGCGAGTCTTTGTCTAATGCGGACTGTTGTTGCGGAGTGCAAATCGTTTAAAAGTAGTTGTTTTGACTGTTTTTGTGGACTTTTAGTTGTTTTTTGTACGTTTTTAGTGTTTTTGTGGACATATAAATTCTAATTGTGATTAGAACGTGACATAAAGTTATAATGCCAAACACTTTAGTAAAAACTCGTGCTAGTGCCACGTGCCCAATATTTGGCAATTCAAAAGACATTCTGCCAAATGCATCTCAGCTTCCGACGTACGAGGATGTGATGAAATGTTATTTGGAGGTTCGATTAGAGTTAAAAGGCGACGGTAGTAAGCAACCGCCAAGTGCTACAGTTGCCAAGATTGTTGCGAATAAAGTAGAGCATGTGTGGAAACGTGCTTCTCTACCTATAATAACTCATGAAAGAATAATTAAACTAATTTTGAATTATAATAAAAAATATCAAAACATTTTTAAACCCATAAAAGGAAAAATTTCAAAGTTTTTGCAAGCTAAGTTAGATACGTTTCTAGGAGAGTCGAAAAAGCTTTTTGATATATCAACTTGTAAGTGTCTCGTTTTGGAAACTTGCTGTTGCGAAAAAAATAGGAAGATTCCGAAAATAGAATGGCCCTTCTTACAAGACCAAAGATCTGAGAGAAAAATGCAATTTGGAGGGATTGACCAACTTGTGACAAAACAGATACAAAAAAAAGAAGAAAGAAAATACAACATCTTGAAAAGAAAGAAAGAAACCGAAGAGCCAATTCCAAGTACAAGTGGCCTTACAAATGCAAATACTACTAGGCAATACATCATGAATATAAACCAAAGTTCTAATGAAAGTTCAAGCGAGGAGGAATACCAATGTCCAGTTTCAGCAAAACAAGAATCCCATCCTCAAGTATCAGTGTCGAAACCCAAACAAATGCGACTTAGCTTAGCCAACACTGCCAGAATAGCAGATCAGACTGGAACTTCTAACAGGGCTGTAGCTAAAATTGTTAATGCCGTGTTGGAAGACTTTAATCTAATTTCAACAAGTGAACAAACGAACGTAATAGATAAAAATAAAATAAGACGAGAATTACGTAAAAGTCGACAAAAACTACAACAAAATCAGGAAAACAAGACTATTGTAGGTCTATATTTTGATGGGCGAAAGGACCAAACTCTTTCTATGGTAAATAATAAAAAAAATCTTCAACAAGAAGAACACATTTCAATTATAAAAGAACCTGGTAGTATATATTTCGCACATATATCTACAAAAGGAGCTTCTACTGCAGTGAATATAAAAAATGAACTTTTAAAATGTTTAGATAATTATCAGACGGATATAAGTTTTTTGTCTCTAATCGGTTGCGATGGAACAAATGTAAATACGGGATGGAAGGGAGGCATAATTCGTCTTATGGAAACTCATATCGGAAGACCCCTTCAGTGGAGTATATGTCTCCTCCATACAAATGAATTGCCTTTACGTCATCTTCTTCAAAATTTAGATGGCGAAACCAAGGGACCTTATAGTTTTTCAGGGCCAGTGGGTTCCCAACTGAAAGACTGCCAACAAATGCCAGTAAAAAATTTAAAATTATAGACACGGAGCTTCCAGAAGTAACAGCAGATATTCTAAGTACTGACCAACAATATCTGTACAACATTTGTTCTGCTATTAAAAATGGACATTTTTCTGAAAGTTTGGCAAATAAAGATCCTGGAAAGTTATCCCATGCTCGCTGGCTTACTACAGCCAACAGGATACTACGACTATGTGTAGCCACCGAAAAACCCATATCAAACCTAGTTATTTTATCTGAATTTATTATGAAAGTTTATGCCCCTGTTTGGTTTAATGTTAAAACACGACCACTGATCTATGATGGAGCACGACATTTATGGAAAGCCATTAGTCTTTCCAGAACTTTTCCACCTAAAGTTACCAAAATAGTGAACAAAGTCTTTGCCGACAATGGATATTTTGCTCATCCTGAAAACTTACTCTTAGCTATGCTAACCGACCCAAGGCCTCATATAAAGGAATTGGCTGTAAGGAGGATAAAAAAATGCAGAATGCACCCAAGTAATGAAGTGAGAGTCTTTAGGGTACCTTTAATCAACTTAGCCGCTGAGGATTACATAGATTTAATAGACTGGCAAAAAACAGTGATTTCAGAACCACCTTTGACAGTTTCTTTAAAAAATGAAGATTTATATAATTTTTTAAAAGGCAAATTTGTGTTTGATAAATTCCCATGTCACACTCAGGCAGTGGAACGCTGTGTGAAGTTGGTGACTGAGGCCTCCACTAAAGTATGTGGCGATGAGTCCAGAGACGGATACGTTCGACTAAAGTTAGAAGGTCGACAAATGTTACCCATTTTCGATAACAAGTCGCAATATTTTGAAAAACGGAATGTCACCTAAATTTAAAAATATATGGGTGGGAGGGTCCCCAATTGGGAGGAACTCCAGGTGCAGATAGCATAGGATTAAGGGACGTGGTGGTCGGATGATTGCGAGAGACGGAAGCTGATGCGTGATGACGAGCGACTGAGAATCGGGCAAAAGAAGGACATCGGGGAGAAGTCATGCCCTAACGTGCGATTCCACCCTGATGCCCTAGTATGAGAGGGGTGGGGTTTAGCTGGTCCCGGCCACATCGGAGTTACGGAGGGCAGGGAGGTCCGATTTAGGGCCAAACTGGTCGACGTGACACTGATGAGGTTTCAGCTCAGGAACCCAGCACTGTTGGAAATGTTTACCTCCGACGTCTGTTTGCAGATTCCCCACCTAGTGATGAAAAAAAAAAAAAAAAGGTGCAGATACCTCCGCGTGGTGGGTTCTGGGTTGATTAGTATATTTTTATATAAAAAATTATACTAATCAAGCGAAAGACTGCACATTTATACAAATATGTTAATTTATGGTATATATTGAATTTTTAAAAATTTGTTTTGGTTCATGGGGCCGGTTAAAATGCTTTCTATTTTCTTTAATTTTTTTCTAGTAACATTACTGATTAAATAAAAAAGATTTTAAGGTAGCGCCCCTAATTTTTTTGGAAAAAAAATTTTGACCCCTATAGTGGCCCCTGGGCTCGGTTAAATATTTTTTTAAAAAATTCAAATTTTCTACCTGCATGAGTAATATCCATATGCACCTTTTCCAAACTAGCGCCCTTTATTTTTTGCGACTTTTAAAAAATTTGCCATTTTCGGCCCACCCTAATGACCAAGTCGTAGTAGCAGCGGATAAGGAAGATTTAGGATTCATGACGGGACGGTTATTAAAAACATATGAAGAGTGCGGCTTTCTATAAATAGGAACAAAACGCAATACGTATGCAGCGGGACTGAAGTAGAAAATCTAATAATTAACGAACAAGAGACAATCAAGAACTGTGAGGAATATGTGGGGAAACCACAATCAACAAGAGTGGGCGCACCAAAGAGAAGGATCTTGAAAGTAAAAAGGGTGATTGGATGCCTAAACCCGATGCTATGGTCAAAAGAACTATCTAATCAAAGAAAACATCTCATCTTTAACTCCATCTTTAAAAGTATAGTGCTCCATGGATACGAAACATGGCAACTTACTAAATCCCTGGAACGACGCCTACTTTCATTGGAAATGGACTTCTGGAGAAGATCGGCTAGACAATCAAGACTTGAAAGAATACAAAATGACCAAATCAGAAATATAATGGGAGTCAAGTCAACCATCATAGGCGAAATTCAAAGGAGACAACTGATCTGGTAAGGTCATGTAGAAAGAATGGACGAAGAAAGACTGCCAAAACAAATTCTAAAATGGACGCTAAGGGAAATAAGGAAGAGAGGAAGGCCGAAACAATCATGACTAGGCGGCATCCAGAAGTCAATATCGGAAATAAATCTTCACCCTGGCGAATGGAACGACCGACACGTAGCTGGAAACTGAGAACCGGAAGGCGAAGATCGCTATAAAGAACCGGGATAATAATAATAAATGAAATGTTACGATTATATATCATTATTATCATTATATGATTAAAAACGATTTAAATTCACCAAATAAAATAACGTATGTATTGTACGTGCATTAAAAAATTATTAAAAATTTAAAGACGAAACAATAGAGAAATAAAAAAAGAATAAAAAAAGTCACAGCTATGAATTATACAATACAAGAATCGAAAAGTACGAATACTGATGATCTGACCCACTTTGCATAAAACAGGATATACAGTGCGTCCACAAAATAATGCATAAATTCATTATTAGCTAAATAAACAACACTATAAGAAATTCCAGAAACAGGTCGATTTCTATTTTTAAATTACAATTTTTTGGCATATATATCATGCTAGTGAAGTAGTCGATGATTTTTTTAAATAATAATAGGGATCACGTGATAGGTCATTTGAAATGTTAATTAATTCTCTATCCAGTAATATAAACACAAACATAATTATTTAAACAAAGTGTCCAAAAATAAAAGTAAAAGGTTTTTTTAATAATTAAATTAACTGTCACAAAAAGAAGAATGTATGTAATTTATTTACTTTTAAATAAATTTACAAAATTTTTTAAACAATTATGTTAATTTTTTTTATTATTAATGTTTATATTAGTGAATAGAGATTTGAATACTCTTTCAAATGAGCTATCACATGGCCCCTATTCCCATTTAAAAAATCATCGATTACGTCATCACACCCAGATGTATGACGTCACTAATATGATGTATATTATGCAGAAAATTCGTAATTTAAAAGTAAAAATCTACCTGCATCGGAAATTTCTAATAATGTTGTTTATTTAGCTAATAATGAATTTATGCGTTATTTTATGGACGCACTGTGGCATGTTTTTTTAAATTAGTTATAAATAATAAAATATAATACGTAAGTATAAGGAAATATATTGTCAAGTATTTCAGACATGCCAAACGACGAAAATTATTATTTTAGAAATAGTTTTCGTACTCTCCATAACAGATTACATAATAAACTTACCCAGTATTTTAAAATTGGAAATTCCATTTTTCAACAATTTTGTGGCCGCTGCAATACCGGAAGCACCTGCTCCAATAATAAGAATACTTGGCGTATTCGACATAGTTCTTAAACTTGAAATTGTATGTAGAAAATATCGAAAGAAAAAGAAATGTTGGACTACCTTAATATGGATTGTAATAATACCGTAATAATAATATAATTAAACCGTAATAATACCGTAATATGGAAAAAAATTGTCAAATTTACGATTAGAAAATCACTTTTATATTGATAAGATTAACTAATTGGCAGGAGCGTACGAAAATTTTTTTTTATTTTTAAAATCTATTACATATTGTTATTAGTAAATATAAAAAAACCGAATATATCTGATACCTATCTGTTGTCTGATAGTGATAAGTAACCTCCTTCACCGATTAGGGTGTTGTGATTTAAAAAAAAAACCGTTCTAGAAAGTATGTTAGACTTACTTATATATTTATAACTTTCTCCCTAGAGATTGAAAGAGCATTTTCAGGAGATATTCCCATGGATAATGCAGATGAGATTGTTTAAAACCCGCAGAATATAGATTTGCATATATCTTGAGAGACACCTTTCAAAACGGAGATAATAATAGCCATAAAATTTCTAAGAAACAACAATTACACTGGAATCGATAACATTGCTGCCGCCTTAATACTAAAATTTGATCCGCATCTAACTGCTGAATAGGATGGAACGAAAAAGGCCAAAAAAATAAAAGAAAAGTAAAATTCTTATGGCTATCGTTTAAAAGTTGTGTCAGGTGATGTAAACAATTGGTGCGAGAGCATTTTGAAATAAAAAAATATCTTGAGGTTCCATATTGGATTTGAAAAATGAAAAAAAAAATTGTTTTTGTCGAAAAAATCAATATGGCTCTGATCAAATTTCAATGATCGTGTTTTACCAACTAAGTGTGACATTCTAAAGTGCTTTATCTTTATTCGTAATGAACTTTCGTTGACAAATAATAATAAAGAACCATCTATCGCCCACGTCTTGAATGACGTTGCAACGAAAGTAGAACAAATATGAATAAAAGCTTCTATTCCAATATCGCATAAGTGCATTCAAGATATGATTAAAAATATTTATACAGAGTATCAAAATCTAAAGCGATAGGTACACAAAAACTCAGCAAGCATCTGATTCATAAATAGAAAAGATTTGCCAGTTTCGAAAGGAGTGTAAAAGGTTATTGAATATCGCGGCTTGCAAGTGCAACATGACTGGAACTGTGTGTGTACTTGTGATAAAAGCAAGAAAGTACCACAAAATGAGCGACTTTTGCTTTAAGATCAACGATCCTGTCGAAACATGGCAATTGGACAAGTGGATATTGCAGCATCTGCGGCAATAAGGAAGAAAATGGAAAGAACCATGAAGGCAAAGGCAAGTTCTCAAAAATATATTACTGACGAAATTGTCCTTAAAGCATGTACCGTTGATCCCTCTAATCCTTCCATAACTAGCAGCTTGTCTGACTCAAATTCTTCTGATGCAGATGATCATGAAGGAGAATTCATTGCTCCTTTGTCAACAGTTAGAGTCCAACCATCTACGTCAAAAATACTGCGGCAATTCAATGGCTAGTATGCTTATTTCATTGCAATGAGATACCTCTACATCATTTAATTCAACAGTTAGATGGACCAGTAGACCACTTGGTTTTTCAGGGCCAATAGGGAAACTTCTGGAACTCTGTGAAGAGAAGGCTGTTGTCGATTTTGTCGCAATAGAAAACAACCTAGCAATACTATTAAAAACAAAAGACCTTAGTACTGAGCAGAAATAGGTACTTGTACCAAATCAGTCAAGCAGTTGCTGCGGGAAAATGTCCTAATGATTTGAGCCTTAAAAAACCTGGGAAAATATCACACACAAGGTGTCTGACAGTTGATAATTGGTTGGTTCGATTGTATGTTGTAACTGAATGTCCCAGCGGAAACAGCGAAACAATTAATTATGTTAGTAAGTTTCATCCAAAAAGTGTATGCACCAGTTTGGTTTTATATAAAACTGTATCCTAGCTGTACTGATGGTTCAAAACATTTATGGCGAATGATCCATTATTCACGATTTCTACCAGTTTACCAAAGAAAAATTGTCGATGCAGTTATCCAAAGGAATGCTTATTTTGTCCATCCCGAAAATGTATTACTCGGTATGATGAAATATGAACGAAAACATATACGGGAGCTAGGACTACGCAGAGTGCCGAAAGCTAGAGAAAGTCAGGAAGAAAAAAAGATCCGGAGATTCAAAATACAAACATTAAATTTTAGTGCTGCAGATTATAATGAATTCATTTCTATTTCTGGATTCAAAGTTACGGCTCCTCCTTTGCTAAAACATATGTCCAATGAAGATGTAAGGGATATGATTGATTCTGGGAATTACAACAACGTAGAGGTCTTAAATTGCCCTTGTCATACAAAATCCGTGGAAAGAACTGTTAAGTTAGTAATTGAAGCATCAGCTGCTGTTTGTGGACCAGAATCAAGGGATGGCTTTATTCGTTGAAGGTTGCAGTCTAGAAATATTATACCGTGTTTTAACACAAAGTCAGACTACCAATCTTAAAATGTATATTCTATCATAAAACAATTATTTAGGTTCAAAGAACTGATCAAAAATAAATTTTTAAAATTTTATTTTTTTTTGTTATTCCCAAAAATTTAAATTTAATATGGAACATGAAGATAGGGTACAATAAAAAAAAGATTTCTTACAGTTTTATTATACATCAAAACACAACTTTTTCGCACTAGCCCCATAAAAAATAATGACTTCGACTTTTTCGTTCCACCCTACTGCTGAACCGTTAGTCCCCATAATCCGAGAGGTGTGGGAACAAACTGCATTCTAGCGAGCTGGAAAAGGGGAACATTATTAAGCTTAAAAAAGGGCAACCTCACACTCTGCAAAAATTGAAGATAAATAACCTTTCTTAACGCTATAAATAATATTTTCACGATAAACATACTAAAAATATTAACAGACAAAGTTGAATTTCGAGCTATACAAGAAGGGTTTACACCAGAATCCTCCCGCATGGACTGAAAATCCACTCTAAATAGGTTTGAAAATTAATATTAATAAAACCTAATCCATGACAATAAATGCAATAAACAACATACTATTTACTATTAACAACATGCAGATCGAAAATATTGAAAATTTCACTTCGTATCTTGGAAGTGTCTTATCAGAAAGCGGAGGTACAGAAGACAATATTCTTATGAGGTTACGAAAACTCAAAAAGCATTCAGCATGCTGAACCCTGTTTGGAGGCTGACCCGTGTATACTATGTACTAAGACAAATATCTGAATATTGTTTTCACCCAATTTTGAAAAGATGTGAAAAGTTTGAATTAACCACGTCCGTCTGTCCGTGTGTCTATCTGTCTGTCTGTCTCTCTGTCTGTCTGTAATCACAACTCCTCAGTCAATATACCAGGTAAAATGACAAATGAGGTGTCAAATGAAAGCTTATAATCCATGGATGTTACTAAAGGTGAGATATTTGACCTAGGCTGTCTATTTTTCGGTCCGTCCGACCGCGAATATAACTCCTCCGTCATTATACCAGGTAGAATGACAAATGAGGTGTCAAATGAAAGCTTATAATCCAAGGATGGTAGAAAAGGTGATAAATTTGATCTAGGCTGTCTGTCCGTCGGCCTGTCCGACCGCGAATATATCTTCTCCGTCATTATACCATGTAGAGACAAATGAGGTGTCAAATGAAAGCTTATAATCCAAGGATGATACTAAAAGTGAGATATTTGACCTAAGCTGTATGTACGTCGGTCCGTCCGACCGCCAATATAACTACTCCGTCATTATACCAGGTAGAATTACAAATGAGGTGTCAAATGAAAGCATATAATCCAAGGATGTTACTAAATGTGAGAAATTTTACCTAGGCTGTCTGTTTGTCTGTCCGTCCTACCGCGAATATAACTCCTCCGTCATTATACCAGGTAGAATGACAAATGAGGTGTCAAATGAAAGCTTATAATCCAAGGATGGTACAAAAGGTGATAAATTTGACTTAGGCTGTCTGTCCGTCGGTCTGTCCGACCGCGAATAAATCTTCTCCGTCAATATACCAGGTAGAGGCAAATGAGATGTCAAAATAATGAAAGCTTATAATCCAAGGATGGTACTAAAGCTGAGATATTTGACCCAAGCTCTATGTACGTCGGTCCGTCCGACCGCGAATATAACTACTCCGTCATTAAACCAGGTAGAATGACAAATGAGGTGTCAAATGAAAGCATATAATCCAAGGATGGTACTAAAGGTAGGATATTTGACCTAGGCTGTCTGTCTGTCGGTCCGTCCGACCGCGAATATAACACCTCCGTCATTATACCAGGTAGAATGACAAATGAGGTGTCAAATGAAAGCCTATAATGCAAGGATGGTACTAAATGTGCGAAATTTTACCTAGGCTGTCTGTTAGTGTGTCCATCCTACCGCGAATAGAATTCCTCCGTCATTATACCAGGTAGAATGACAAATGAGGTGTCAAATGAAAGATTATAATGCAAGGTTGGTATGTACCAGCTGTGAGAAATCTGACCTAGGCTGTCTGTCCGTCCGACTGCGAATATATCTCCTCGGTCACTATACCAGTTAGAATAACAATTTAGGTGTCGAATGAAAGCTTATAATCCAAGGATGGTACTAAATATGCGAAATTTGACCTAGGACTTCAGGTTTTAGAAATGCGACCAGAAGTACTGTTTAGAGTCAACGGAATATTACACGTGATATATTATTTGACGCTACTTTGCCAGAAGAGAACAAATATATACTTACTTCCGGTTTTATGACTGTCTGTTCATCTGTCTTTCCGTCCGCGAATAGAACTCCACCATTATTAATACAGATATAATGACAAATGAGGTGTCGAATGAAAGCTTATAACCCAAGGATGGTACTAAAGATAAGAGATTTGACATCGGACTTCCGGTTTTGTTGTTGCAACCGTATGAACTGTTCTAAAGTCACCGAAATAGTATAAGCGATATATCATTCGACGGGCCTTAGCAAGATGAGAAAAAATTTTGGTTTTTGTTTCTATATCATTTCCGCTTAAAAAGTTCTAGAAATGCCGTAATAGAACATGTAACACATCAATCGAAGCGTATTGAAAAGTTGAATTTTAATCTTCCGTTCCTGTTTTAAAGTAATTTATATTTAAACAATGATGACCCATAGTTTAGTCAAAATGGCTCAAAATTAGTAAAATCGTATATCTTCTTCTTCTTCAGGTGCCATCTCCGCTACGGAGGTTAGCAATCATCATAGCTATTTTAATTTTTGAGTCAGTAGCTCTAAATAGTTGTTTCGAGCTGCATCCAAACCACTCTCTCAGGTTCTTCAACCATGAAATTCGTCTTCTTCCGATGCTTCTTCTGCCATCTATCTTTCCCTGCATTATGAGTCGTAGGATGCCATACTTCTCGCCCCGCATCTCATATCCGAGATACTGTAGCTTCTTTTCTTTAATTGTAAGTTCAACTTCCTTCTCTTTACCTATTCTTCTCAGTACTTCATTGTTTGTAACTCTATCTACCCAGGAAACCCTCATAATTTTTCTATAGATCCACATTTCAAAGGCGTTAAGTCGTCTCATTGTCTCTACATTTAACGTACATGATTCCACTCCATAGTATAGAACACTGTAGACGTAGCATTTTGTTAGGCATACTTTAAGAGCTAATGTTAAATCTTTGCTACATAGGACCTTTTTCATTTTTATAAAATTAGAACCTGCTTTTTCGATTCTGACTTTTATTTCTGCAGTGTAGTCATTATTTTCTGTTATAAGTGTTCCTAGGTAAGTGTACTTTTTTACTTTTTCGATCTTCTGGCCCTCTACTAACAAGATTTCGTTAGTATTATGGTTGTTTTTACTAATTTTCATAAACTTCGTCTTTTTGATATTGAGAGAGAGTCCGTACTCCCTACTACACCTTACTATTTTACTCATGAGTCTTTGCAGGTCTTGTAAACTATCGGCTATTATTACTGTATCATCTGCATCATCTGCAATCTGTAAAATCGTATATAGATCGACGCAAAGTTACACGAGGCGTTCAAATATCGACTTCCAGTTCTACTTTCGATTACTTTGGGTGAAAACCTAGGACTTACGAACTCCAATTACTTGTTACCGTCAGTACTACCTCTACGTATGTGAAACCTGGAAAGTGACAAATCTCGTTACAGACAAATTGCAGGTCTTTGTTAATAAATACCTACACGGAATCTTTCATATTTTCTGCCCTAACATCATCACAAAGGAAGATCTACTGCAATAGGGAACTTGCACATAATGTTCAGTTTTGTATAAAAATGAGATTTCCAAAATTTCACGCTTCAAAAACTCATAATAACTTAGAAGTACAAATTTAAAGTCTTCGGTATTTTAAAATAGGTCAAACGGCCCGTGATGTCACTTATTTTAACTATATGGTTCTGTATATGGTTATAATTAGGTATATTCTTCTTCTTCTTCTTTAGTTTATTGGCCTCCACCTATTTTGGTATACCTCGTCGCGAAATAAAGGAAAAATATTTATATTCTATTAACATTTATCGTATGTCATTGTAATAATATATACCAGTTTGTTGACATTGGAGTCTGATATAGTTATTGAAGGAAAGGAAAGAAGGTTTACTACGGAAAATAATACCATTTTGTAAAAGTACAGTTTTCTATGAATAGTTCAAACGATCAAAACACTTGTAACGTCAAATAAATGTATTTTCTACTGACGTTTATAACGTCTAATTTAAAATTCTGTTTACTTTGTTGGAAAAATGTAAATGTACAAACGAGTGACGTCACGAAGCGTTTTAGGCCACCTGTTTTAATTTGAATTTTTAATCGCTTTTGGGGGCCAAACGAAAGACCTACAACATTTTTTTTATCTTTGATACATGTTTTAAATTATGTGCTGTTGTGATTTATAACATTTTTTTCGAATTTAAAAATTTATGCAAGTTCCCTATTGACTGAACAAAAAAGGGTATTAAATGAAATTAAAGTCCAAAAAGTGGGATTGGATCGGTCTAACACTCCGAAAAAATAGCTCCAGTATTGCCAAGACTGCCCTAGAGTAGAATATCCAAGAAAAAGAAAAAGTAGTCGCCCAACACAAACTTGGAAAATATCCATCATGGACGAGATAAGAGGTCAAATAAAGTCGTGGAAAGTGAAGGCATAGGGCAAAATAGAACTTGATGACGCGTATTCACTCAAGTTTTATGCTCTACTTAGGAGACCAAGAACCTTAAACAATTTTGTGGCCGCTGCAATACCGGAAGCACCTGCTCCAAAAATAAGAACTTGGCTTATTCAACACAGTTCTTAACAAGGGAGTAGCCGCGCTCACTTCTGTAACGTGAATAGTCGCGTGTTAAATTTGATCTTACAATACGAATTTAAATACGAATTTACAACAAATTTTTATTTTATAGTATTTTTATTTACTTTCTATGTTAGAAATATTATTTCTAACAATTATTAAAGCTAATTGGCTCTTATCACTATCACAGCCATAAATTCCACAAAAAGAAGAAGAAAAAAATACCTACGTATTACTACACCCATTCTCGAGGCACTTACGAAATTTTTTCAAAACTGCAAAATTCCTTATCAAGTTATCGCGAAAAAGGATAAAATGTGAGATTCTATCTAACGGCGCGATTACTCGCGGGTTAAATTTTAAATTGTATTTAGAAAATACTGACAGAAAAAGAAATGCTAATCTACTGTAATATGGAATATTGGAAAAAAATTGTCAAACTTACAATTGGAAAATCACTTGTATATTGATGAGAATAACTAATTAACAGGAGCGTACGAAAAATATTTTTATTTTTAAAACGTATTAGTACCTACTATGAAAAATAAAAACAATAAAAATAGCAAAAATAAAAAATACAATGCAACAATCCGGACTATTTATGTTTCATGAAACTTAAAGCATTTAACACAGTCATATTAAATAAAGTTATCCATTTATTCAGAATAAATAATATCGAAAATATCTACCAGAACAATACAATACAAGTAAAAGTAGAAGAAAAACTAACTGACGCAATTGAAGCTGGCAAAAAAAAAAGAATTCAGTGAGTCCTCTATTTTTCAACCTGATTATGAATGCAATAATAAAAAAATAATAACTAAAAAGTAGTGAGAAAAATATCCTCATATAATCTGTTATGCAGACAATGCAATACTGATCTCTAAAAGTGGAGATAATTTCCAACGTATGCTCCAATAATTTAATGTAACGTCCAGAAAATTTAAAATAATAATTTCCCCAAAAAGACAAAATGCGTGGTTAAAACAGCAAATCTTTTAAGGTGTAAATTATAAATGAATGGTTAGATAATAGAACAAGTGGCGGGATTTAAATATCTAGGCATCACATTTTCTAGCTACCGAAAGCTCAAAACAAGTGAAAGCTTAAGTGAATAGACCAAACAGACTCGCAGGTTGCCCGAATGAAACAATATGGAGTAATAAAAATATCGGAAAATACGAAAGTACTACGTTATGGACCTACTCCATAATGTCAGTTGCAATGCGAGGATAAACTCTCGGAGTTTCGTCACTTGGGGCAGAGAGCAGTAAACCTACGCCTCTCTGAGGATGACTCCAATTAGAGTCGAAAATCGTCGATTTAGATTGCTAGTTTGCGCTCCCTGTACTAAGTGAAAAATACGACAGTTTTGCCTTCGCATTGCAACTAAATCAAAATGGTATACATTTTTATTGTATATTATAGAGCTCGGGAAATATGCAAAATGTATATTAAGTGCATATTTGCATATTTTGAATACATTTTTTAAGTGCATATGCATTTATTAAAAGTGCATACTTTGAGTTATTTATGAAAAACCGCTTTAAAACATGCATTTTTTCACGAAAAATTAAAATCTTTAATCTTTGATAACCTAAAAAGTATTGATTTATTTTAATAACTTTATATAACAAATTTTCCTTAGAATTTGTCCCTCTATTTATTTGTGAGGTTATTATTAATAAAGTAATTTTCACCCTCGAAAAGGGCGTGGCATCCACCCCCAGGGTAAAAGCGCAAGTTGCCACTATTTCACTTTTGTTTATAGAGGTATCGTCTAACCATTCACCAATTTTCGTGAACATCGATGGAGGTTGACTGAAATCGAAAGTAATAGTTGATCTTTACCTTCAGTGATGGCACTAGGGAAAAGACATTGCAATTCAATATTCATAATGCGCATATTTTGCAAGCTCAGAAATTAGTAAACGAAATGTAGTCGCAAAATAATTAATTTTAAGTACAATAATTCTCTGTTAAGCCCGGAAGATGGGGAGGATTTCTTGAGAAGGGGTTGTAGCTCAATAATCGAAATGCGCGTATTTTAAAAGTTTATTCTTACAATTTATATGCTATACGAATTATATTCTCGATACGATGTATTTTCATTTTTATCGACATTTTTCTCTTGAGTTGAACCAATTAAAGTGTTGTTCGAGGATTAAGGGGATAAGCTCAAAAATCTAAACTATATCACTTCGAAAGCTCATAAATAGCTGCTAATTCCTCCACAAAGATCAATTCAATATCTCTATTTTTAAGTAGTGGGAGGGGGCTGCGTCAGCCCCCCATAAAAATATTAAATTTCTGACCGAAATTTTTAGTCTACGGTATATGAAATCTCATAAATAGCTCGTAATTTAGCTTTATTTGTATTTTAATCTCTACAAGGTGGGGGGCCAGCTCAACAGGGGTAAAATAGAAAGAAGTTTCGCCGCGTATAAACAATTATCAGATAGACGGCACAGTTTACTCTAGAAAATTCAGAAAAACATTTAATAATACATCGTTTTAACTTTAGTAACAATGTAATAAACACTGATGATGATGATGAATATGAAGAATACATGAATATAATGATGTAGAAATTTCAATAAATATTTTTGTGACTTTTAGCATAAAGTAAATTAAATACTTTCAATACAAAGACTGCTGCGTGTTTTATTTATATGCATTAAATGTATAAAAGCATATTTTAGTGCATATTTCAACTGTTTTGTGTACATATTTGCATGCATATTTTAGGGTTTTTAAAGTGCATATTTCCCGAGCTCTATATATTAGTATTACTCCTTTGAGTAACATAGGTCCATTTTCCGTTGGAATTTACCAGCTGAACAGACGGGGTCGTGAATTGCAAATGTTCATAATTCCTGTTTGTCTTCTTCGTTTCAGCATCCATCTGGCTTGCAATTTTTAGAAGCCATGGAGGTGTTACCAGGAAAATGGTCCAATAAATTTTCAGAAATATTTTGGATATTTTTAAATATTTTGAATATTTTTGTTAGGTTAAAAACTTTGACTTTAATTATGCTAAGATTTATACTACTAAATACATAATTGAATATCCTTTCGAATGAATTTCCACATGACCCCTATTTTTATTTTAAAAAAATCATCGATTATGTCATCACGCCCAGATGGGTGGCGTCACTAGTATGATATAGTATATGTATAAGCCAAACAATCATATAGGCTATTGATTATATTCAAAATAAGGTAGCTAAAAGGAACTACAACGTTAACGGGGTTTTATTATTTCATATGGTCAATGGATATCTATATATGAAAAAACCGCGGAGTGCTACCATTTAAAGGGGTGCGTTCTTGAGAAATGGGTGAATAAGTCCCTGGGCACAGGTTACATTAGGGTGAGTTCTATGCACTCTTGGTACAAATACGTCTACATAAAAATTGTTGCTGGTTAAATTTCCTATCTAAATATAACTTTTTAAAGTCAAAGGTACTTTTTTTACAAAAATATATTCAAAAGAAAAAGCACAAAGAAACCCAAAAGAAAGAAATTTTGTTTTTTGTCCCATAACTTTTGTCCACGGGGATATAGGTATAGACATTGCTTTACAGAAAAAAAACATACACATTTTCTCTTTAAAATGATGTTTAGTAGAGGTCATTAGGTTTTACAGTTTTCGAAATATGATTTTTCAAAGTTCGCCACTCACAGCAATTTTGAGCAATTTTCCTTGTTATTTCGCAAATATTGTTCTGTAACTTTTTTCTACGTAACTTTAGGTATATGCAATGGTACACGTAATAGGAATAGAAATCAATTACCTTTAAAATAATCTACTGCATAACGTTGTACGGCTTTTTTTAAAAAGATTATGGTTTTTCAAGGTTTTATACTTTTAACGATTTTTTATAATATAATATAAAAATAAAATAAAATTATTATATAATATATTATATAATATATAATACCTAATATAAAAAAAATTTTATTTTTTACATTTTTTACGATTATTTTTGAAATTTGGCATTATCTTTTTTTCTTGTACATGAATATACTATTTATATATTGAGCAAAAAAGAGGGCTTACTTTCTATTCTTTAAAAAGGTGTATCGCCTATATTTAAATACATAATGGAAACCGAGTGATTATTTGATATTTTTTTACCTGTATTATTTAAAATTATTTTTTTTACAAAAATTACATAAACATTAGTCTTAAAAAACATCACTTTAGTTAAAATTATTTAAACGTTGACATTTAAAAAAATTTCAAAATCAAAGTCCATCTCTTTGTTAGCATTAGCTTCAATATCTTCCTCTGACACATCACTTATCTTAGAGTTCCCACAATGCGTACCCATGCAGATGCACCCTTTGCAGAATATTGAACAACTAATTCCTATCTTCCTACAACCGCAGTTTTTTGCACATCCTTTAGTACATTTACATGCTATTTTTTCAAGCAAAGCTTGTGCTGCAGGAGCTTCGACAGTAAATATTGGAATTATTCCATATTTTGAAGTTTGCCCGGCCAAGTCAAGTGGATCCAAAGTATTACCTATAAAAAATAAGATTCAATCATAACTCACAATCACATAAAAAGTTATAATGAGGAATTTAAAAAATAATCCTAAAATCAACAATCGTTGCAAGTACTTATTACAATTTGAAAAAGCATATCTTATTCAAAAATAACCCTAGAATTTTTTATAATACACTATTCTAAAGTAAACAGAATAAGCTTCCTTTTTTATTATATAATATATACCATATAGAAAAAAAAGTTATAATGGGTTTAAAAAATAATATTAAAAAATATAAAAACTCGTTAAAAGTATAAAGTCTTGAAAAGGATAACCTCTTTAAAAGAAGTCGTACAACATTATACAGTAGACCATTTTAAAGGTAATTGATTTCTATTCCTCTTACATGTACCATTTAATATACCTAAAGTTACGTAGAAAAAAGTTACAGAACAATATTTGCGAAATAACAGGGAAAATTGCCCAAAATTGCTGTGAGTGGCGAAATTTGAAAAATTATATTTCGAAAACTGTAAATCATAATGACCTCTACCAAACATCATTTTAAAGAGAAAATATGTAAATTTTTTTTCTGTGAAGCAATGTCTATACCTATATACCCGTAGACAAAAGTTATGGGACAAAAAACAAAATTTCTTTATTTGGGTTTCTTTGTGCTTTTTCTTTTGAATATGTTTTTGTAAAAAAAGTATCTTTGACTTTAAAAAGTTATACTTAGATAGGAAATTTAACCAGAAACAATTTTTATATAGACGTGTTTGTACCAAAAGTGCATAGAACTCACCCTAAGGTAACCTGTGCCCAGGGACTAATTCACCCATTTCTCAAAAACGCACCCCTTTAAATGGTAGCACTCCGCGGTTTTTTCATATATAGAGATTCATTGACCATATGAAAGAATAAAACCCCGTTAACGTTGTAGTTCCTTTCTATAGTACATAATCAATAGCCTAATAATTTAAGAATAAAAATCTACCTGTTTCGGGATGTTTCGTTAAATTCGCCGGTTTACGAAATAATGAATTTACTCCTTTCATTTGCACCACATTTTTAGCCCTATCAGGGAACGCAAAATTTTACGAAAACCTCCAAAAAAATAAAGGAAGGATGAAAATTTGGGAATAGGTAATTGAAATTGTCTATTATTATATAAGAAAAAGTTTACAATTCTACATCCCCTCCATTTTACAAGAATTGTAAAATACGGGGTGAAATTTTTTTTCTCGGGGGTAAAAAAATATACGTTCAAAATAAGTCCGGAATTGGATAAAATTAATAATTCTAAGTAAATTTTGTTCTATAGAGTTTTTTTACTATAAAAAATGTTTTTGGACGGTTTTTCGGAGATAACTCAAAAAGTGAGTATTTTAGCGAAAAAAGTATTCTCTGTAAAAATATAGCTTATAAAAAATTGAAAAACAAATGGTGCGTGCTGAGGTCTGCAGACCCAGTAGAAGCAGAGTTGGAGCTAATGAAATGTAGGTTTTTCGTCGTCAAATTCCAAGTCGAATATTTCAATGTCAAATGACCAAAAAACAAAGCACTTTTCGGGGAAAATTCATTACAACTTTTTTAACGTGTTTAAAAAAAGGTTTATTTTTGTTTTTTAAAAACTTCTAACATTAAAAATAAGTGAGTTACGCTCAAAATATTGTTGGTCCCTTTTATTTTTTGGTAAAAAAATGGTGAAAATCACCCCTTAATCAGCTTCTCAAATATAATTAATCGTTACCTCTTTACAAGTTACTTTACTTATGTATTGTTTATATTATCTATAAGTTTCATTGGTTCAAAGTGCTCAGTATTGAAAAAAATTGGGTTTAAAATAAAACATTTTGTTTTATTTTGAAAAAAATCGTAATTGTTTGTGGAATTAACTTAAAAACAATTAGGAATACCAAAAATCTCAAAGAGTAATAAAATGTACTAGCTTTTCTGAATATTTTTGATTTTCTGTTTTCTTGTTAGACAAAAATTGGTTATGCTATGGCTGTTCAAAATTTGCCTAAACTCGTGATTAGTTACTAGTTCAAGCCATTTTAACTACAGTTTTTTCAAAACAAAGCACTTTGAACCGACGAACCTTACAGATCATATAAATAATACATAGACAAAGTAACTTGTGAAGTGGTAATGTTAAAATGTATATGTGATGACAATTGGGGGGTGATTTTCGCGATTTTTTTACCAAAAAATAAAAGGGACCAACAATATTTTGAGTGTAATTCACTTACTTTTAATATTACAAGTTTTTTTAATAAACACAAATAAACTTTATTTAAAACACTTTCAAAAATTTAAATGAATTTTCCACTAAAAGTGCTCCGTTTTTGCGTTATTTCACATTGAAAAATTCGATTTGGAATTTGAGGAAAAAAGAACCTAATTTTCATTAGCTTCAGCTCTGCTTCTACTGGGTCTACAGAGCTTATGTATACACCATTTTTTTTCAATTTTTTATGGGCTATATTTTTGCTAAGAATATTTTTTCGCTAAAATACTTACTTTTTGAGTTATCTCAGAAAAACCGTTCAGAAACATGTTTTATTTTGTTAAACATGAACATATTCACTCGCAAATAACTCGAAAAGTATTGACTTAGTGAAAAAACTCTATGGAAGAAAAGTTGTTTAGAATTAGTCATTTTCTCCAATTCCGGTCTTATTTTGAATGTATTTTTTTCATCTTCGAGAAGGGGGTATTCCCCTCCATTTTTGTAAAATGGAGGGGATGCAGAATTGTAAACTTTTTCTTATATAATAATAGACAATTTCAACTACCTGTTCCCAAATTTTCATCCTTTCTTCATTTTTTTTAGGGTCAGATTGTTCTTTGATCGGGCTATTTATTTGACTTTTACAAACAAGAGACAAATATTCGGCAGAGTTTTTTATTAAATCTTGCCCAAGTACTTTCGCCCTCAGAGCAACTCCAGGGGAATTTTGTCAAAAAACGAGTAGGCAATCAAGTACATCCAAGTATGTCATGAACATCCACGCACAATTGTACAAATAACATACACCAGACAAAAGGACAAAGAGTTTACAATCATTTTTCTGGAGGCTACATCGAGGGCAATGGCAGGAGACAAAATAAAAAAAAATCTAAATAATTTTAACTTTAGAAATACTACAGTGGCTTTTTTAAATTGATTCAAATTCAACGACTAATTGGTCTTAAAAATTTAAGTGAATTTTAGTGATAATGAAGTTGGTATGCAACTGATTATATTTATTGAATAAAATTTCGTACGATTATTTTATTCATAGAGATTTTGACCAATAGAAACCTACAAAAAAATAAAAATTTCAACAATTATTTTTTAATGATTTTAATTTCCAATCGTATAGTAATAGTATATTACTTTATGAGGCGGAGAAGCATGACTTTTCTTGACGCTCCCGATATTACGCGCCGAACGAAGTGAGGCGCGTAATAGAGGGCAAGTCAAGAAAAGTCGCTTCTTTACCGAATAAAGTATACTATTTTTTCTTCAAACCTAGCAATTTTCAACCATAAATAGTACAATTCATACGCTATTTTTATTCGAAATTAACTGTGACAACTATCAGAGTCGTCTAGATGTTAGAAATTAAAATAATTAAGTCGTCGGTGGGATAAACCCTCATGATTCGCCAACATCGGGAATGATTGCTGAAAGTTGTGCTAGACCATCAGTATCATCAACAATTACCAATGCGTATCAAGAGTCGGGAACATTTTTGCACGTTTTCAATTTTGAAAATGCCTCATTAACTAATTGTACTTTTTATATTACTATAAATAAAAATGATGTTTAATTGTTGTTAATGACATTTGTATTGTTGCTTTGTGACCTGTTTCATATTGTTGCCATGACAACATTTTTCCCTCCGCCGTAAAGAAATGGGAAAAAACTGCTGCCGGCGGAGACATCAAACTTTGACAGGATCAAGTTAGGTAAGTAATGTCATCATTATTTGACGTTTGAAAAAAAAAATTTTTTTACACTACTTGTTTAATTCAGTCCAGTCAGATTATTATTATAATGAGAAAAATTTACTTACATTATTTTATTGATTATGTTTTAATGATTTTAACTTTCAATCGTGTACTAAGGTTTTTCATCACGTGTTTAATTCTATCCAATCAGATTATTTATACATCGGTAATTTTCTACTGTACAATATTACAGCAGGAATTTTTTTAAGTAAATTGTTTTTAAAAAGACTAAGTTTTCACTCTAATGACATATAAAACAACATAATGCTATTCTACATCCCACCAGAATGAAAACAATGGGAACCTTCTCTGGTTACACCTCCGAGGCTTCTACAATTTGCAAGCCATACGGATGCTGAGACTAAGGAAGATGAGGGAATTCTACAATTTACAAGTCACGTCCCATCTGCTCAGCGCCGTAAAGTTCCAACGAGAATGGTTCCCTTCGTACCCTAATCAGAGTAAATGTAAATCGAAAATTAATAACCATTTTCAATTTCGTTGCAAAACGAAAATACAGCCCAACCATATTCTAGTCCAATCAGAGAGTGCAGCAAGCACCTCTACCGGTTTCGAAACTTATTAGTCTCTCATCAGGAGGCACCTATGCTGCTCTCTCTGATCCAACCAAAACAAACCCCAGCGTGCAGTCCCGGATTGCAACGAACGAAATGTCATAGATGCCCTAGCGGCAACTGCTAGCAAAAATACTAAGTTTTCACTCTGCTAGAGCACAGATTCCCTAGCGGCAACTGCTAGCAAAAAGACTAAGTTTGCTAGCAGTTGCCACTAGGGCATCTATGCCATTTCGTTCGTTGCAATCCGGAACTGCACGCTGGGGTTTGTTTTGGTTGGATCAGAGAGAGCAGCATAGGTGCCTCCTGATGAGAGACTAATAAGTTTTGAAACCGGTAGAGGTGCTTGCTGCACTCTCTGATTGGACTAGAATATGGTTCGGCTATATTTTCGTTTTGCAACGAAATTGAAAATGGTTATTCATTTTCGATTTACATTTACTCTGATTCGAGTACGAAGGGAACCATTCTCGTTGGAACATTACCGCGCTGAGCAGATGGGACGTGAATTGTAAATTGTAGAATTCCCTCATCTTCCTAAGTCTCAGTATCCATATGGCTTGCAAATTGTAGAAGCCTCGGAGGTGTAACCAGAGAAGGTTCCCATTGTTTTCATTCTGGTGGGATGTAGAATAGCATTATGTTGTTTTATATGCCATTAGAGTGAAAACTTAGTTTTTTTGCTAGCAGTTGCCGCTAGGGCATCTATGCCATTTCGTTCGTTGCAATCCGGGACTGCACGCTGGGGTTTGTTTTGGTTGGATTAGAGAGAGCGGCATATGTGCCTCCTGATGAGAGACTAATAAGTTTCGAAACCGGTAGAGGTGCTTGCTACACTCTCTGATTGAACTAGAATATGGTTCGGCTATATTTTCGTTTTGCAACGAAATTGAAAATGGTTATTCATTTTTAAATTGTTTTTGTTTAATTGCAACCAGTTTCCTAGTTTTGACAATGACATTTAAGAAAATATTCATAATAAACTTTTAGTTCTGCATCTAATGTCAAATTGTCACAAGGGGAACACAAATCGGCAAATTTAAGTGATCGAGTTTACTTCGATAATATTGTTTAATGAATA
Organism: Diabrotica virgifera virgifera; assembly: GCF_917563875.1. Classification (NCBI taxonomy): domain Eukaryota; kingdom Metazoa; phylum Arthropoda; class Insecta; order Coleoptera; family Chrysomelidae; genus Diabrotica; species Diabrotica virgifera. The sequence continues at coordinate 186,945,681 of NC_065446.1, read as the reverse complement.
CAACTGTATTTATAAATAATTCTTCGTCTATTTCTAATATCTTCATCTAAGTATTTGCTAAACGGTGCTGTTGACTTTAAAAAGTTGAAAAATGTGTGTCGCGTTAATTGGGATCAATGTCACTCAATATTTCTATACACAGACTTGAATTTTGTATGTAAGTATTAAAAAATACTCTTACGAATATCACACGACAGTAAGAATAAATAAGAAAATAATGCTCCACTTTTGCTCAAACTGGTTGTCATTGAGCAATAGCCAGAGCCCTGCGGGCTCTCGTGTTTATTGCCAGACAACAAGTTTTAAAAAAATTGTACCATTATTATTGTTAATTTATTCTCACTCTGTTGTGATATTAATGCCGAGAATAAATTATTAAAATATTTTGTTTCTATTTAATGACGATTTCTCTAGTTTTGACAACTGTCACATTTAAGAAAATTTAACCAAAATAAACGTTTTAATTCTTGATCGGTGAAAGAAATTGTCGAGTTTAAAATGAATTAATAACAATTACTAATTTTCGTGACATATTAATAATAAAATAAATTTTAACAAAGGCTTAAATTCTGTATGTGAGTATTAAAAAATAATCTTTCGAATATCACACCATGGTTAAAACAAATAAGAAAATAATACTCAGTTTGATTCTCAAACTTGTGTCTATTCGGCAATAGTCACTAGAGACCCTGTGTCTTTTGCCAGGCAACAAGTTTTCGAAAAATTGTCGCATTATCTTCAATTTGTTCTCACTGCCTTGTGATATTAATGCTGATTATGTAATTCCTAAATATTTTGACCACTAGAAACACACAAAAATAAAAACTTCAGGAACAGTTTCTTTTTATTATTTCATTCATAGGAGATTCTGATTAATAGAAAGCTACAGAAATAAAAATTAAACTGATAATTTTTGATAATGCCCCGTCGTCAAGTATATTACGTCAGATGCCCTTGGTTGCTACGAAAAAATACATTCAGTGACATTAATGACAATTAATGTTTTAAAACTTATAAAAGTGATGACTTTCAACCGTCAAATCTTTATAACAACTGTGTGTTTAATTGTACTAATTTTTATAGATACATTACAATTAAATCTTGGTTTTGAACAGTTTTACTCATGAAATAATCGCGACAAATTACACTAAATCTCTAAAATTAATATCGAATTTTTGCCCTCGTGACACTTTGACATAATTAAATTAAAATTGTCAAAGTGTCACTCGGGAAAAATTCAATAATTTTAGAGCTCTTGTGCAATTACTACTGATAATTTACCGTCGTCAAGTAGCGTGGCAGATGTCTTTCGTTGTTATGCAAATTTAAAATTAAATTAACATTTAATGACATTAATCACAATTCATGTTTTACAACTTCTCAAAGTGAACACCATGAGCAGATTTATTAATCAGACGAAGATATCAACTAGGGGAGTGCTCTTAGAACGAAAACATGCATTGTTTCGGAAAAATTCAAGCAAGCTTATATTTTTCTAAAATATTTTTTGTTAGATGTTAAAGTAAAAAGTTCTACTCGCGGATTTGGCCGCTAATTGTTTATTAATTGTTTAAACAATCACAATTATTTTCTATTAATAATTTTAAAAATATCGTTAAATTAATCATTTTACTTTGATCAAATAATATGTTTCTATTTTGTTTTTGATTATACTGAATCCGAATATGGCATTGCAATTTGAAAATTCTTATACAGAAGCTCTTATACAGTATGTCTGCGTAGCTAGGGACCACATGGAAAACTTTTTTATTATCAATTTTACGAAAAAAAGTTATTCTTAATAATCTGGATAGTCAAAAATCTAATAATCAACCATCAGATATCAAATTTTATCAATTTTATACGAGTTGTGTCAAAAATATGAATTTCGTTAAGGAGTAAAATAATTTTATATTTCAGAATATCAAAAAATGCTATTATGAAAAGTTGTTTGAAATTAACAACTATGTTTAAATATACAATTAAATTATTCTAATCGAAAAAATTTTTTCAATTTTTTCTCAAATTACGGATATTCATCATCATTTTATTACAATTATGATAACTATTTTATTATCACTTTTACGAAAAAAGTTATTCTTCATAAAATGTTCTCACTGGTCTAAAATCTAGGACACAACCGTCAGATGTTAAACTTTTTTAATTTTATACGAGGTATATAAAAAATATGAATTTTTCTTAAGGGTTAAGTGCCTTTATTATTCACTATATTTTAATTAGGAGGATGTAACTGAACACTTAAACAAATTTTTTAATTCCAAGCAACTTCTAATAACAATTTTCGATATTGTGAAATTTAACGATACTTTACTCTTGAGTGAAATTCATATTTTTTGACATACTTCGTATAAAATTCATTAATTTTGATATTTTACGATTGTATCTTAGATTATATATGCTGCAGAGTATTTTAAAAAGAATAACTTTTTTTCGTAAAACTGATAATAAAAAAGTTATCAATAGGTTCCAAATTAAGCAGACATACTGTATAAGAGCTAAAAAAAATTTTTTGCTGAACATTTATTATTGTCGAAGTTTATTATTAAATGTATTTTAAGTAAGTTTTCCAGAAAAAAGCGTTGATCACTTTATATAAACATTTTTTAACTGGTAATTTTCGGCTTTTGTATTACATTTTTGTTATCTTTCTTAATTTTCTCAAAAAGAAATAGTTTATCTAATTTATAATGGAAAATAATTCAGTGCGTTTTAAATATTACATCCTAAGTTTAAAAACAAACACTTATAAAACTGTAACACATCTGTTCAAACTTGAGTAATACCGTCTTAAATTGGTGGTAATTCTATAAAACTACGAAGATTTAAACAATTCAATTTTTTAAGACGTCGTATCATTTGAATTAAATTTTTGAGATATTTTTTGAATAAAACATCATTTAGCACGATGCTTGAAAGGTAAGTTGTGCAAAATTGAGAGTTTTATAAGAAAAATTGTATTAGTTACACATTTTTAAATCATTTTTAAACAAAATTCATGTAAGGCTCAATTTCCGCCCCCACCGTACTTATGCCCATATATTTTATTTCTTTTTATTGTAACCAAAATATAGCTTAATTTTTCTTCTTTTAGGTTCAGTTTGTAAAATTTCATTTAATCCATTAGTTAAAGAATTACATTAAAATAACTCAACCGTGCACTTCGCCGTACGCTAGTTTACAGTGCGCCAATGTTGTGAGAAGGGTGACTTTAGCGTTATAAATAAAAAATTATAGAAGATACAGATTTAATTTTAGAAAATTCTTTATATCAGTTTTTTTTGTATAATTTTCTGAATTTTTCAAGAGTCAAGTCAGTTTTGTTCTAAAATTTATATTTTCGGAGTTATTTAATAAAACATCAAACTTCGTAGTTCATTTGTTTAATAGAAAATGAAGCACCCACTTCTCGAGTAGAACTTTTTGATATGTTGTTGTGTGAACATTTCTTAATGAAATTACAAAAAGTTCTATCTTGTTTGATTTTTTTCGAAGTGAAAATCTATATGCATTCCCCTAAACAAGGCGATTAAAAAATTAATGTTCTGAACAGTTTTATTCATGAAGTAATCTTACCGAATTATACTCGACCTGTTAAAATTACCGATTCGTATTGGTCTCGTTACAATTTGACCTAATTTTCCACTTCTCCTGTTTTGTAGTGCTTATCCGTTTCGGATGTTGGCGACCATCATGGCAATCTGTACGCACACTGCTGATCTAGAAAGATTTGTGGTTGTTGTGTTAAATCACGTACGTAGATTTTTCAGCCAGGAAATCTTTCGCCTTCCTGATCCTCGCTTTCCTTCCACTTTTCCTTCTAAGGTTAGTTGCAGTAGTCCATATCTTTCATTGTTCCCCATGATGTGTCCGAGATATTCGATTTTGGCTGTTTTTATTGTGATTAACAGCTTTATTTCTTTTTGAATTCTCAGCAAAACACTCTGATTAGTAATGTGGTCGTTATAATATATTATCTTCAAGATTCGGCCATAAAGGTCGAATTGGGACAATTGTCGAATAGGACAATTGTCAAGGTCATAGCCCAAAAAAAATTATAAAACTAAAAAGTATTATTAAGGTTATGATATTGAAAGGTAAACAATTGTATGTAGTACATAAAATTAATTATTAAAATGCACTACTACAAGCAAAATACAGTTAATTAAATTTACTTTTATTTAATAATTGCATATCATATCAATATTGTAAAGCAACATAAAATTTTTATAGAATAGAATAGAAATATGCTTTATTGTCATGAAAAATTGTACAATTTTATCGACAAAGCTTATAAAAAGTCAAGAAAACAAAACAATAACAATCCAATTTACTAAAATTACATAAATCGTCAATATATTTCCAATAATAACAATAATAATGAAGTTAAACAGAAGTAATCAATTGCAAAATTTAAGTAAATTGCAAATGCATAGTCTATATAGTAATTAATAAGTTTAAAAGTTAAGCTGCTGCATATGACACCTAAATATAGACAAAAAAAAATGATAATAAAAATACTACTTGTGCAAAGGGTACTGTAATTTCTTAGTTATTGATTAAGAAAATCTTCTACTGAATAATATGGTCTTTCAGATAGGTAGGCTTTTGTCAGTTTACGGAATTTGGGGAAAGATGCTGCAGATTTAAGTTGTAGAGGGAGATGGTTGTAAAGTTTTTTTGCGGAATATAATATAGATTTCTTTACTAACTCAGATGACGGGGTCGGCATATAAACGTCAAACGTAGAATTTCTCGTAAAGTAGTCATGGTTAGGTCTTGGTGGAAAGACATGTAGATGTTTACGAATTAAGCAAACAGTTTCTAAAATATACAAAGGTGGAAGGGTTAAAATTCTGTGATCTTTGAAGTAACTTCTGCAATGTGTTGTTCTTCTGAGGCCAAACAGATATCTAATTGCTCTTTTTTGTAATTTGAAAATAACATCGAATTGGGCAGCTGTACCAGAACCCCAAAAAGGAAGACCATAACGAAGATGTGACTCGAACAAAGAAAAATATGTTATTTTGGAAGATGCTAAATTGAGTTCATTCGAAACAGATCTTATAGCATAGCAAGCTGAGGAAAGTTTCTTCCTTAACAAATCGATATGGTGGGACCATTTAAGGTTGCTGTCTAAAAAAATACCAAGAAATTTCACAAAATCAACGGTACTGATCTGGCTGTTATTAAGAGGTAAGGGTTGAAGGACTCCTTTATAAGACAATGCTACTGTTTTATCTACGTTAAACGAGAGTAAATTAGAGTCAGACCAGGTTTTTATTGTAAGTAGATCAGAAGTTATAGTAGCATGAAGAGTTGCAATATTTGAGTTGCTCCAAGTGATACTGGTATCATCAGCAAAAAGAAAGATTTTTCCATCGATTTTTAAACTAGTGATGTCATTAATAAAGACAAGGAAAAGTAGAGGACCCAATACTGAACCTTGAGGTACCCCACATACAATGTTTTTGAGACTAGAGTCTGTATCATTTGCTCTAACCAGTTGTTTCCTATCATCCAAGTAAGATTGGAACCAATCTAAAGAAATACCTCGAATTCCGTAGAAATTTAGTTTTCTTATCAAAATGTTATGATTTACACAATCAAAAGCTTTGGCGTAGTCACAAAAAACGGTGGCAGTGTGAAGATTATTGTTCAGTGCTTGATAAACCTCATGTAGTACAGAAAAGATGGCATCAGTGGTGCATTTATTATTTAAAAAGCCGAACTGATTTTGTGATAAAATGTTGTTTTCAACTAGAAAGGACATAAGTCGGGCTTTTAGGAGTCTCTCAATAATTTTGGAGAGTACCGGTGGTAGTGCAATAGGTCTATAATTGCAGGTATTAGATATTTCACCACCCTTATGAAGAGGAATAATGATGGCTGTCTTCAGGCACTCTGGAAATTTACCTTTCTCAAAGGAATCATTAATTAGTGAGATGAGGACTTCTAACACATTTTCTGGGAGATTAGAAAAAAATTTTACCGATAGACCATCAGTACTACAGAAGGATTTGCTTTTTCTTCTTCATTGACAGTAGATATGAAATATACGTCAATTTGACAATTTCAATTGACAATTAATTGTTTAAGAAAACTGCAAGATTTCTCCGCTATTCGCGCACGATCGTTTCTCGTTTCCCCTTCAAGTACTTGCACACGGCGAATAGGGTTAAGCTCGGGTGAGCAAGCAGTCCGCTCCAAACAAGGGATACCTTCTTCTTCAATTATGTCTCTAGTCACTCTAATGGTGTGTGGAGGTCCATTATCATGCATTAAAATTAAATTTTCTCCTGTTGCGTCTCTCCAGAGCCTAACTACAAGTTATCAACACACCTGTGAGCAGTTAAAGTCGATTGTATGAAAATTAAAAGAGTTTGTATATTTGTGAACAGATCTGGCAGTTTTCGTTCTTGCTTGTCTTCTTCGACCTCTAAGGGGACGCTTTCGTGGGTAATCTGAATTTACATCAATCCTGACTCTTCCTGAAAATAGCACATTTTATCCAATTCCCAATGTTCCCCTTTTGGTGGTGAAGACACCAATTTAGGTGATCAATCTTGTGCTGCCTGGATAACTCGGAAACTCAGAACTGTGTCCTGCTGTATACTTCTTGGCACGAACTCTTCTTCTTATCGTTTCAACTGAAAAGTTACACCTGTAGCTTCCAAAAGCTGCCTTTGGAGCTGCAGGTGAAAAATGGTTGGGTGTTTTCCAGCTGACTGGACAAGTAAACGATCGTGGCGAGCCGTTATTACTTTTTGGCGACTTTTCCTTGCTTTATTTTTAAGCTTTTCTAATTCCTAGGTTTTGGAGAGAACGCCCTGTGTTACGGGCGTGTGTTCTCAGGGGGACATAGCTCTAGAGCTACTTCCCTCTGAGAATATTACTTTCTCCACAAGACCAATACTTTTCTCCGTTGTAAGTTGTATAATCCTACATGAGGCATATTTTCGATTTTGGACGCAAATTTAGTTTATTCATTTTCGTTCAATTTGCAACTCAAGCAAATAACCTATACGGTACCGAGCTGCACGATCTGATTGTTTTTTCGATTTATTTATTTTCAATAAAAACCTTTATTCTTTGCAATAATAATAAGTTTTTCAAAATAAATAAATATTGTTTTGAAATACATCGTTTTTCCATATAAGTTTGGTTGTATGTAATAATAGTGTATACAGGGTGAGTCACCACTAACGGGACGGAATATTACAGCGAAACGGTAAAAGATTTGAAAAAAATTTAAATTGAGTAGTTTGTAAGTTGATAAAAGCTACATTTTAAAATTATTTTGAAATATACAGGGTGTCCCAATAAGTGGCGGCGTGTCAAAGTTATATTTTTTCTTATGGAACACCCTGTATTTTATTGCATTTTTAATTGTCCGCAAAAATAAGGTATAGTTTCATAAGGCTTCCCTATACCTATGTACAGAGTGTTCTGAGTTATGTTGACTTTTCTTAAAATGTAAAGTTTTAAAAGAAGGCTTATTCTCAAGTTATTTAAGAAATTATAAAAACATTACTTTTACATCTAGATAGTTGGATATTAGTTGAATGTATTCCATGATTAATTATTACACATTTGTCTACAGGGTGTTCAAAATTTATAGTTTCATTAGTGGGGTATTCATTGTGTCATATGATGCGTATTTTAAATAGAACACCATGTATATTAATAAATTATTATACTTAACAAATTTACCTCTTTCGAATGGTATATGGATGTCCTATACCTAGGTCTCATAGTTTCTGCGTAATTTACAATTATTTAAATTCTTACTCTGTAAATCGATTTTAAAACAAAAAAAGAAGTTAATTAATGTCATTGTATGACATTGTCATTTTATGACAATACGGTCTGGTAATTATCTTATAATTAATGCATTCCATGATTGATTATTACACATTTATTTACAGGGTGTTCAAAATTTACAGTTTCATTATTAGATTATTCAATGTAGCATAATATGATGGGTATTTTATTAGAACCCCATGTATATTAATCAAAGATTGTACTAAACACAGGTTTCTGGGTTAGGAAGTGCAGCATTTACAATATTTTTAATATAACCTTATTTAAAAAAATTCATATTGGTCAATCCTGGTGACCTAGGTGGCCAAATATATGGACCGAATCAATCTATCCATTTATTTCTAAATTTTATGTTGAGGTTGTTCTTAACATCACGTCAAAAATAAGCAGGATCTCCGTCCACTTGGAGCCACATGTTTGTTCGCACGCTAAGTGGAAGGTTTTAAGAAGGATTCAAAAAACTTGTTTTAAGAAATTTAAAAAAGTTGCTTCATTCAAATTTTCGTCAAAAAAATATGGGTCGATAACGTACTGGCTCAGAATACTGCCCCAAACATTAACACTTCATCGGTGTTGGCGATCAACAGTAAAATGTTTGTTTACTGTACCATAATAAAATGAAAGCTATGTCTATTAACTAGACGATTATTATTAAAAGTAGGTAGATTCGTCTGTACACAATACATTCTTAAAAAAAATCAGGATCTTCTCCAAATTCTAAAGTCTATAAACGAAAAGTTAAACGTTCCTGTTCTGTCTAATGCTGGTGTAGTTGAGTTTTATACGGATGATAGTGGTTTTTTTTATGTATTCTACATACACTTGTTAGACTGATCTCCAATTGACTCGACATTTTTCACGTAGGTACTAGTATTTGGGATTTCCGTAACAGAAAGCAGAACATCAAGTTCGTTGACGTCATCAAAAATAAATGGTTTATTTTTATTTAACTTTTCCTACCTATGCAAAATTACCAGCAGCACGGAATCTATCGAGAAATTTCTCAAAAACGTCCTTTTTTGGGTGTCCTCTATCAGGATACTTTTAAGCGTAAACTTTATAAGCTAAGAGAAAATTTTAAAAATATTCCCCAATGCAAAATAGCATGTCTACTCTTTCATAGATAGTGTGATTATTTATTTTTAGGAACCATTAAATTTGAATGTAATTGGCTCTTCCAAAGCCATTTTTAAGTAAAAAAAATTAAATATTATACACGGATGTTTATAGTTTTGATAATTACCAGACCGTACTGTCATAAACTGACAATGCCATACAATGACATTAATCTTTTGTTTTAAAATCGATTTACAGATTAAGAATTTAAATAATTGTAAATTACGCAAAAACTATGACACCTAGGTATAGGACATTCATATAGCATAATTATTTATTAATATACATGGTGTTCCATTTAAAATAAGCATCATATGACAAATTGAATACTCCAATAATGAAACTGTAAATTTTGAACACCCTGTAGACAAATGTATAATAATTAATCATGGAATACATTCAACCAATATTCAACTATTTAGATGTAAAAGTAATGTTTTTATAATTTCTTAAATAACTTGAGAATAAGCCTTCTTTTAAAAGTTTACATTTTAAGAAAAGTCAAGATAACTCAGAACACTCTGTACATAGGTATAGGGAAGCCTTATGAAACTATACCTTTTTTTTGCGGACATTTAAAAAATGCAATAAAATACAGGGTGTTCCATAAGAAAAAATATAACTTTGATACGCCGCCACTTATTGGGGCTCCCTGTATATTTCAAAATAATTTTAAAATGTAGCTTTTGTCAACTTACAAACTATTCAATTTAAATTTTTTTCAAATCTTTTACCATTTAGCTGTAATCTTCCGTCCCGTTAGTGGTGACTCACCCTGTATATTTCCATATTTCTATTTCCGGTGTTATCTGTTTACTAATTTTGATTCTTTTTATTTCTTGGTTTCTAACAGCCTGAATTAGTTTTGTTATTATTTATCTGTTTTCGTGCCTGCCAAAGTTTTACCAGGAGTATACTTTCAGGGAGTCGTTCGCTTTAGGTGTGTTTGTTGGCTACGTGCAACTTTTTCTATATTACTTGGATGAGAGATAAAAGGTCGTGTATAGTGTATATTCCAGATGCCTACTGGTTTTCAAGAATTCCTTTGGTATATATATTTTTTTTTAATATAAAAATCAGATGACAGTCCTAATTTATATTTCGTTTATAACACCATGACGGCGATTCGGGATCCCGATTTTCACGATTATAATATGAAAAATATAGAAATCCAGGGAAATAAGACAAAATAACACCATGTTCGGGACACGATCATTTTGTTGCTTGGGAAATTGCAAAATAAGGCTAAAATTTCGAGAATGGCGCTGGGTACGTTATTTAATATTATGAACAAAGTAGCTGTGAATTAAGTAAAAAAAGGTGGCAAACTGTGACTGTAAATGACCTGGCGAAATTTGTTGTTGAAGGTTCGTGTAAAAATACCAGCTTTTCAAATAGCAAAGCGGATTTAGTCTACATACTCTGGACGAATTAGCAAAAAACAATGAAAAGTTATTTACCAGCAATTTTATTGCTGGAATTGAATCTTATGGTTCTCTATATTAATAATATACAGTCCCTGCTCAATTTATTATACTCGCCCTAGAGATATCAGTTTTTTTTTCTTTAAAACACTTTAACAGTATGTTCAAAATCATATGGAACTGCTGCATGGGTTAAATGACAATTACTAATCGTGCTACATAATTAAGTTAAAGAATGGTAAGACTTTTTGATTGGATTGTGAAAACTTGACAGATGGCAATAAAATGGGCCAAAAGGGTGCAATTTCTCGACTTTTTAACTTTAGTTTTTTAGTTATATTAGTGGTTGATGTTCAAATTTTCGTAAAATTTGCAGTAGTAGTTGTTAATATTAATCTTGATTAATGTTATTTTTTAACTTGTTTAATTTATTTTAAGATATTAATAAAAATATATTAATTTCTAAAAGACGAATGTCTTCGATTGAATTTTTCTCATATGGGTGATTTTAAAGATCTTTTTTTGAGCAAATCTCTTCTGCTCTCTTCTGTTACTGCTCTATTAAAAAATATCATATGTATCAAAGGGAAGTAGCAAAAAAATATGGTATATCTTATTCGTCAGTTCAAAGGATGAACCAAAAACTTAAAGAGAAACATCCTGTTATGTACATCGGTTTGGAGGGGTCGGTATGGCAGAAAGATTTTAGTTACCCCCAAAGGGCGACGAATTTTAAAGAATTTGGCTGTAAAACATAGAAAAGTCATCCATATCGATATACGGAATAAATTGGAAGAATCAGAATATTCAGTATCGGAGTCCACTGTACGCCGAAATTTGTACATATATATCCAATCCTGTTACTCCGTGAAGGAGCATAGGGCATCCACGAAGCTTCTCCATTCTCCTCTATTTATGGCCATGGTTGCTATTTTTCCCCAGGTTTTCTTCATACTTTTGTCGTCTTCTTCAAAGGTACTCCTCCATGTTTTAGTCCGGCGTCCTCTGCTCCTTCGTCCTACTGCATTCCATGTGAGTGCCTGTTTTGTTATGTCTGGATTTTCTTTCCTTAGGGTGTGTCCCAGCCAGTTCCATATTTTCCTCTTTATTGTTGTTCTGATGGGTTCTTGTTTGGTTTTTTTCCATAGTACTACATTTGTTATGATATTGGGCCACTATACCTTTAGAATTTTACGTAGACATCTATTTACAAAAACTTGGATTTTATTTACATTTTCGTCAGTTATTGCCCATGTTTCACTCCCATAAAGTAGCACAGTTTTCACGTTACTATTAAATAGCCTTATTTTAGTATTTTGGCTGATCTGTGTTGATCTCCATATATTTGCGAGGGTTCCAAAAGCTTGTTGTGCTTTTCGTATTTTCTGTTTAATATCTGCTTGAGCTCCACCTTTTGCACTGATTATAATGCCTAGGTAGCAGAATTCTTGAACCTGTTTTATTTCTTGTTGGTTGATGTAAAGTTTGTCAGAGTTAGTTACTCCTATTCTCATCTCTACTGTCTTGTTCGTGTTGATTTTAAGACCCACTTCTGCCGATTTCACCTCTAGCTTCCTTAACATGCTCTTCATATCATCTATTATATTGTGTTCGCAACGAAACAGATATCATCTGCGTATTCCATATCTGCTAGTTTCTTGTTCTGAAGGTAGTTCCAAGGGATCCCATTTTTTCTTTCAATTGTTTTTTCCAGTATATGATTAAGACATATATTGAAGAGCAAAGGTGACAGTAGGCAACCTTGTTTGAACCTACTTCAATTGGTATTTTATCTGTCATTTGCCCTTTATGCAATACCTGACATGTTGTTTGCTGATACATCATTTTGATTATTCCAATGATCTTTGGAGGTAATCTGTTTAGTCTTAAGGTTTTCCACAAGGCTGTATGTTTTATGCTGTCGAAAGCTTTAGCAAAGTCTATAAAGGTCATTATCAAGGCTGCGTTCTTCTCTATAGTTTCGTCTATGATGATTCTTGCCGTCGAGATTTGGTCTATACAGGATCTTCCCATTCTGAAACCCGCTTGATCTTTTCTGAGAGTTTTGTCTATTATATTGTTAATTCTTTGATGAACAATAAATGCTAATATTTTATTCATGGAATATAACAGCGTTATTCCTCTCCAGTTTTCGAATAGCTGTACGTCCCCTTTTTTTGGAAGCTTGACTATAATTCCATTATTCCTTTCCTTAGGTAGGATTTCTTCAGTCCATACATATACTAATAATGGTGCTATTAGGTCCACGGTTCTCTCAGTGTCCGCTTTCCACAGTTCTGCTGGGATATCGTCCATTCCCGCTGTTTTGTTGTTCCTCAGGTGCCGGATTGCTTCAGCTATTTCTTTTTTCGTTGGAATTTCCTCGTTTATCCTTAGATAATTTTCATTTGGCTCTACGTCGTTACCCTCTTGGAACGGCGGCTCATTTTCTTCTTCTATCATAAGTTCGCTATAGTACTCATGCCATCTTCGTGTTTGCTCTTCAGTTGTTGTAAGCAGTTATCCTTGTTTGTCTTTTAGTGGTTTGTCACTGTTGAAGTTCTTATTTGCAAGACATTTAGTGGTTCTGATTATTTCTTTCGGCTGCCTCTTCTGCCAAACGCGCCATCTTCTCTGTCCATTTTCTTTTGTCATTTCTAGCGCTTTTTTTACTTGTTTATTTGTATCTGCATACTCTTGGGTTATTCTGATTCTATATTCTAATTTTTGTATTCTATTTAGTTCGGCTTTTAAGTCTTCCCTCTTTTTTATTAGTTGCCATGTGTTATCATTTAGCCACTCTGATTATTTTTCTTCGTTGTAGCCCAACACTTCTTGTGCAGTTTGGTGTACAGCCTCTTTGATCATCTCCCATTTGTTTGCTATATTTGTTTGTGTGTTGTTTACAGTTTCTGTGTTCAACTTTATTTTGTTACTCCAGATTTTTTGGGTTTTACTGTTTTTCAGTCGTTGTATATTGTATCTTCTTCGTTTGTTGTATTGTTTACTCCCGCGTTTTGCCTTATTTTTTACTTTTATTTCTGCTATTAGTAGGTGGTGACCACTTCCTACATCTGTTGATCTTTTATTTCGTACATTTAGAAGGCTACTCCTCCATTTTTTATTAATCAAAATGTGGTCTATTTGATTTTGCGTTTTATTATCTGGTGATATCCAGGTTATTTTGTAGCAGTCTTTGTGTGGGAAAATCGTTCCTCCAATGACAAGATTGTTTTCTAGGCTAAGTTCTATGAGTTTCTCTCCATTGTTGTTTCTATTCCCTAGTCCATGTGTTCCCATGCATGTTTCCACTCCCTTGTTGTCTTTGCACTGGTATATCTCATTTGTTCACCTTTCCGATAGTATCTGTTAATTGTTGGTAGAAATTTTCTTTCTCATCTTCTGCGCTTACCTCTGTCGGTGCGTAACATTGAAGAATGGTTATCTTTCTTATTTGAGAATTGAATTGTGCTACTATTAGTCTGTCTGATATATGATGCCATTTTATTAGCCCTCTTTTTGCCTCTTTACTTAGAAGGATCCCAACTCCATTACTCCTGTCTTCTTTTATATCGTTTCCTGAGTGTAACAGCACTCCTCCGTTTGATATTGTTGTCTCTCCTTGCCCAGGCCATCTTATTTCAGATAGCCCCATAATGTGTATCCTTAATTCTTCCATTTCTTTTACTACTTGCGCTAGTCTTGACGCTTCATACATGGTCCTGACGTTCCAAGCTCCGATTCTGTAACGTTTTTTGAGATAAAAGGTATTATTGGGTTTGTTTTGCTTCGCTTCAGTTTCAAAATTTGTACAGTATGGGATTCAAATCTCATAGGCCAGTTAAGGAACCAAGCAAAAAACCAACTATCACCACAAATTAAAAAAATCTTATTTTGGGCCAATTTGCATAAAGACTATTGCCATAATAATATTTGTGCAAATTGGCCGAAACTAAGCGTTTCTTGGACATTTTTGGTGATGGTTGTGGTTCTTTAACTGGCCTATCACATTTGAATCCCATATTGTACAAATTTAGGCGTAAAGTGGACTCCGATACTGAACACTCTGATTCTTCCAATTTATTGGTTATATTCCTATGGGTGACTCTTCTGTGTTTTACAGACAAATTCTTTAAAATTCGTTGCCCTCTGGGGGTCACTGAAATGTTTCTGCCAGACCGACCCCTCCAAACCGATGTAACAGGATGTTTCTCTTTAATTTTTAAGCTCAACCTTCAAACTGACGATTAAAATATACCATATTTTTTGCTATTTCTATTTGGTACATGTGGTGTTTTCTAATAGAGTAGTAACAGAAGAGATTTTTTTAACAGACAGATTTTTACAATCACTTATATGAATAAATTTCAATCCAAGATATTCGTCTATTAAAAATAAACATATTTGTATTAATATCTTAAAATAAATTAAACAAATTAAAAATAAACATTAATATAGAACAATATTAACACACACTACTGCAAATTTTACGAAAATTAAACACCAATAACTAATTTAACTAAAAAACTAAAGTAGAAAAAAGTCGAGTCCTTGCGCATTTTTAGCAAATTCTATTACCATCTGTCAAGTTTTTACAATTAAAAAAAAAATTTACCATTTTTAACTTAATTATGTAGCACAATTATTAAGTAATTATTATTTAACCCACTTAGAAGTTCCGTATCAATTTAAATATACTTTTTTCTTCAAACGTCAAATAATGATGACATTACTTATCTAACTTGATCCTGTCAAAGTTTGATGCCTCCGCCGGCAGCAGTTTTTTTCCCATTTCTTTACGGCGGAGGGAAAAATGTTGTCATGGCAACAATATGAAATATATGTCACAAAGCAACAATACAAATGTCATTAACAACAATTAAACATCATTTTTATTTATAGTAATATTAAAAGTACAATTAGTTAATGAGGCATTTTCAAAATTGAAACCGTGCAAAAATGTTCTCGACTCTTGATACGCATTGGTAATTGTTGATGATACTGATGGTCGAGCACAACTTTCAGCAATCATTCCCGATGTTGGCGAATCATGAGGGTTTAAAATTTTTTGAGCATTATCGTTTTTATTTCTTATTGAATCCTCTATATATCCTTCGGCAACCGTGCTTGATTTCCAGCCCCCATGTCGTTTGAGGCATTCTAGATTTCCGCCTCCATCAATTAAAAGTGTTGCTGAAGTTCGTCGTAAAGAGTGACCCGTGTATGCGCTTGCATCGTTTAAATTTAAATAACTAGCTACTTTTTGGTCTACTGCGCTGATCGAATATATTCCCATGACGCTTCGGTAACACTTTCCATTTTGGTACTTGATAAAAATCGGTTTTCTGTGAAATTTTCAGGCCGCAGTGATGCATACTTTTTATACAGTTTAATGTAGTTTTGACCAATTATCGTAAAAGGTCTAGTTTGTCGTGTTTTACTGTCTGGGATTTTAATAATTATTACATTTTCTTTATCCTCAATGTCCACAGTCTTCATTTTTACCATTTCGTCACATCGACAGGCGCCGGTAACCCCAATTAACAAAACAATCTGAAATATTTTTATAATTTAGTAGAGTATACTACATGCTTTGCAATATAATTTTTTTTACCTTTAATCCTAAATACAACTTATCTGGCGCTTCAAACAAAAATTTATCAAACTCCTCTTTAGTGAAAACTTTAGACTTCTTTGCAGTATATCCTTCGCTTGTCTTTTTCAGAAAGGCACGTAACTTTAAAAATTTGCTTATATCCACATTTTTTCTAATAACTAACTCGGATTTTATCATAGAGTATCGTGACCACATTGTAGAAGATTTCCATTTATTTTCATTTTCCATTATATTAAAATATGCCAGTAAAACGTCTTCGGTAACTTGCCGTACTCCTCTTGTATCGCACCACTCTTGGAAGTGCTTGTACTCTAACCGATACTTTATTCCGGACTTGGAGGGCCCCAAACGTGCTACTGCAACATTAGCCGCGGTCTCAATTTCGTTTAGGTTTTCCATTTTCGCACTAAATTTGCGCTTGCGGTTGCAACAACAATAAGCTGTCTTTAATAATTGCAAACAACTGTCAAACAACTGTAACCAGGGAGACGCAAATCCCACCGACGACTTAATTATTTTAATTTCTAATATCTAGACGACTTTGATAGTTGTCACAGTTAATTTCGAGTAAAAATAGCGTATGAATTGTACTATTTATGGTTGAAAATTGCTACGTTTGAAGAAAAAATAGTATACTTTATTCGGCAAAGAAGCGACTTTTCTTGACTTGCCCTCTATTACGCGCCTCACTTCGTTCGGCGCGTAATATCGGGCGCGTCAAGAAAAGTCATGCTTCTCCGCCTCATAAAGTAATATACTATTAATGTGCTTGAAATTAAAAAAAAACTGCTTTTCCTAGGGCAAGTCTAATAAATTGAGCAGGGACTATTAGGTATGCAAAAACCGTAGACAGTGTACTACTTTTTTTATGAACAAAATGGTGCCCCCAAATCGTGTTTTTTTATTATTGCTCTATAACTCCAAAGATTTTACTTTTATACCAATAACATTCAAATAAAAATTCACTGCAATTAAATTCTGCATAGAGACATGTTTTTCACGATTTATTTCGACGAAAATTTTCCTCGAAAAATTGGGGCTTTTTCAACAAAATCTTTAATTTTTAACTTTTGGTATACATTATACCTCCAGAAGCCGATGGAAATTGAATAAACATCTTAGCAACAATTAAATTGCTAATTAACAATTTACGGTCGCTATAATAACCATAATAATTATGATCCATAAAAATAACTATAATTTTTGTATAAAAAGGCAATATACCAATCTAATTTACTTTACAGAATGGAAATTGGATTATTTAAGCGGCCTCGGGAATATTTTAAATTTATAAACAATTTTTGGCTTATAAATAAATAGAATATCTCAACAACTGTTATAGTATATTAAGTATGGAGAACGATAAGGGTTTTATACCGATCGAAGACAATTGTTTGGAGGAGGAGCGGAGCGACGACTCCAATTGTTGTATGAGATCGGTTACCCTTAACGTTCGACATGCTTATAACTTTTTTTGCACGATTGATACCATTATAAATTATAAAATTAAACATTTTCGTCATATTGAGTAGTTTCATTCATTTTATCAAGATAGATACTTTGGTTGTTAGGTAGTAACTAGGGTGCGTAAAGTATATAAAACTTCGTCCATTACAAGTAAAATCAAATCATTTGTTCTTAAGATACGCCAAAGGAAAATGTTGTGCTCAAGTAATAGGGAAAGGGACAATCGGGGGCTGGCCTTCTCAAATTGCCAAATTCTTAAATTTGCCTAATCCCGAGAACTATACTGGCCATTCGTTCAGGAGGACATCAGCAACGCTTTTGGCTAATAAAGGTGTTGATGTCCTCGGATTAAAGCGTCACGGAGGTTGGCGTTCATCGACAGTGGCAGAAAGCTATGTAGAAGATTCTCTTCAAAATAAAATAGATTTTGCCGAAAAAATCTTGTACAATACTAGTAATACTACTAATGTATGCCATTCTGCAGGAGTTTCTGTTAGAAGTGAAACCACAGCCCAAACAAGTGGGATTTCATTAAATAATTTAACAAATTGTACCATAAGTTTCAATATTAAAAAATAATTCGTTAGTTTTCTTTATTCTTTCAAAAAATAAATTAAAGTTAAGAGATTTTTTAACTCGACGGTAAGTGAATTACTTACCGTCGAGTTGGAGTACTTACCGTCGAGTTGGATTACTTACCGTCGAGTTGCTAGTAAATGTCACCTACTGACGTAAAATCTGTCACGGTAAACAGTCAAAAATGATCAATCGTGCAAAAAATTAAATTAATTTATGAAAACTGTATTAGACAGAACGCGGCAGGGCTTCGATTTTTGACCCTTCGCTTCGTTATCGAACGTATTCGCTTCGTATACTAAACAGATACGAAACGTATACGTTCGATAACGAAGCGAAGGGTCAAAAATCGAGGCCCAGGACGTTTCATATAAAATAAAAAAACCTTTAATTGCGATGAGTGGTTCCTGAGATAAAAATAAAACCGGTAAAATTGACCGACATGTACGGCGAAGATATAAACAATAGGACGATAATTTTTGAACCATCGCCTTTTTATTTCGGTCTTCTTTCTCCACACAAATCTTCATATCTCTATAATAGGACCCATAACATATATTATAATAATAAAAACTGTCGGTATTTCGAGTGAAAAATACCGAAAATACCAAGATTCCAATCAAAAATTAGGTTCGAGAAAATGGAAAAAGTTCAAAATCGGTTTACGTTAAAAAAATGCACTTTCTTGACTTTCCATGTAGCAATTTTGTTCACTTTTTTTGTTCCCAAGTAACTCGAGTAGAGCCACCTAACTAGCGCATTATTAAATGTCAAAGTTGCTTTTGTTTTGTTATAACAATGTAATTTATTTATTATAACAAAACGCTTGATTTGTTTAAACAAAGTTTGTTTAAATATGTAGGTATAGAGCTTTCAAATGAGAATATTTGTATTTTAAACGTTAAAAGTACACTTCTGGTAAGTTTGTCAAAAAAAATCTACAACTGGAAAAAATATGTAGTTTTATTTTCTTATAAATACTTAAATTAATTTATTATAACAAAAGAAAATCAACTTTGACATTTATCTAATAATGCGCTGGTTGGTTAGGTGGCTCTACTCGAGTTACTTAAAAACAAAAAAAAATAAGAAAACTGCTCCATGGGAAGTCGAGAAAATGCATTTTTTTAACGTTTACCGATTTTGAACTTTGTGATTCCATTTTCTCCAACCTAATTTTTGATTGAAATTTTGGTAATTTGGTATTTTTTACTCGTAATAACGATAGTTTTTGGTATTATAATATATATGTTATGAGTCCTATAGAGATATAAAAAATATGTTTGAGAAAAGAGGACCCAAACAAAAAGGTGATTGTTCAAAAATTACCATCCTATTTTTTATATCTTCGCCATACATGCCTGTCAATTTTGAGGGGTTGTATCTCACGAACCACTCATCGCAATTAAACGTTTTTTTTTCTTTTAAAATAAGCGACCTGCGGCAATCTTTCCAATACCGTTTTCATAATTTAATTTAATTTAATAGTTGCCGAAATATTCTATTTGAATATAAGCCAAAATATTGTTTATAATTTCAAAATATTCCTGAGGCCGCTTATAGTCCAGTTTCCATTATGTAAACTACATTAGGTAGGTATAGTGCCTTTTTATACAAAAATCATAGTTATTATGTATCGAAATTATTATGGTTATTACAGCGACCGTAAATTTTTGCTAGGCTCTATATTCAATTACCATCGGTTCTTCTATGTCACCAAGTTATTTAATTATTCATAAATAATTATTTAGCTAAAATTTTAGTTAAAAATTAAAGATTTTGTTGGAAAAACTCGCATTTTCCGAGGAAAAATCTCGTCGAAGTAAATCGCAAAAAACATGTCTCTATGCAGAATTTAATTGCGGTGAATTTTTATTTGGGTGTTCTTGGTGGAAAGTTAAAATCTTTGGAGTTATAGAGCAATAATTGAAAACAAAACACGATTTGGGGACGCCATTTTGTTTATAAAAAAGTAGCACATTATCTGCCGATTTTGCATTCCTATATTATTAATATATAGAATCATAAGATGCGATTCCAGCAATAAAATTACTGGTAAATAACTTTTCTCAAAAATGGCCTATTCTCCGATAGTCTACCCAGACTAACAGTCAATATTAATCAAATTATTTATAGGACGAATATGACTCTACTGTAGTAAAATATTTTTACAATAGTAAAAATGATATTTTAATTATTTTTTTTCATACTAACGTTGAAAATATGTCTTTTTCTTCATGTGGTTCTCGCAGAATTGCTGTATCATTAATATTTTCTTAGCAATAATACTGCAAAACATGCTATGTGGGATAAAAAAATTGTAAAATAAATTTAAAATAATAAAATAATAAAATTTTAAATAATTAAAAATCGTCTAAATATTTTTTATGCACTAGGTATAAGAATTAATTGACTCAAATTTTCATGCAATGCCAAAGTTTGTTTTTGAATAAGTTTAGTTTAATAATTGCCGAGATATTCTATTTGTTTATAAGCCAAAAATTGTTTATACTTTCAAAATATTCCTGAGGCCTCTTAAATAGTCCAATTTCCGGTAGGTAAACTACATTAGGTAGGTGTAGTGCCTTTTTATACAAAAATCATAGTTATTCTTATCTATCGTATTTATTATCGTTATTATAGCGACCGTAAATTGTTGCTAGGCTGTACATTTAATTGCCATCGGCTTCTGGAAATATAATCTATACCGAAAGGTCTTTTATGTCACCAAGTTATTTAATTATTGATAAATAATTACTTACCTAAAAGTTTGGTTAAAAATTAAAGATTTTGTTGGAAAACTCGCATTTTCCGAGGAAAAATCTCGAAGTGAATCGCGAAAAACATGTCCCTATGCAGAATTTAATTGCGGTGAATTTTTATTTATGTATTCTTGGTGGAAAGTTAAAATCTTTGGAGTTATAGAGAAAGAACTGAAAACAAAACACGATTTGGGGGCGACATTTTGTTTATAAAAAAGTAGCCCACTATCTGCCGACTTTGCATATCTATATTATTAATATTATAGAATCATAAGATGTGATTCCAGTGCTGGTAAATAACTTTTCTCAAAAATGGCCTATTCTCCGATAATCTACCCGGACTAACAGCCAATATTAATCAATATATTTATAGGAATTTATACTAATATTACTCTACTTTAGTAAAATATTTTTGCAATGGTAAAAATGATATTTTAATCATTTTTTAGGATCTACGAAAAAAGGTCGCCAACAATTGGTCGAGCGAAAAAATGTCGCGCACATTTGAGCGCGTATCAAAAGGTCGCCGGCGAAAAAACAGCGCCGACGAAATAAGGTCGCGTGCAATTGATCGCGCGAAAAAAGATCGCGTCAGAAAATATGTTTTCATTTGCATACTTTAACTTTCCTTCACACTTAATCCAGGCTTAGGTCAGATTTAGATGATGCAATAGAACTAAAGGATTGCTGTTAAATAATGACCCAAACAGTTAAATATTTTCTTATTAGTCATTTTAACCTATTGGTAAAAAATATTTCGTCAACCCAATATTGACTTCTAAATGACTTTAGTTTTATTTTCCACTTTAAATAATAGGAAAATAATTGGAAGTAAATAATCCTATTTGAAATTGATCATGTAAAATGTTCGACCAATTTAATGGTCGAATTAAGGTAATTTTAACTGTAAATGTTGTAGGGAAAGTACCTAGAGGTATTATTTCACGACTTGGCAGTGTCGCAAAATTTACCCTTGGTTATTTAAGAGTAAGTTTTAATATAAGCTTAATATATTTTACAGGGTATATACTACATATAGATAGGGTAGGTTAAGGGCTACCATCTTTATTAAAATAAAATTTCCCAAATAAAATAATGATATTGTGGTTAAAAATTATATAACAGGCACAATTTCATTAATACATTGTCACTGGTGAGTACTTATTGAAGATATCATAGTTAAAGAATACATTTATATTAATAACAGATTTGCATACTTTAACTTTCCTTCACACTTTATCCAGGCTTAGGACTGGCAGTTAGTAACTGGCGTGTTTAAAAGTTTTTTTAATTTTAATTTTTTTATTTTTTTCTAATTTTTTTTTTTTTTTTTTTTTTATTTTTTTGTGTTTTTTTAATTTTTATTTTTTTTTGTTTTTTTTAAATTTTTTTTTAATTGTTTTTTAGTTTTTTATACTTGCAGTTGAAAATTTTGGGCAATTCCTCTTAAATATTCTAGATTTGGCCGGTTCCCGTATTGCAAACAAATCGTTTTTATTCGCCGCGCTGTATCTTTATAAATTTTTTTTTGAGGTTGTTGGTTTCCAGCTATGTATTGCTCCACTTTTAATCGATTTAAACTCTCTTCTTTCTTTAGCTCCGTAATAAACTTCCATAGATTTGGGTGTGCTGCATTTAATATCCAGGAGAAGCTGTTGTGCCAACCTTCGACAGCATTATTAGTACGCGGTAGATCTTCCTCTATAAATTCGAAGCAATTCCAAAGATTCCTTGGAAACATTGGCGGTCTTCTTTGTTGTCGTCGATCCAATCTGCCTATCCATACATCCTCAAAGTAGTTTATTAAAGGTGTTAGTAAATTTTCATTTTGAGTGTAAAACTCGCTGTCCAGTAGCTCTCCGAATGTTGCAACAACATCTACTTCAGGTACGAAGGCTAGGGCTGCCAATTGTCGCAGATGTAGAGCAAAATTCGCGTCTTCTGTATAAACTTGTTGCAGTCCTGTACCTTGCATGTTTCTCCACAAACATTGTGTGAAATGAAAGAAACATCCACGGATTCTGACTTCAGGAAACTCTTGTTGTAAAGCATTAATTGCTGCTTTTTCATAATCCACCATTATTGTTGTAGGACGTAAACCTGGTCGTAACGTTTTTAATTCATGGAAGAGTCGAGTGTATGTTGCCTGAGTTTTATTAGGAAGTAGAGCAAAAACAGTTGGAATAACGTTGCTATACTGTACGCCATGTATTGTATACAGCTGACCAAACAATAGAGGAGTACATGTGAATGTTCCATCGGCATACCAGTGTTCACAGCTCGCCATCAAAGTTAAATTTCTTTCAGTGGAAAATATTAAAATTCTCTGTTCGTTTGGACCACTGTCAAATAAAAGAAACGGTTCGCCGTTATTGTTTCTGGTGTATTCTTCCGGAATAATAAGCTCTGTTAAGCTTCTTGGATTTGCCGGAATAGCTTCCACTCTTTGGCGTGTGTTCTGAATAGTTCGCTTTAGGGATGAAATAGAAGGTAGCTGCCCAGTTGCACCCACAGACACTTCTTGTGAAACGGTAGCTATGATTCCTTGTGTTGTTAGTTCAACTTGATAAGCCAGTTCTTTCATACTGTTACAAGCCTTTTTTGCTTCTAATATTGACGCATCGGCAACGTGGTTGTGACTTGTACTTTTCACTACTTCATCTCCCACTGTGTTAACTCTCCCGGTACATTTATGCTTATTGTACTGAGCGCACTTCCTAATTGTCTTTTGATCAATCGTTTTTTCCTTTCTATGGATATATCCATTATACACCAACATATTGTCACCTTTTTGACTCTTTACGTAAGTTAAGACCATCTTGACAAATCGACAAGCTAATGAATAATGAGATATACGATATTTTTCCCATCTTCTTATACATCCAAAATACATTAAAAAGTAATAAAAGTACGTTTCACGAATATGGAATAATAATTACCACATTAGTGAATAACGCACAATTAGACAAAGAACTTTTGTACAATATTTATTTTAGCATTTCCAATAATGTCTTATCGTAATGACTTCATGGAATTCCTAATAAATACCTACACAATAAGGTGCCCTTATCTAAACTACTTATTCTTCACTAATCTGCATAACGACTTTCTACTAAGAACCAATTATGCTAATTACCGGTCTCTGAAAATACCAAAAATAGGTAAACTGGTACCTGGTATTCGTTTGTATGTAATATATACTGTAAATAGAACTATTATTACTGTACATTTTTAACGATATCCGATTAGGAAGAGCAAACACTTTTAAACACGCCAGTTTTTTGCTGACAGTCCTAAGCCTGTAAAAAGTGTGAAGGAAAGTACCTTTCTGAATTTAGATCCATATATTAAAATTATTCACGTAGAACAAAAAAAATACTTTCTTCATGTTAAAAATTGTTCAATTTTCAAGTAT
Source organism: Diabrotica virgifera virgifera (assembly GCF_917563875.1). Classification (NCBI taxonomy): domain Eukaryota; kingdom Metazoa; phylum Arthropoda; class Insecta; order Coleoptera; family Chrysomelidae; genus Diabrotica; species Diabrotica virgifera. Next base: position 186,921,462 of record NC_065446.1, on the reverse strand, counting down.
ATTCACTTGAATAACCTGAAAATACCATATGAAATAATTTCCCATTCTCCTATATTTCCCATCTTCCTACACATCCAAAATACATTAAAAAGTATTTAGATATACGTTATTTTTCCCATCTTCTTATACATCCAAAATACATTAAAAAGTAATTAGATGGAATTCCAAGACTAATCGGCTCATAATGCATAAAGTTAAAGTATGCAAATAGAATTTCTTTAGAACCTTTTTGAAAACCAATTGAATGGTTTTAATAATGTAAAACATGACGCGATCTTTTTTCGCGCGATCAATTGCACGCGACCTTATTTCGTCGGCGCTGTTTTTTCGCCGGCGACCTTTTGATACGCGCTCAAATGTGCGCGACATTTTTTCGCTCGACCAATTGTTGGCGACCTTTTTTCGCGACACCCATTTTTTACATACCTACGTTGAAAATATGTCTTTTCATGTGGTTCTCGCAGAATTGCTGTATCATTAATATTTTCTGAGCAATAATACTTCAAAACAAGCTATGTAGAATAAACAAATTGAACAAAATTTAAAGTAATTAAAAAATCGTCTAAATATTTTTTATGCATTAGGTATAAGAACTACTTGACTCAAATTTTCATGCAATACCAAAGTTTGTTTTTGAATAAGTTATTTGTTGAATAAAAAGCAATAAAATATTACTTTAATTTACTTTCGTTATAATAGACTAACAATGCATGTTAAAATATAATAATTTTTCTACTAATATAAATTAAGGTCGTAGAAAAAGTATAGTATTCCATTCGCGTGTAATGGCGGATACTCACTCTGATGAATTACGACAACAAACTTCATCATCGTAATGTAGTGGAGTAATAGCCATCATTACATGCTCGTTGAATAATATAAAATATATTTATGTTACTATCTATTATTTAGTATTGATTGTCGTTTGTTTAGCCAAATTTAGCTCAGAGCGAAATGTTCAGAATATAATTCAATTATAGGATTTTTTAAGTATTTAATAAAGGTTCAACGCAATATAACTAAAAAATAATTTATATTTTCGTTTATTTATCTTATTTAGAATATTCAAGAATTTTACAAAAAGAAAGATGAATTTTATGTCTTCTTTAATAGTTGCGCTAATCGATCTCCTTCTCTGAAACCTGTTTCAATAGCTCCATGGACGGTTGAGAAGTGGTCTGTACTTGTAGCTTCTCCAGCAAAAAATAAAACAGGTTTATTATCCTTTTTGGAGATAACTGGTCTAGCTAAATCTTCAGCCGTTGCATTGTGTTTTTCTTGATCTATACTTTTGAAGACATAAGAACCACAAAAATGAGAATTACTGCTCCATTTTGACCTAAAATAAAAAGTGTTAAATATGCAGCACTCAGAACGAGATATTTTTTGTTAATGTACTACTAACTGAAGTATACCTTTTTCCTTATAGAACACTACCTTACTTGTTGATACAAGTCTAATGAATCATTATGCTCGCTGACATGAAATTAATGAATCGATATTATAAATGTAATATTTGGTTGGGATTAACTTTTTTTAAAATTTGGAAAATTAAATAAAAATTCTATTCAATACAGCTAGCAACCATGAGTCCGCAAAATTTGAGTAAATGGTAGTGGAGCCCAAACGGGGTTTGTTGCAGTTACTCGAGCGTGTCAGATTATCACATGGGGAGAAACCTTGTACCCTGTAAATGTACCTCTAGGAAGTTTTAAAGATAACTGAATCGATTATTTTAGAATGGGTCAAATGACTAATCTTGACAAAATGAGTGCAAAAATTTTTTTTCTTAAACAAATTAACAAGATACGTTTTTAAATAATACATAACACTTTTGAAAATTACTCCAGGTAAGATTGTTAGATAGAATTTTCATTTTACATAAAGTGATTGTTTTTTAATGTAAACAGTGTATAAACTTGATTCTCTCAACAGTAGATATTTGTCACTTGACCCTTTCTGAAATAAACGATTCATTTAATTTTTTTTAATTGTGTAGCAATATTCACACCCTGTAGAATTGTACAGATTTGATATGAAACACTTCATTTATGTTTAAATGGTTGTTAATAATATAGTTTACTATTGATAAGAATGATTAAGGAATCCCCTACAAAACAGTAGAATAGACTACAGATATACCGACTTAATTACAAATATATATGATAAGGCAACAACAACTATCAAGCTAATGAAACAAACGGAGCCTATTAAAATAAACCGAGGAGTAAGACAAGGAGATACCATCTCGCCCAAGCTATTCAACCAAGCGCTAGAAGATGTATTCAAACAACTGCACTGGGATGGTTTGGGTATAAACATAAACGGGCAATATCTGAATCACTTACGATATGCTGATGATATTGTATTAATAGCAGAAAGAAGTGAAGAATTACAAAGAATGATGGAAGAACTAGATAGAGAATCGACAAAGATAGGACTGAAGATGCATTACAGTAAAACAAAAACCATGACCAATCAACAAGAAGAACTAGTAATCACAGTGGCACAAACAAGAATAGAACAAGTAAAAGAATATATATATCTAGGAAAAATCACTAGATTAAATAAAGAAAATCAGACCGAAGAAATAAAGAGAAGAATAAGGTTGGCCTGGGCATCATTCGGAAAACTGTCTTATATTCTAAAGAACAGAAAATACCCGCAATACCTAAAAACAAAAGTCTTCAATCAATGTATACTCCCTGTTTTAATATATGGCTCTCAGACATGGACGTTTACAAAAGAGAATATGAAAAAAATAGCAAAGACAGAAAGAGCCATGGAAAGACAAATGCTGAACATTAAATTATCAGACAGGAAAAGAAACGAATGGATCCGTAACAAAACAAAAGTGAAAGACGTCTCTACCCAAGTAGCAAAGCTTAAATGGAAGTTCGCCGGACACACCCTACGGCAGAAGGATGAAAGATGGACTAAGATGGTAATACATTGGAGACCATGGAACCACAAACGAAAAAGGGGAAGGCCACAGATGCGATGGTCAGATGACCTGAAGAAACACACTGGGTCAAAATGGATGCAAATTGCCCAAGATAGAGAGGCATGGAAGAAGGAAGAGGAGGCCTATATCCAAGGATGGATGTTTAGGGCTGATTAGATAGAAGAATGATTAATATGGCGAAATGTTTAATTATAGTATTTATACAGGGTTGGTTGAAACCCGGAATGAGTATTTTCTGAGTTTTCTTAATTGGAAAATACATGGTATTTAGGTATTTAATTCAAATGATATTTTATGGCACTCTTTTATTTCTAAAGCAATCCCTATAAGTTTCTGCTTTAATTTGTGAGGTATTTGTAATTCTTTAAGCCAAACACTACTTGCAACAAAACTTACGTGTAAAATTTTATAAGGTTGATCATGAAAATATTTAATCAAAAATAATTTAGCGAAAATAAAAACATAATCTGGATTGATTCGTAATTTATTAGTATTGGTTGAAATAACAAAATAACTACGTATACAGAGTGTCCAGAAACTCTACCGACAAACGAAGACAGGAGATCCCGCAGATAGTTTTAAGACATTTTAACCCAATTTATCTAGTCCCAAAATGCTTCCTAAGGGAGCTATAGCTCTTTGAAAATGGCGTCTTGTAATTAGTTTTTCTTAAATATCTCCAGAACGCTTCTATTTTGAAAAATGAAAATTGTTGCGAATATTTACCTTCCAGAGATGAATCGATTCCATCTACTGCGAATTTATAGTACCGGTCATTGGCGTCCGTTTTGGGAGGGCAACGGTTATTTTATCGCATAACTTTTATACCTTTAATTATTAAGCATTTTTGATACTGAATTATTAAATTGTAAGGTATTGTACTACTAAAATATACTTTTGCTTTAAGTCGGTAGGACACACCGTTTTCTAGAAAAATCGTTTTGAAAATATTTCGTTTTTTGAATTTTCAAAAAAAAAAAATAAAAAAACTAATTATATTAACGAAAGCTGGTACGTTTATTTATATTCCAGAGATGAATCGATTTTATTAATTGCGAATTTCTAGTACCGGTCATATGCGTCAGTTTTGGGTAGGTTAACGGGTATTTTATCGCATAACTTTTTTGTCTTTAATTTTTGACTCTAGTTCACTAAATTATGAGGTAGTCTAGTACTAAAAGTTACTCCTGCTATAATTTGGTAAAATGCACCGTTTTCTTTTGATTTTATTTTAATTAAAAGAACAAAAAAAATTTCAAATTGATTTTTCTAGAAAACGGTATGTCCTACCGACTTAAATCAAGAGTAACTTTAAGTACTAGAATACCACACAAGTACTCATAATTTAATAATGCACTATCAAAAATGCTTAAAAGTTAAAGACAAAAAAGTTACGCGATAAAATAACCGTTGCCCTAACCAGAACGGACGCCATGACCGGTAATAAAAATTCCATATAAAATGACCAAAAGTTTAATGATACTTACCTTAAAATTTCATCTGCATCACAGATATTATAAAGTTTACCCAAAAACTTCCGCAGTAGGAACATACACAAAGCAATAACATCTTCGTCACTCATATATTCTACTTCTGCCGCCATTTTGCCAACAACCCATCCCAATAGGGTATTTGGTTGACTATCAATTACGTAAAATCCAAATACGTCCTCTAACCAAGATTTACCATTTTCGTCAACTGGTCCAGACACTGGAAGTTCATTTGTTAGATTTAAACGATCTTGTTTCGACCATAACAAACTAAAACCTTTGGTATGATCTGGCCACCTATAATAATAAAATATATCAAAAATGAGAAACCATTTTCAATTTCGTTGCAACACGAGATTACAGCCGCATCATTATTTTAGTCCAACTAGAGAGTGCAGCAAGCACCTCTACCGGTTTCGAAACTTATTAGTCTCTCATCAGGAGGCACATATGCCTCCTAATGAGAGACTAATGAGTTTCGAGGCTTAATAAATTAGTTAAAAGTTATTATTATGAAAGTCATAAAGTGACTAAATCAAAGTTTAAAGCTCCCTACAAGATCCTAAAGAAATTGTTGTCATAATTTTATTACTAAGCTGTTATTTTTAAGTAATAGTAATGAGTGCCAGCACGTATTAGGCCGCCGTCTATGGTGAGTGCGAGAGAGATGCCATTCCGGCAGCCACATTGGGGCTACACACACTCACATTTACAGCCGCGTAAATACTTTAATTTTAATTAAAAATAACAGATTAGTAATAAATTAATGACACAAATTTCTTCAGGATAATGTAGGAGGGCTTTAAAGTTTAACCTTTGATTTAGTCACTTTCTGACTTTAATAATAATAGTTTTAACCGAGTTATTAAGTCTTAAAAATAGCCATTTTCGCGTTTTTCAAATATTAAATTGCTTATAACTCGAAAACCATCAACTTTAAAGAAAAATTACAAGAAACCTTTTTTGTCCAGGATGGTCTAAAAACCTAAAAAAAAATTATCCAGACCAAAAATAATAATTTTTGCAACTTGATTAAAAAAAATTGTTAAAAAAATTGGGACCACTTTTCTCGTGGGCGACTTCTTGTGCCTTATTCTGGGGTGTGTTACAAATGTGATTAGGTAAAAAAATTCTCATGGGAATATTTTTTCCAACGAACCCGCCGTTTTCGCTTTGTCTAGTTATATTTTCTTTAAATTATTGTTGCCTGCAATTATAACCAGCTAAATCATTTTATTTAAAATTTATATTCTATATTAAATTACTTACCACTTAGTAGGGAATTTAATCAAAATCTTATTTACAACACCCAACGAAATATGATCTATACAGTTAACTTTATAGGGTGGAAGTTCAGGTACGAACCAACTCTTATGGAATTTCTTTAAAACTCCCACAGATGTCGTGATTAATATATGATCCGCTGTATACGAACTTCCATCGGAGCAATAAACCGTGTGTTTATTTTCATTGGAAGTATTTTCATCCCAGACTATTTTGTTAACCTCTTTATTGAGCAAAATTTTATCCTCGATTGCAAGTGTTTTCGTTGGGTCTGGTATTTTCTCCTAAAATGTAAACATTTTGATCTGTTATGATTGTAAACAAAAAAGTTGATATATTCTACACATGAATTAATGTAAAAACATTGTAGTATCTACAGTAGATGATACTTAAAATTAGTTAGGTATTCCTCACTTTGCCACAATCTTAAAACAGTTCCAAAACTATTTTTTGGTGTGATTACTTAGTTTTGGAAGCGAGAAAAGCACATTTCTTTTGACGTTTGTACATTCATATCTAAGGGTAACATTTACGTCTGCCTTTCTGTGAAAAAATCATTAATGTTGCTTAAAAGTCTTTTAAATCTTTTGAATTTTTTTAAAAAATCTTCAGGTTTTTGAATGCGCTACAATGTTTCTGAGGGATAGATGATGACATAACTTTGAATGTATACATCCGATGTCGCTTTGTTTTTAAATCAATCATACAATCTAAAAAAATAATTTTTTGCATAAACAACGTTTTTTATCCATTTTAGGGGAAAATAGTTCGAGTAAAAGTTGTAGATCCTAAAAAGTTCTTTAATTTGTAAGTTCCTACATTTAAATACAGAAATAACTCGACGGAGATAATAATTGCAAAAAACGCTATTTTGCAGTAAATTATGTTTTATAATAGTATATTGTGCAACGAGCATTTAATGATGGGCATTATGAAGCGAGTATGAGGGATACGAAACCAGTCGCCTAGCGGCGAGTTTCGTATAGAGTACGAGCTTCATAATGATAATTAAATGCAAGTTGTATACACGATTTTTTCTACGATCATTCACAACAAAAAATATATTCAAATTTTTTAATTTTATATCGCAAATAAATTAAGAAGTTTGTCAGTTTGTTTACATATTAGGTTTGTTCTAGCATCAGTTCCAAACGGATAGCACTGGTGACTGTATTATGTTCTCCCACTGACCAACTGTTTGCTGACGGTTTCTGACTAGTTTGACTGTTTGCTAGAACAAACCTATTGAGAACTGTCAAAGCGTTTGTATTTGACTCGCCATTGGTCACTGCGCGTGCACCACCTTCATCGCGAATGCCATTGGTTAAACATCTGTATCGTTATGAGGTAGTGAAATCATACTTGATATATTTATTATACTATGCGAATAGAAAAATAATGTTATACCTACTGTTTTATCAGTTAATAACTATTTTTATCAATAATGACATAAAACAGAACTAACAAAACTGTTACAAACAGTTTGCTAGTTATTCAATTATCATGGAGATTTATTTGTTTATTATGGAGAAAGATTATTTAAACAACCGTACGTGCTCAAAAAATCACTGTTCGACAATAAGGAGATTGCCATGGGCTTTTTAATGCTTTAATTTTAATATGTATAGGTAGTGCTAGTCAAAAGTCCGTACCCTACCTTGTATCTTTTGAAAGGTTACACTTATAATAGTGAAATTTGGAGGGAGAAAATAAACGGACGTAGGCTTCTTAACTAGTCATGACAGGTGACGTAATAGTGACAGATGACTTTACAGCGCCACTTTGACAGATAATTTTAAATGGGACCTTATGGCAAGTGATACCTCATTTGAAAGGTATTAAAAATAGCTATTCAGTCGTACTAATTTTGTTTGGGTTTAAGCTCATTTTGATGAATAAATAAAATAAATATTAAATTGTAGTTTCGCATTTAATTAATAAAAATTCAAAATTCTGCCTATGGTTACTTGTTAAAAAGGTTGACGTTGACGTAAAAACTGTTAGAAAATTGAAGAACGTCAACTTTTTTAACAAAAAAAAAATAGGCGGACATTTGAATTTTTATTAATTATATGCGAAACTACAATATTATATTTATTTAATTTATTCACCAAAATCAAAATCAACTTAAACCCAAAAAAATTAGTATGACTGAATAAGTATTTTGAGTACCTTTCAAACGAGTTATCACTTGCCATTAGGTACCATTTAAAATTATCTGTCACAATGGCGCTGTAAAGTCATCTGTCACTATTACGTCACCCGTCATGACTAGTTAAGAAGCCTACGTACGTTTATTTCCTCCCTCCAAATTTCACTGTAATAAGTATAACCGTTCAAAAAATACGAGGGGGGTACGGACTTTTGACTAGCACTGTAAAATAGTTTCAACGTTTTCTCAAAATATTACCAAAAAAGACGTTTGAAAAAGAGAAACTTTTTAACATTTAAAGATTTAGAATAACTTTGAGACTTTTAATGTTACGCGCTTGTAAATAGGCTCACGAAAAGAATATAAAAAAACAAAATTTAAAAAAAAAACAACCTTGTATGGTCAATGGGAACCAAGATGATAATATTTTTGTTCTCTTTTCTTTAATCTAATTTTACATACTGCATATACGGATAAGAAGTAAATCGATATAATCCGTTGACATGATTGTACTCGTAAAATACCGACTGCCGAAACTCCGATTTCCTTTTTAGAATGGAACTTCAAATTGGAGCGTGCTGAAAAAAATTGCAATATCTCGGTATCTATATGATACACGGAAGCTTGTTTTTTTAATTGCTGTAGCTCGATAAAATATCAAGAAATGTGCTTTTTTTTTCTCTTCCAATAAATTTGGAAAGGCCCGGAAAGTAAATTAATTAATTTTTTCTATAAATAGGTTGAATTTTGCTGTATTTGAGAAATAATTAAATTTTATAGATTAATAATATAATATTTATATTATTTATTTAAAAGATCGCCAAGTACAGATATCTGGAAATTCAAATACGAAGACAATGGAGAATGCAAAGTACCCAGACGATACCTCTTATCATCTCTACCACTGGAGTCGTTCCGAAGAACCTCCTCGAATGCATGAAAAAGCTGGGTCTGAATGATCATCTTAACAAGATCATGCAGAAAGCTGTACTACTCGCAACGGCCAGATGTGTACGAAAATTTTTGGGAGATACACCAGGGGCGGCCCGTCTGGGTAGGCAAGGTAGGCGCCGCCTACCCTTTTCAAATTTAGTACAATAATATAAATTATTAATATAAATTACTTATTTCAAAATTGTAATTTATAAATGTTGACACAATATCTACAATAAAATAGCAAAAATTATCCAAATTATTTTTAAAAATATCCAAAAAATTTTCTCCGTAGTTATAATTATTGTACGCTCCTTGTAGTATCAGTAGTACTGTATAGATTCTATATTCTCCTTGGTCAGGCACTCGGGAACGTAGCCTGAAATAGAACGACGCCAACACCGAATTGACGTGCGATCTCTCTCTGTTTACGCGAGCAGTCCTGCTGCAGGTCTGCTCGTAGCGACCGTATTCTACGATTTTGAACGGGCGGATAGGCACAGAGTCTTATAGCCGGACCTACAAAATTTTATCAGTTGCTTCTCTTGATAATTGTTTTTTGATTTTGGCTGTTATTAGTAGGTTAAATATTGAATAAAACTAGGTAGGATAATTTAAATTTGTTTATGAAAACTGAATAATGTGTTATTAGATTATATAGATAATTAAAAATTTAAAGCGAGGTTAATTGTTAACTTATCAATTTATTCGAATAGTAAATTATTATTTGATACATAAATAAAATAAGTAATATTTGACGTTGTTGAAACGTAGGTGTGTTAGTTTTATTGGTGGAAAAACTTTAGTCATCGAATATGAATATTTTAAACGATGTAATATGCAGTTTGATCGAGACGCCTTTTTCAAGGCGCCAAAATCAAGAAAGATTAGTAATTATTTCATTGGGCCGGCCTTTAGAAAATTTAACAATTTTATCCACAGATAAGACAAAAGACAATCAACCATTTTCGAGATCGTTTAAAACAATATGGTATGAAAATCATAAATGGCTGAGCGGAAGTTATTTTAAAAATTCACTTTTCTGTTGGTCTTGTCTGTTGCTCTCAAATTTGAAGCGAAATGTTTGGGTGAGTCAGGGATATCCAGATTTGAAAGATTTATCAGCTAGTGTAAAAAACATGAATCTTCGAAAGAACATTTAAACAATTGCTTAGATTTAAAACGGTTAGAAAAAAATAAACAAACTACTGACAGTGCTTTCGCTGGACCTATTTCTCTATCTAATAAGATATATAATGAAGAAGTTGAAAAAGATTGAAAAAGTTGAAGAAATTGATGTTACAATTCTTTTAGCAAAACAAGAACTCACATTTCGCGGTCGTGATGAGAGCCATAATTCTTCAAACATGGGTAATTTTAAAGAAATTTTTAATTTAGTAGTTAAACGCGATCAGGAAATCCAGGATCATGTTAAAAAATAGAAGGGGTGTTCACGGGTTTGTCAAAAACAATACAAAATGATTTAATAGATTGTCTTGCCGATTACGTAAAAAATGAAATTTCAACAGAAATTAATGAAAGTCAATTTTTTTCTATAATAACTGACGATACTACTGATATAACCGAAAAATCACAGTGTACTTTAACAATCCGTTTTGTTAACAAAGTTGGTCAGGTAACAGAAAGATTTTTAGGGTTTTTTGATGTTAGCGATAATAGATTTGCAGACGCTCTATATAGTTTAATTTCAAACGTGCTTGAGCCATATGATTACAAAAATAAATTAATTGCTCAATTTTACGATGGTGCAAGTGTAATGGCTGGCTTTTTAAACGAATTACAATCAAAAATTAAAGTAGATGCTCCAAAAGCAATTTTTACACATTGTTGCGCTCATAGATTACATTTAGTATTGCAAGACGGCTCAAAATGTATTACAAACTGTAGGATATTTTTTGTCGCCTACCCGAAGTATATGTGTAGCCTACCCGCATACTGAGGTCACGAGTCGCCACTGAGATACACCTGCATTCCAAGTCACCTAGAGGGTTCGAAAACACGGAAAGAGCCCCACCAGAGCTCAATCCTTTTGATACCGTAGGTACCTGGGATAAGTAAATTTTCCCCTTAGACGGAGTGTGAGCCATATGGCTAAATCTGGGTAAATATAAATAATAATAATGATTAATTCTTCGCGTAAAATACAAAAATATTTATTTTAAAACCATTTCTTCAGAGAGTGTAAAACATTTTTAAAATATAAGTCACATTTGACAAATTTGGAGTATTAATTTATAATTAATATTACATATGTTTATATAACTAATATACATTAGTTTTATTAAAATTTAGATATTTCTTTTGAAATAATTTAAAAATTCAATAAATTGTTGGTGGCTGTTTGTTTAAAAATGAAATTTCTTTATTATTACCTTGGGACATAGTCATCTCTATATCCAAGTATCTGATTCTTAGTTACCGACAATTCAGTATTTTTATTTAGTTTTGAGGAAAATTGCCAACGTATCCTGGCATAATAATTTAATTATCTTAATTTCAAATTCTAACCATCACGTCATAATCTACAATCAAACGAAATTTACAACATGAATAGGAAACTTAAATTTGAAAATTAGAAAAATTACCTAAATTTTACATTAAGAAATTTTGTATTCAAAATATTTTACTCATATCAGCTATAATTATTTACAGAGTCAGGCATATATGCAAGTGTGCATATGCATATGCATTTGCATATTTTTGTAATTTCTTTTGAATTTGGCATATATGTACTAGTATATTTAAAAATAAAGTGCGTATACTAGGCTTTCAAAATGAATTTATTTGTTGATTCATGGTTCAAATTCCTTCGTACCTGATATTTTCAAAATAATATTATTATTATCTTAATCCCTTAACATTTTCGAAATAGGTACCTGAAAATAGAAAGTAAAAATTACCGAAAAATAAAATAGTCAAACTTTCATACATAAAATCAAACTCTAATTTCTTTCTCGTACCCTTCAGCTACAGGATATAAGTTTATTTTTGATTGAAGCAGTTAAACTAATAAAAAAATTTGAACATCTTGCAAAATTGTTAAGAGTCAAATTGGCAAAGACATTTAAAAAAAATGTAATTCAGTCAATGATAAAAATACTGGTATCATTTTTCTAAGTTGCAAATGTTTTAAGTGGGTTGTTTGGTGAAACACTAAATTTGGAGGCTGAAGTTTTAAATAATTTTAAAAATAAGCTCATATAACTTCGGTGTATGTAGAACGAAGCTTTTCTATTGTGCGCTATTAACCGGCAGAATCACGCAAAAAATGGAAAACATAAGTAATACATTGCGAAGTAAAGAGAGATAAAACTAGTGGAGCTGGAAATTATCGGTATAAACGTATAAATTAACATTACATTACATAGTTTCCTACCTTTAGACGTCTGTGACGGGATATAGAATTCTCCTGTCACAGTGAGTGACAGTTGTCATATTCCTTCCATATATCTAGAGGTGGGAAACTATGTAATGTAATGTTAATTTATACGTTTACACCGATAATTTTCACCTCCACTAGTTTCATCTCTCTTTACTTCGTATGTATTAAGTTTTCCATCTTTTGCGTGATTCTGCCGGTTATTAGCGCGCTCATCACTGTATACAAACATATGATTACAGATAGGCAGCATACATTTTTGTTAGAAAATTTTGAAAAATACATATGATCAGATATGGTTTTCTAAATGAATTACCATGTATATATATTTATCTAATTAAAGTAATTGCTTAAAAGTTTTGTTTTATTTTATAATATCAAGCGTAAAACTAATATTTTATAAAATTATTATATTTAAACGTTTATGATGTGCATATTTTGTTTAAATAAATGCTTACACATGCATATTTGACACAAATAATATATGCATATACATGCATATTTGACATAAATAAATGCATATACGTGCATATTTGACACAAATAATATGAATATATATGCTCATATATCTTACTTTTCAGCCTGCATATTTGCCTGACTTTGATTATTTAATTAAATGTTTAAAATTATACCCGTCAACACCATAAAATAATTATAAAGTCGCTGTTCGAACAAATTCGTGCACCGTTTGGTATCCTAGTTTTCCAATGAAGCAGAAATGATTATAAATATTCAGGAAGTAAGGAATTAAATATATAATATATAGTATTCTTTCCATAAATGTTTGCTCATACGTTTTATTTCAATGGTTTTTGGCAGGTATTTCGTAGAAAACTCTAGGAATTTAATCAGCTCAATAACCGCAATTGTATTATTTAGAAAAAAATAACATTCATCACAAAAGCCAAGATTAAACACGAATTTTGGATTACTATTTATTTTATCAATCTGAATCTCACAAAACTGTAGTTGCAACTACACAACGCCATATAAAAAACTTGTCTAGATAAACTTTCTTTACTTTCTCTCTCAATAATAATAATTACAGATTTAACCACAAAAGCTTTGCACCACCAAAAAGCATGCTAATGTATTTTTTTACATCACGGAAAAAATAATGTTATTATTAGCAGCAAGATATGGCCGTCCTACTACGCCGACGACGCCATAATAACAGCCGAAAATGAAGATGACCTACAAAGATTAATTAAAAAATTCAACCAAAAAGGCACGGCGTTCATATACAACATGGTGATCTCAACAGAGATAACTAAATCGATAGTAATATCAGTGGAACCGAGACTATGTATGTTGGTCGTAAATAACAAAATAATAGAAAAAGTGATGGAAACGGAGTACTTGGGAATAAAAATGTGAAGCTACGGAAAAGTGGAAGAAGAAGTACAAAAACAAGTGAACATTGCGAACAGAGCAGCAGGATGTCTTAACAACACAATCTGGAGAAACAAATACCTCACAATGCAAACAAAATCCAAGATATATAAATCAACAATAAGACCGATAATGACGTATACAGCTGAAACAAGAGCAGATACGGCGAAAACACAAAGACTGCTGGAAACAGCAGAAATGAAAGTCTTACGGAAAATAACAAACCAAACTCTAAGAGACAGAGTAAGAAGTGAGGTAATACGAACGAGATGTGGTATAGAAGAAATAAACATGTGGACCAAAAGAAGAAAAATAGAATGAAATCAACACGTAGAAAGAATGACAAAAAATAGAATAATACGAATAGCAAGAGACAAATCACCAAATGGAAGAAGATCCTTGGAACGACAGAGTAAAAGATGGTCAGACAATTGCAATTGAGGCTAAAAACCGAAGTAAAGCAGGCATTAAGCCTATTTCTAAAGTAGGAAGAAGAAGAAGAAGAAGAAGAAGAAAAAGAAGAAGAAGAAAAAGAAGAAGAAGAAGATATAGCCGTTACATAGAGTTTTTAAAAGTTTAACCATTTTATACATTTTTACAATTACATTAATATAAAAAGTAAAATCATGATTGCCTCAATTTCCAGCGAAACACGTATCTAATGATGTGTCACAAATGGTCAATTTCCAATTTAGAATCAAAGCTTTGGTGCTGGAAGGGAGTTGACAAATGTCAGATATCTGTTTATCTATATCGATAAAAGAAACCCCATTTAGATTAAAAACCGACATGTTTCAGCATTTCCACAAAATTTAATTAATGTTGCCAAAATGTCAGGGTTGACCCTTTCGAGTTTACAACTCTGTACTTCAAATGATTGTACGTATTTAGAAATTTGCTAAAAGGATTGTCATGTCACTGGACGGAACTCCCCTATATTATTTTGTGATAAACAAAGTGTATAACGTTTTTTTAAATACATTACAATAAATAAAATATGTAAATATACAGCGTGTTTTCTTAAGTTGGGCACATATAACTTTTTTATTATTAATTTTACTAAAAAACTTACTTTTAAAAAAGTGATACATGGTCTACAACCTAAGATGCAACCACCAGATATCAAATTTTATCAAACTTATCCGAGCTTTTTCAAAAAATATGAATTTCGCTTAAGAATAAGTTAACTTTCTCTTTTAAAATATTAAAAATTGTTATTATGGAAAGTTGATTTGAATTAAAAAATATATTTTAGTATGCAACTATATCTTTCTAACTAAAACAATACATATTTCTCAAATTACTCATACTCAACATCATTTTTATTTATTACAAATATGATAACTTTTTGTTTTCACCCATTATATATGTCATTAAAATAAAAAAAATATGAAAAAAAATTTTAAGGATCGCTTTTCTTTAGTTACGAGTGACTAAAATTAAAAATATTATAAAAAATTCAACCAAAAAGCAAAAAATAAAAAAAAAGGAAAAATGTAACACATCCGTCAAAGAAAAGCGTGGCGCGTGTTCATCGAATAAGCGGTTTTCGCCCCACGCTTTTCTTTAACGAATGTGTTAGATTTTTTCATTTTTTTTTAAATTTATTTTTGCTTTTTGGTTGATTTTTTTTATAATATTTTTAATTTTAGTCACTCGTAACTAAAGAAAAACGTTTCTTAAAATTTTTTTTTCATATTTTTTTATTTTTTACTTTTTAGCCTTACACTTTTTAAACATTAAAATATATCGTCATGTTTATTAAAATATGTATAAAACATATGATGTACTAACATGAAAAGTAGTCGGAATCGGCAAAAAATTTGAAACTTTATTGTTTATTAATGAAGCATAACGTAAACAATTAACGTAAAAATGAAATTATGTATTGTTCATATCATTAGCTATACAATCCGTAAAAGTTTCAAGTTTTTACATTGTAAAAAACAAGAAAATTTAAGCGTTTTCCATTAAAATCGTTTTTTTTTTCATTTAAACAATTAATAAACATGAAATTTTTTTTATTGACTATTCGTGTATTGTTCCCGCGAATGCATATTTGCAAATTTTCATTCCAGCGCGAAAACCAGCGCGTATCTGTTCGTAATGCATATTATGTTATATGCGATGTAGGATATTGCTTTGGTGTGCGTGCTCGCTAAGGGTAAAAATTTCAGTTGGTACTTCTGGTTCTGGAGTTATAACCGAAAATTGACATATACAAGGGGTCCCAAAAGTAAGGGAGCGGTCGAATATTTCGAAAACTAAACATCGTATCGAAAAACTGAAAAACACGTTTTCAATTATTTTTAAAAATCTATCCAATGATATCAAATACGATCCCCCACACCACCCCTTGGAGGTGGGGTGGGGGGCAACTTTAAAATCTGAAATGAAAAGCCCCAGTTTTTATTACAGATTTGTATTTCTCATGTAAAAGTGAGTAACTTTTATTCAAGACATTTTTTCGAATTATGAATAGATGGCGCTATAATCGGAAAAAAACCATTTATCGTGACACCATAGGTAAATTATAGAAACGGTCTAACATCTCGAAAGATACACTTCCAAATGAAAAGCCAAAAACTACGTATTAAAAAAACTACGATTTTTCAAAATCCTATCGAATACCACTAAACATGATCCTCCACCCAACCTCCTAGATGTGGGGTGGGGGGTAACTTTGAAATCTTAAATAGCAACCTCCATTTTTTATTGCAGATTTGGATTCGACATGAAAAATTAAGCAACATTTATTCGAAACATTTTTTAGAATTGTTGATAGATTACGCTATAATTGGAAAAAGAAAATTTAGTAGCGCCATCTATCAACTATTCCAAAAAATGTTTCGAATAAATGTTGCTTAGTTTTTGATGACAAATTCAAATCTGCAATAAAACACGAAGGTTGCCATTTAAGATTTTAATGTTACCCCCCACCCCAAGTCGTGGGGGTGCGGTTGAAAATCATGTTTAGCGTTATTCGATAGGTTTTTGAAAAATATTAAAAACATATTTTTTGATTTTTCATCTGGAAGTGTATTTCTCGAGATATTAGACCGTTTCTATAATTTAACTATGGTATCACGATAAATTGTGTATTCCGATTACAGCGCCATCTATCGGTAACTCGAAAAAATGTTTCGAATAAAAGTTGCTTACTTTTACATAATGAATTCAAATCTGAAATAAAAACTTGGGGTGTCCATTTAAGATTTCCAAGTTACCCCCCACCCTACCTCTAGGGAATTGAGTGGGGGATCGTATTTGATGTCATTGGATAGATTTTTAAAAATTATTGAAAACTTATTTTTCAGTTTTTCGATCAGATGCTTAGTTTGCGAAATATTCGACCGTTCCACTACTTTTGGGACACCCTATATATTTATTGTTTAAATGGGATATATAATATTTATATAATTCGAAATGTCTTGATAAGAAAAACTTGAATATTAATTTTCAGTTTTGAAATCACTTCCGGTTTAAACGTTGTAACCGGAAGATTTTCAAAAATATCTCAAAACCAGATATTCAGTGATAAGCGCGCTAATAACCGGCAAAATAACGCAAAAGATGGAAAACATAATACATTGCCAAACAAAAAGAGGTGAAACAAGTGGAGGTGGAAATTATCGTGATAAACGTATAAATTAACATTATCTTACATAGTTTCACATCTTTAGACGTCTGTGACAGGAAAATTTTATAAAATTCTACTGTCACAGTTACAGTTTTTATTCTTCTCTGACACGTCTAAAGGTGGGAAACTATGTAATGTAATGTTAATTTACATGTTTATAATGATAATTTCCACCTCCACTAGTTTCATCTCTCTTTTTTGCCAATGTGTTATGTTTTCCTTCTTTTGCGTTATTTTGCCGGTTATTAGAGCGCTCATCATTGTATTATGATATTAACGAGTGTTGACACGACGGCGACGAGTTCAAATATAAGGTTCTGATTTTAATATTTCATCTGGTTAAAAAGTTGTGACCCAAAGGTTGCCCAAAATATCTCAGAACTAAGCATTATATAATATTAATGAACGCGTATATATAATAGTCCAGAAAGCCACTGCGAATCCGCTAGGAAAAGTAATCTAATTCGGATTTTTTGCACAGTATTACTCAAAAAGGACTCCTTTTAACAAATTTGCAAGTTGCCAGGACCAAAAGGTGGTCAAAAATTTTTTAACCTTCCGTTACTCGCACCAACTTTTTGTGATCGAATACTCGCGCACGGTGCAGAAGACCGGGTCAAAAAATATGGGTCAGCAATATTTGAAAAAAATTTTTTTGCAAAATTGTGTACAATTATATTATTTAATGAATATATGATCATATAATTGTGTAAATATGCGTTTGTGTCAACATTATATTACTTTAACAAAAAGTAACTTTGTTAATCATCATCTTTATACGTTTCCTCGTCAGTCGATACTTCCTCAAATAATTTTAATAATCTTTGCTTTTCCTTCTCGTAATCCATATCTAAATATAAATAAACAAATATATAAACATTAAAAATAAGAAAAAGACCTTAAATTACCTGGCTAATTAAAACTTACTACTTTTAATTACCTGACTAATTAATAGGTCTTGCCTAATAATAAAAGTACAATACTCTTTTTTACACTGCACGTGGACTTCACACACAGTTGACTGATGACTGAAGACGTATATGCAGCAGCAATTGAAAATATGCACTACAATCAGAGTTACAGGCAGTTATTTAGAGGCCCGGTCTCATACACCGTGTGCGAGTAAAAAAGGTTTTTTTTTGTTTTTTTTTCCTAAAATTATTTTTTTTGGATGGAAAAAAGTTTTTTTAGGTTTTTTGGATTATTCCAAACAGAAAAGATCTTAATGACTTTTCTCTAAAAATGATAGTTTTTGACATATAAGCGATTAAAAATTGAAAAATTGCGAAATCGGCCATTTTTAACCCTCAAAAACTATGTGAAAAACTGAAAATTTGAATATTGCCAAGGTAGTTAGATATTCTTTAAACATCGGTTGATGAAATCCTGAAGAGCTTTTTGCAACACATTATTCAAAACTCCTTTGTTTTTTAATTGCTAATCAAGCGTGCGCGACACTATTTTCCACCGACAGTATGGTGCAAATGAAAGGAATAAATTCGTTATTTCGTAAACCGGCGACTTTAAGGAAAAATCCCGAAACAGGTCGATTTTTATTTTTAAGTTATGATACTGTGGCATATATGATATACTAGTGACGTCATCCATCTGGACGTGATGACGTAATCGATGATTTTTTTAAATGAGAATACGCATCGTGTGCTAGCTCATTTGAAAGGTTCTTCAATTCTCTATTCAGTAATCTAAACATTTACATAATTATTTATACAGGGTCTCCAAAAAATTTTTAGTTAATTAAATTATTTGATAAAAAAAGAAGTAGAAGGACACCCTGTATAAATAATTCTGTAAATATTTAAATTACTGAAAAGAGAATTGAAGAATCTTTCAAATGAGCTATCTTACGACCCCTATTCTTATTTAAAAAAATCATCGATTACGTCATCACGCCCAGACGGATGACGTCACTAGTATACCATATATGCCACAATATGATAACTTAAAAATAAAAATCGACCTGTTTCGGGATTTTTCCTTAAAGTCGCCGGTTTACGAAATAACGGATTTATTCCTTTCATTTGCACCATACTGTCGGTGGAAAAGTAGTGTCGCGCACGCTTGATTAGCAATTAAAAACCAAAGGAGTTTTGAATATTGTGTTGCAAAAAACTCTTCGGGATTTCATCAATAGATGTTTAAAGAATATCTACCTACCTTGGCAACATTCAAATTTTCAGTTTTTCACATAGTTTTTGAGGGTTAAAAATGGCCGATTTCGCAATTTTTCAATTTTTAATCGCTTATATGTCAAAAACTATCATTTTTAGAGAAAAGTCACTAAAGACCTTTTCTGTTTGGAATGATCCAAAAAACCTAAAAAAAAAAACTTTTTTCCATGCAAAAAAATAATTTTAGGAAAAAAAAAGTTTAAAAAAGTTTTGACCACCTTTTGGTCCTGGCAACATGCAAATTTGTTAAAAGGAGTCCTTTTTGAGTAACACTATGCAAAAAATCCAAATTAGAATATTTTTCCTAGCGGATGCGCAGTGGCTTTCTTGACTAGCATTGAAAAGATGAGTTTAAAATATTTAGTTCAGGTTTTAAATTCTCTACTCATTAAATCGTTTGAACCGACTTTATTTATAATTTAGTTGCTTAGTCTAAAATATAGAACATTCATTCACGTGGGTGAAAATCTGGACTAGAAAAAAAGTTATACTTCACAAACAGTTCTTCATGGTAAAAACCTAAGATGGAACAATCAGATATCAAATTGTATCAATTTTAGACGAGGTTGTAAAGCGAGGTCTATGAAGAAGCAAAACATCCTGGTTAAAGAACCTGAGAATCTGGTTCAATACAACATCTCTGCAGCTTTTCCGCGCTGGTCGCAGACAAAATAAAGATTGCCATGATGATCGCCAACATTGGTCTGTGACAGGAGTATTTTATAAAATTCTACTGTCACAGTGACGGTTGTCATACTCGTCTGAGATGTCTAAAGTGGGAAACTATATAATTCAATGTTATTTTAGACGTTTATAACGATAATTTCCACCCCCACTAGTTTCATCTCTTTTTGTTCCGCAATGTATTATGTTTTCCATCTTTCGAGCTATTTTGCCGGTGATTAGCGCGCTCATCACTGTATATTTTATATAAAAGATATTTAAGTATGATTGATTTTGTGTGTTGCTTTCAAAAATATGTTTAGTTAAATAAGATAAAAAAATTAGCAACTACACTCACGTGCAGATTTTACAAATTGTCGACCAAAAATGTATAAACAGTGATATTTTCAATAACATTAATGGACGACCATTAAAAAATGGTCGATAAGCACGTACTACTTCTAAACATTGTATGGATTGTAAACAGTGATGGCTTCTATTGCGGAAAATTCTGAAAACGAGCTATTTCGGTTTACCAGACTATTTCACTTTACCCTTCCCTCCCCTACCTAACTTTTTATTATCCAACCTAAGCAAATAATTCAAAAAAAAATGTTAAAAAAGCCTAAGGCTACAATTGAATTTTAATTTCAATATTTTATATATGCTAGAATATTCCACAGGGTGTTCCGAACTTTAAGGAAAAAACACACTATGATTGTTACACCAGGTATAAAATGGCATTTACCTACATAGCAACAATGTTATTACAACAATATTCTTAAATAACCAGACTATAACATACTAAAAAATCACTCATATCGGAAAACTGGTTTAGGAAATTGGAGATATCAAACATGTCCCATTTTTAAGGTGTTCCTTTAATTTTTGCGGTGTGTGTACTGTTGCTTAGTTTTTTTTTTATATTTACCATTAGAACATCGAGAATAGTTTTATATCCCTTATCCCTCCAATTTAATAGTTGATCTCCTTCACTTCGCACAAAAGCTATTGCAGATCCATGCACTGACAGATCGTACCACGTTTTTGCAGACTCCAGACACGTGCTTAGTTTGTGGCACCAGTCAATAAAATATTTGGATAATTCTAAAGCATTTGCGTCGTCCTTAAACTTTTTAATTAATATTTCGTTATACCTAAAATATCATAAATTAAAATTATTCCACTATAAATCTTAGGCCGCTTACAGACGTCGAAGTCGAAGTCGAAGTCGGCAGCACAAAGTCGAGCGTTTTTGGTTGCCTGTCGCTACCTGAAGTCGTCATTTAACAACAATGGAAAACTCATTACCCTTTCACACGGGCGTTTTCTCGACTGCACTACAACATTATGTTGTCAGTTTTCGCCCCTCCGGTTAGCGGACTTCTCAATATAGCCCGATCAAAGAACAATCTGACCCCAAAAAGAATAAAAGAAGGATGAAAATTTGGGAATAGGTAACTGAAAATACCTATTATTATAATATAAGAAGAAGTTTACAATTCTACATCCCCTCCATTTTACAAAAATGGAGAGGAATACCCACCTCTTGAAGGTAAAAAAAAATACATTCAAAATAAGACCGGAATTGGATAAAATGACTAATTCTAAAAAACTTTTGATCTATAGACTTTTTCACGAAGTCAATACTTTTCGAGTTATTTGCGAGTGAATATGCTCATGTTTAAGAAAATTAAACATGTTTTTGGACGGTTTTTCGGAGATAATTCAAAAAGTAAAATTTTAGCGAAAAAAATATTCTTATCAAAAATATAGCTCGTAAAAAATTGAAAAAAATGGTGTATACGTGAGGTCTGTAGACCCAGCAGAAGCAGAGTTGCAGCTAATGAAAAGTAGGTTCTTATTCGTCAAATTCCAAATCGAATATTTCAATGTGAAATAACCCAAATACGAAGCACTTTTCGGGGAGAATTCATTTTAACTTTTTTAAAGTGTTTAAAAAAGGTTTATTTTTGTTTTTTAAAAAAACTTGTAACATTAAAATAAGTGAGTTAGGCTCAAAATATTGTTGGTCCCTTTTATTTTTTGGTAATAAAATCACGTAAATCACCCCCTAATTAGCATCACAAATAAAATTTATCATGACCGCTTCACAAGTTACTTTGTCTATGTATTATTTATATGATCTGTAAGTTTCATTGGTTCAAAGTGCTTCTTTTTGAAAAAGATGTTGTTAAAATGGCTTGAGCGAGTAACTAATTAAGAGTTTAGGCAAATTTGGAACAGCCTTACCATAACCAATTTTTGTCTAACAAGAAAACAAAAAATCAAAAATATTCAGAAAAGCAAAAGGTACATTTTATTACTTTTTGAGATTTTTGGTATTACTAATAATTTTTAAGTTAATTCCATAAACAATTCCGATTTTTTTCAAAGAAAAAGAAAATGTTTTATTTTAAACCCCATTTTTTTCTAAACTGAGCACTTAAAACCAATGAATCCTATAGAATATATAAATAATACATAAATGAAGTAACTTGTGAAGCGGCAACGATTAATTTTATTGGAGAAGCTAATTAAGGGGTGGTTTTCACCATTTCTTTACCAAAAAATAAAAGTGACCAACAATATTTTGAGCGTAAATCACTTACTTTTAATATTAGAAGTTTTTTTAAAAAAACAAAAATAAACCATTTTTTAAACACTTCAAGTTTTAATGAATTTTCCCAGAAAAGTGCTCCGTTTTTTTATTATTTCACATTAAAATATCCGATTTGGAATTTCACGAAGAAGAACCTACTTTTAATTAGCTGCAACTCTGCTTCTTTTGTGTCTGAAGCCCTCACGCATACACCATTTTTTTCAATTTTTTATAAGCTAGAATTTTACTATATATTTATATAATATTTTTTTCGCTAAAATACTTACTTTTTGAGTTATCTCCGAAAAAACGTCCATAAACATGTTTTTTTTGTTAAAAATGAACATATTCACTAGCAAATAACTCGACAAAAGTATTGACATTGTAAAAAACTCTATAGGACAAAAGTTGCTTAGAATTAGTCATTATATCCAATGCCGGACTTATTTTGAACGTATTTTTTTCAACCCCGAGAAAAAAATTTTCACCCCGTATTTTCCAATTTTTGTAAAATGGAGGGGATGTAGAATTGTAAACTTTTTCTCATACAATAATAGACAATTTCAACTACCTATTCCCAAATTTTCATCCTTCCTTTATTTTTTTGGAGGTTTTCGTAAAATTTTGTGTTCCTTGATCGGGCTAATAATTAATTGTAGCGATTCTCGCTCCACACGAAACCACTTGTGACTGTAGCAGTAGCAGCGACAACAAGTACAAGCGTGTTTTTGAAAGCAGTGTTGACAAAAATTGAGCCGTTCGACAGAGACACTTTCATCTTTGCAGTCCAAGCTAAACATCCTTCTTTGTCTGTGCTTTCGAATGAGAAACAAAAGCTAAGTTTCTTCGTTCGAATTCATAGTTAATCTGCTTGTACAGACTACATTTTGTCGCCGTTGTTAACGGGTCTAGGACGTTTCATCGCCGCCGTTTCGATGCCGCCAGTTCGATGCCGATGGCGCCCGATTCATCGCCAGTCAATTAATCGCTATCTGATATATTTCCGAATTTTCGACAGTTACAATTATTAGTTATTTTTAGTATTAATTAGGAATTCTAGGAAATGCGAGATATGACGGCGATGAAATGGACTGGCGATGAACCGGCGGCATCGAAACGGCCGGCGATGAACCGGCGGCAACGAAACGTCCCATTCCGTTTTTAACTACAAATGGAAGTCCATCAGAACTACAGCAAACCCCGATACTAGCGACAAGCCAGCGCCTATTTGCTGCCGACTTTGACTTCAAAAAGTGGTTCGTCTGTAAGCGGCCTTAAAATTTTATTTAAAATTCCACAAGGAAAAAAGTTTTCCTGTAGTTGGCTGTATACCATGTGATACAAAAACAATAAATGCTGTATAAAAGGTATATTTAAAAAACCCTCAAAAGGGCCACATCAATTCACATAACTAGTTTTCGACTGGTTTACCAGTCATCATCAGTGCTTACGTGCAATGTACATGTTAGCCACCAAAATGCTATTTTACAAAAATATGTGGGTCAAAGCCCATTTCAAGTAGTCCGTTATACTTATGTTTCCTTAACGGACTACTTGAAATGGGCTTTGACCCACATATTTTTGTAAAATAGCATTTTGGTGGCTAACATGTACATTGCACGTAAGCACTGATGATGACTGGTAAACCAGTCGAAAACTAGTTATGTGAATTGATGTGGCCCTTTTGAGGGTTTTTTAAATATACCTTTTATACAGCATTTATTGTTTTTTTATTTAAAATTGTTATAAAACAATATTTATCGAAGTTTTATTTTTGTTGCAGGTGGGTCTAGGCTAAGTAGCGCAAAAAACTAGTTGGTACGTATGTTGTTTCGATATATAGCATTTGGAAAACTTAGTTGAATTGGCTATTTAAGAACAACCTAAATTATTTAGTTTTTAGCGTTCAAAAAAATTATACCTACCCTAGAATCTAGAACATAAATATTTATATTTAAAGATATACAAAGTTATTATCTTACATCTTTACCCTTACTCTTTACATTCTAGGTAGAAAAAAGTTACATGTAATACTTAAATGTGTTTCTAAAATTTATAATTTCTTAGTCTTTTAACTAATTTCTTATAATCTACATTTACTTAGTTGATACACTTGGTTCTAAAATTTTTTTTATTAGAAAAATAAGTCGCATTCACCAACAGGTTATTAGCGACGGAACAAAATATAAATAACAAAAGTAAACAACTACAGATTTTACAAAATGTTTGTGGATCTTAGATAATTAACTATATTGTCATAGGAACAGTTTTGACCTAGAGCCTCTGGTAGAGCGTTTGGAATATTGTAGCGCTGTATTTCTTGGTCATATTTACTACAACTTATTAAAAAGTGTTCGACTGTTAATCGGACGTTACACTGATCACGATATAGGTGGATTATTCTTTGTGAAAAAGGTGTGTTAACCTGGTGTGTCCTAGACGTAAACGCGCAACCACCATTTGTTCTCGTCTATTGCGCGACGACGGAATCCACTGAGACACATTATTTTTGATTTTATTCAGCTTAGAATTATTTTGAGACCACTCATTTCGCCACAAACACAACACTTTACTTTTAAAATAAGCATTTGAGTCACTGGTAACACACTTGCCTATCGGCTCCGAAAAATCACTTAAAATTGCCTCTCGTGCAGTCCTGTCAGCTTTTTCATTTCCTGTTATTCCGACGTGTGAGGGAACCCATACAAATTGGACGCTTCTTCCATGTTCATGAGCTTGGGACAGCTGGTATTTTAGCAACTTTTCAAAAGGATGTTTCGGAAAAATGTGTTTTAATGTGTTTAGAGAGCTAAGGGAATCTGTTATGATCAGGGCTTTTGTGAGTGTAATCTCGTTAAGAAGTTTCACAGCACGGTATAGGGCGTAGGGTTCAGCAGAATATGTGCTACATGCTGGGGTTAAACGGAGAAGAAGATTTTTTTCTGAAGAAACGAATGCTATTGCTGCACCACCGCTTGCACGACTTGCATCTGTACGGTTTTTGCGGAAACCAGTGAAATGTTTTGAATTGTACAACTGATTGGTCTTTAAGTTTGTCTCCTGTAGACAAATAATATCTGGAGAATATTCAGACAAAAGAAGCTGTAGTATATGGAGACTAGGGAAAATCCATCAATGTTCCATTGAAGTATCGAGTTGAATGTTGTTAACAGATTCGGAGTTAGATGATACTGAACAATTGTCTACAGAAGAGTCACTGTCTAAGTAAGGACTCTCTTTCCCTAAATGAATGTATACACTCTTTTGAAGTTTTGTAAGCTTGGTTTTTGTAGATCTATCATTTGTTTATTGATAGCTGCTTTGTAAAAGATGGAGTAAACCAGCCATATCAGTTGTAAATTCTTTAACGACACTAATAGTGTCGGGGAGCCTAGGACATTATCAATCAGTAAGGATAATAATTGGTGGTAATTGAAAACGAATGGTGGGGTATGATTATCAATAAAATTTTCAAGAGATTCCCGTGTAGATGGGACTTCAGATGAGCGCAGTTTTTTTGGTTTAGATGATTTGGGTTTTGCAAACAGATTTTGTGATGAAATTGCCGAGTCTGAAGGAGGCGTATCGATCTCACCAACACTGCGTTTTATGGAAGAACTTGCATTTTCGCAAGTACTTTTAGAGTTTTCACTTAGATGCTGTGGCTTTATTACATTTGGAAGTACTGGAGCAGACTCATTGGTAGTGACAGAAGTCGAGCTTGGAGTTTTGTTTGTAAGATTGGTTGAAATGGTTGGTTCAGAAAATTGTGGTGATGTATCAGTTTTATTAGAGTTTTCTGCAGTTGTATCTAATGGAAGAGGTGCTGATAGATTGAAGGATATTGCTTCCGAAGTTTGTGAAAACGGTATTGCCGCTGAATGAGGTTGATTAAAAGTGTTGCTATAAGTAGAAGTATTAGTAATTTCTTGGTCATGGAGATTTGTAGGTGTAGGTGATATGCTCGGATTTGATAATGGATAACTTGATGACTCCTGAGTGTTTGGTACCTTTGTGTAATATACTTGTTGGAGCTGTTTGATTTGGTACTTCATTGTTTGAATCAATATGAGTTGATTCCGTTACTGAACTGCTATTGCATTTGAATGATATATGTCTTGTATTTTTGCAGATAAAGCAGGTGAGTGTGCCTTGTGACAAAAATATGCAGTAAAGTGTTTGGTCGAAATTTATTAGAATAGAATCTGGAATTGATGATGTTATAGGGCTTACATAAACTTGCCTCCGAAAGCTCAATATGTGACTATATTCGGGAAAAGTCGAGCTAATTTTCAGAAATGTTATTGGGGAAATAAGCTTTAGACCGATATTCTGTAATTCTTCAACTAATATTTGGTGAGGAATTTACGGGCAGACACCAGACAAGACTAGTCTTTCTGCTCGAGAGACAAGTCTTCGTGCTGTTATAACTTCGTCGAGTACTTCTATAGAGCCATGTTTTGTCATGAAATTATCTAATACGGTTTTGTTTGCCAAATACATGCAGATTCTATTATGAGATAATCTAGATGAAAAAATAATATTTTTTTTGATGATTGTGCCCAACGGAATTAAATAATCCTGCAGTTTAGCATTATCTATACAACTAAATACAATTGCTTGGGTCTTAAATTGGATTTTTAGTTTGACGTAGCGTAGACGTAGACGCAACGGAGACGGAAGAAACGGATTGGAAACGTAAGAAAATAATATGCCAATTTATAATTCGACATAGTGGAATTTTTGCGCATGAGTAGAAAGAATGACTTAATTCAACAACATAGCCTATGCTATAAATTATAAATTATACGAACCGTAAACACACTTTGTGTTTATTTATTTATACTATTATTTATTATAATATATAGGTATCCGTTTTGGTGTTACATGGATTAGGAAATACACGAAGGTATGCTCCTTAGTGCCGTGGTATTTCCAACTATTTTGTTTCATTTCCTAGTCTTTAAAATGTTTAATGTTTATTGGATTTACCTATCGTATATGTGTGGATAACCCAGAATTAAACTAATAAACAACTCATATGTTTATCTGAAATATTGAAACTACAACATAATATATTTTTATTAAATTAATAACTTAATTGTAACAAATAATTAACAAAATTCGAATATGTTAATAAACACCTTAACCTTACAAAATGGATGAGGGCGTGTCCACTTTGGGCTTTGGGTGACAGAACAAAATTCTTGATTTTGATTGGCCAGACATAAGAAACGCACTGTAAAAGATGAAAGTTGGTAAACTCTTCCGTTACGTTACGTTTCTCTTACGTTCCGCCAGGCGCTTGCGTTCATTTATAAACAAGAGTACACAAAACTCGGTGTTGAACTTTTCCAGTGCGTCTACGTTACGTCTACGTCAAACTATAAATCCAACTTTACTCGGAAAAGAATGCGAAGAAGCTCATGCATAACTGTGATATTCAAACGTTGATTTACTAGACTGATTAGATCGGATGGTCTGTTTACATTGTGTAAAGTCATTTTAAGCTGCGGTGGCGAAAGCTTCACTCCGACTCTGGTAAGTGACAGACTAACTGTATGCTAGCTAACCTCACAAAATGATTGTACATGGTGCATATTTCTTATTTGACGTTTTCTTTTCACAATAATAAAATCATAATTAGTCCAGTCGGGTTGACGAATAACAGACCTAACCTTGCATTAGGAGCTGCCCAAATTTTATTTTTCTAATCTTGAGGGAAGGTCAATATTAGTCCAAATTTAAAATCTCGACTGAATTCCACTGTTGCGTTAGCCGCCATCTTGATTTTAAACGGGAACCGTTTTTGCTCAATATCTCCGCCATTTTCAATTTCTTGACAAAAAGTGTAGAAACTAAAATTGTGGGAAATGCGATTTTCTATAATTTCATTTATTACAGTTTTTTTCGTGTGGTCGATATTTTCCGAGTTATGAGGGGAAAATAATGACAGTTGGAGCATAATTATGGTTTTATTGAATTATCTCGTTTATTGTTAGTTTTACAACAAATATCTACCTATACAAAAATGAAGAGAATTAAATTCTACACAATTTTGATTTCTTTCATTTTTTTGCTAAAATTAATATTTAAGGTAGTGCGTATGCGTTAATGGCGCGAGCGTAAGACCGGATTGATTTTATAGCAAATGTTTTTGTTCAATATCTACGCCATTTTCAACTAAAATTGTTCAAAATATAATTTCCTACAATATCCTTTTAACAATTTTTTTCATGCGGTTGATATTTTCCGAGTTACATGGGAAAATAGTAAAAAGTGGTGGGGGGAGCATAATTATTGAATTGAATTTTGTTTGCGAGCTGCCCCAAATTTTATAATTCTATCCTTTAGGAGAGATCAATTGTAGTGTAAATTTAAAATCTCGACTGAATTCGGCGGTTGCATTAGCCGCCATATTGATTTTAAATGAGAACTGTTGTTGCTTAATATCTCCGTCATTTTCAACTTTTCGACATAAATAGTGGGAAAGAAAAGGGGGACAATAATGGAAGCGGAGGGGAAGCATAATTATTGAATTGTCTCATTTATTATTAACTTTACGACATAATTGTACATAAACAAAAATAAAGAGAATTATAATTCATACAATTTTTGATACTTCCAATGAAACATCAACCAAACTAAGTATATAAAAGACCTAAAAATCATTATATGCATTAAGTTCACTTAATTTTATTAACTAGCGGGTTTTATTGGTTGAATTTGTCTGTCGATATTTTAAGTTTTGTGTCAGCTAAAATATCCTGATGTTTCAACATTTTTTTTTAATTTTGAACCCTGTTGTGGGGGAATTTTCCCATTTCCCCCCTTGTAGACCCGCCACTGGTTCTCTCAAAAAATTGTAGTAAATCGTAATTGCAACAATTTCAGTTCTTACACTTTTTGTCGAAAAGTTGAAAATGGCGGAGATATTGAACAAAAACAATTGCTACAAAAGCAATCACGTCTTAATTCTCTTCATTTTTGTATGGGTATATATTTGTTGTAAGACTAATAATAAACGAGATAATTTAATAATTCCATAGTTATGCTACAACTGTCACAATTTTCCCCTCATAACTCGGAAAATATCGACCGCACGAAAAAAATTATAATAATTTAAATTATAGAAAATCGTAATTTTAATAATTTTAGTTTCTACACTTTTTGTCAAGAAATTGAAAATGGCGGAGATATTGAGCAAAAACGGTTCTCGTTTAAAATCAAGATGGCGGCTAACGCAACGGTGGAATTCAGTCGAGATTTTAAATTTATACTAATATTGACCCTCCCTAAAGATTAGAAAAATAAAATTTGGGGCAGCTCCAAATGCAAGGTCAAACGCTATCCCGACTGGGCTAAATTACGTATAGATTACTTACGTAGTAGTATCTAGTAGATCAACACTTTAATTTTAAAATACTATTTAATAAAACCACTTGTTTTTATTAAAAACTAGGAGTACAATATCAGTACAACTTAACCATACATTGCCAGGGCGGATCTCTCTAAAAAATTCAAAGCACTACTTTTCTGTTTCTTCTTTTTCAGACCATGTTTTTACACTGCTGGACAAACGCTATTTACTTGTTTACATTGATGCCTAATCTTAGTAAATTTCATCCACTGCTTGTCCACGATATGTTTAATATTCGTCCACCTCTTATGCAGTTTGCCTACTTCTTCTCTGTTCGTGCAATTACGTTGATTTTTTTCTCCGATAATTTTTTAGGGCCATCTCGATCAATATGCCAGACTCATTGCCACTTGAGCCTCTCTATACGTTCTGCGACGTCAGTAATAATTTTAGTCTGTCAAGAATTTCATTTTTTATTTGTGGCATATTTTTCCACCTTTTATATATTTTTTAAAAGATTGGGAAAAATATTTCACGAACCTATACAAAAACAACAACAAGGCAGATTCAGAGGATGAGGATATAAGAGATAACAGAGATGAAAAGGAAGGTGCACCTACTTATCAGGAATTCATGGAGGTACTAAAACAACTAAAAGTAAACAAAACGCCAGGGCGAGATGAAATCAACAACGAACTGATCATCAACGGAGGAGAGGAGCTCACGAAGCGAATGCACAAGTTAATGGTTACAATTTGGAAGGACGAAAGCATGCCCATAGAATGGAAAAATGGGCATACCACACCAATCTTTAAGAAAGGAGATCCAACTAAGTGCTGCAACTACAGAGCAATTATGCTACTAAATACAACGTATAAGATATTTACCACAATTATAAGAAACCGACTAAATCAATACACAGAAAAAATTATAGGACCATACCAACAGGGCTTTAGAAAAGGAAGATCAACAATAGATGCAATACACGTCCTAACACAAACAATTGAAAAAAGCTATGAGCATGACGTAGAATTACACATATTATTCACCGATTTCCAACAGGCCTTCGACAGCATATACAGACAACAATTACTAAAAGAAATGAAAAAAATGGAGATACCGGCAAAATTAATAAGACTAACTAGAATGACAATGAAAGACTCAACAGCAAAAGTTAAAACAAATGAAGGAGATACAAACGACATCAAAATAGAACTTGGGGTAAGACAAGGAGACAGTATGTCAACGGCACTATTCAATATCGCTCCAGAAGGAGTAATTAGGGACAGAGGCCTGAAAAAGACAATTATTCAAAGCTCAACACAGATCATAGGATATGCGGATGACCCAGGACTAATAGCACAAGATAAAAAAAGACTAGAATAGGCACTTTTAACCCTTGTAAGAGAAGTAAAGACGAGAGGATTAATAATCAATCAGAATAAAACAAAATACCTTATAAGCACAAGAGACAATGTAAACAGAATAACAGAAATAAAGATAGGTGAAAATACATTCCAGAGAGTAGATTGCTTAAAATACCTGGGGGTGATGGTGGACGGCAAAAACGGAAGGAGTATAGAGATCAAGGAAAGAATTAAAGCAGGTAATAGAGTATATTGGAAATACCACCGACTACTCAGGGACAAAAACCTGAGCAAAAAACAAAATCAAAAATATATACAGCAGCAATTAGACCAGTGATATCCTATGGAGCAGAAGTAATGTGCCTTACGAAAAAAGCCGAAGAAAAGTTAAGAATAATTGAGAGAAAAATTTTGAGAAGAATACATGGCCCAGTGATGACAGAAACAGGGGAATATATGAGTAGAAGGCTCATGAACCATGAAATAATAAATATAACTGAAGGAGAAGATATAGTAAAATTCATTAAAGCACAAAGACTCAGATGGTTTGGACACACACAAAGAAGAGGGGTAGAAGAACTGATCAGGAAGATAGTGAACTGGAGACCAGTAACAAATAGACCAAGAGGAAGACCAAAAATAAGATGGGAAGATCAACTGCTAGACGATGTATCAAAGATGGAAATTGCAAACTGGAGAGAAAAGATTCAGGACCGGAGTGAGTGGAAGAAGATAGTAGGGAAAGCAGAAAAACATCACAACCTATGAACGATGACCTAAAGGACTTCTTCTTCTTCTTCTTGTGCCACTCCTATCGGAGATTGGAAATCATCAAGGCTACCCTGACTTTGTTTACAGCTGACCTAAAAAGTTCATTAGTGGTGCAGCCAAACCACTCTCTCAAATTCCGCATCCACGACATTCTTCTACGGCCTGGATTCCGTTTTCCTTCTATTTTTCCTTGCATTATATTTTGAAGTAATGCGTATTTATGACCTCTCATCAGGTGACCCAAATACTCGAGTTTTCTTCGTTTTATCGTTAATAAAATTTCTGGGTCTCTTCCTATCCTTCGTATTACTTCAAGATTTGTGATTCTTTCTACCCAACTTATCTTCAGCATTCGACGGTAGCACCACATCTCGAAACTTTCAATATTTTTTATGTTGTTCTGTGTGAGAGTCCAGGCCTCTACACCGTATAATAGCGTTTTAAATACGTAGCCACTTAGCATTCTTAATCGTAGAGGGATGCTTATATCTCTGTTGCAGAAGAATTTTCTCATCTTTATGAAGGTGGCCCTGGCAATTTCGATACGTCTTTTTATTTCATTGTTTTGGTCTCCAGTTTCGTTTATTAAAGTTCCCAAGTATTTATAACTTGATACTTTTTCAATTTGAATGCCGTTTATACTAATATGTGCTGGTTGTGTCATGATTTTACTGAAGACCATATACTTGGTTTTTTTGATATTAATGTTTATGCCATAATTGTTGCAAGCAATATTTATGTTTGTAAGTAATCGTTGTAATTCTTCTACTGTTCTTGCAACTAGTACAGTGTCGTCTGCGTATCGAATATTATTTACAACCTCTCCATTGATTACGATTCCTTCATTTGCTTGCAAAAGGGCTTCCTGACAGATGCTTTCACTATATACATTAAATAGCAGTGGTGACCAAATTCATCCCTGTCTTACTCCTCTACGTATTTCTATTGCTTTTGATATCTCGTTTTCTATTTTGATGTTAGCTTTCTGATTCCAATATAAGTTGAGAATTATTCGCAGATCTTTATTATCTATGTCTTTTCTTTCAAGAATGTCTCTTAGCCTATCGTGGCGTACTCTGTCAAACGCTTTTTCAAAATCGATAAAACATCATGTACTTCTTGATTAACGTCCAAACATCTTTGTGTAAGAACATTCAAACCGAAGAGAGCTTCTCGAGTACCTAGTCCTTTTCTGAACCCCATCTGTGTATTACTAATATCTGACTCCAACTTTTGATAAACTCGGTTGTGGATGATTTTTAGAAATATCTTTAGTAGATGGCTCATTAAAGATATTGTTCGATGTTCTGAACATCCTTTTGCATTGGATTTCTTTGGCAGTGTAACGAATGTAGACAACAGCCACTCTTGAGGTATAATACCAGTATTGTATACTGTGTTAAATAAGTGCAATATTATACCTATTGATTCATCATTCAAGAGCTTTAGTAATTCAGTAGGAACCTCATCGGGTCCATTTGCCTTTCCAGTTTTGGAATTTCTAAGTGCCATTTCTACTTCACATTTTAGGATTTCAGGTCCCGTTTCACCATTTACCTTGTCAATGTTATTTCTGTTGTCCTCAAACAATTCTCTTATGTATTTACTCCATCTATTAATTTTTTCTGTTAAGTCTACAATAATATTTCCGTCTTTGTCCTTAAGCAAACTTATTTGATGTCTTTTTTGGGTTCCTGTAAGTTCTTTTACTTTTTTATGTATATTGAATGTGTCATACTTTCTTTCATAGTCTTCCATTTCTACACATTGTTCTTTAATCCATGATTCTTTGGCCTTCTTTATTATTTGCTTTATGTTCTTATCAACCTCTCTGTATTTTTCTGAATTTTTCTTCAATTTGCGTCTTTCATCCATTAGTTCTAGTATGTCTGGTGTCATCCACACCTTATATTTCTTTGGAGATTTGGTTAGGTGTTTCTTTCCCGTAGTTCTTATTATAGTGTTTGTATACTTCAGTTTTTCATCTATGTTGTCTGTTCTGCGGATTTGGTTTTCTGCTACACTGAGATCGGTGTTGATTTCTTCGCGCACTGTTTGTCGTCGGTGTTCACTTTTAAGCTGACTTAAGTCTAACGTTGGGATGATGGTTTTTCTCATTTTCTTTGGTCTAACTTCTAACACAGATATTACTGGATTATGATCCGAACCGATATCAGTTCCAGGGTAAGTTTTAGTAGATTTCACGGCATTACGGTATCTTTTTGTCACCATTATGTAATCTATTTGGTTTCTGATTACTTTTTCTTGTGTGTGTTGAGGTGACCTCCACGTATACAGTCTCCTTGGGGGTAATTTAAAGAATGTATTAGTTATTATTAAATCTTCGCTTTGACAAAACTGAACTAAACGATCACCCCTTTCATTTCTATTACCTAAGCCGTATTCACCGACATTTTCTCCAACTTTACCCTGACCTACCTTGGCGTTCAGATCGCCCATTACTATGTTAATGTGTTGTCTCTTTGTTGTTCTCATCACCTCTTCTAAGTTATTATAGAATTGTTCTATTTCCTCTTCGTCTTTGTCTGCTGTAGGAGCGTACACTTGTATGATGTTTATTATGTTCTTCTTATCTTTCAGTTGTATTAACATCACGCGCTCTGAGAATGGAGTAAAATTTGCTACAGCATCTTTCCATTTTTTTGAGATGATGACTCCAACTCCGTATCGATGGGTTGTGGTGTCACTTCCGGCATAATAAAACATACCATGATTAGTTGTGGGGCATTTGCCATTTCCTGGCCATTGTGTATCGCTTATGCCTAATATGTCTATACCCAAACGATCCATTTCCAACACGGCGTTATCTAATTTTCCCGAAGAGAATAAGCTCCTCACATTCCACGTAGCAATTTTTATGGTTGTCTTTTTCTTATTACAAGGGTTTCGCAGGTTTACGACCGAGGAAGCCTTGTACTTATCTATTTGTCTTCCTCTGCCGGATCTTGGACACTGCGGACTAACCACTTTGGACCTAAAGGACACTGCGGACTAATCCACCGCGTGAAATAGATTAAAAGAGCTCATAGTATTTGAGCGACCTATACTCTAACAAGAGTGAACGGTCCATATATATTTTTTTATATTGTATTACTTCCTCTTTTTCCAAACCTTTTTCCAATTTTTTTCTGGTTTTATTTTTGTAGTGTTATGGCAAAACTTGATATGTCCGATTTTTTCCAATATGAAATTGTTGGTTTGACGTGTTATTTAGCAACATTTCTTCAAGTTGGTAAAGTTTGATATATCTTTGATGAAGATAAAACCCTTATGAATGAGAATGACACTATATAATATTATGTGTTCCCTGGGCTCTGGAACTTATTTGGTAGAGTAGGACTTATATGTAACTTGATTTGTCATAGGTTTAAATATAAATTATGTCCATTTACTTTTCGTTTTGGCGTTGGCAAAATGTACTCTATATTTTTGTGTATTCTGAAGAAAATCATTTAAAAAATTAATTAAAATACTTGTCTAAGACCAGTTAATAAACTCGTTACACCAGTAATGTGGCAGCTTCAAAATCACATTGGCAAGTCAATTTGAAAATTTAAAGAATTTAGAGGGTCTTTTGAACTCTCAATCAACTCTACTGAAAAAGTAGGCTAGATGGACATAATTTCAACTTTTGACAAAACGCTACAGGTTTATACTTTTTTCTTACAAATTTTCGTTAAGAGGAAACAGTAGCGATCAACAGGTAGCAAAAACGCGTTCCTAGATTGCGGCTGTAATTTTGAATATTTTTTCGAGGTATTTGGCACACGTATTCGTAATATTATAAAGAATGGCGGTACAGAGCCCAATTTGAAAAATATATTAATATGTGGAAATTACTCTGTAATTAACTACAATATTAAAAAAACGAGCCTACACCGCCTTTAAGAAGAACAAAAAAATACACTTTCTTCAAATAAACTTTTTTATCCGATGCCTAGATTTTGTGTCATTTTGGAACTACTAAATTTTTTTATTTCATTAGTAGTTCCAAAATGACACAAAATCTAGGCATCGGATAAAAAAGTTTATTTAAAGAAAATGTATAGTCCTGTCGCCAGGGGGGGTACAACGGCCTCCTGTATTCAGATGGACTTACCCAAGTTTTTTTTATGTATTTTGACCCGTAGAAAACGAATTTTTTGGGTAACAGTTGATCCGGATGTCGATAAGATTGTTATAGACCAAGAACTTGAGGAATCAAATAACAGCAATTTTTGGCAAAACAAAACAATATTTTGTATTTTTTGGGTCATTTTAAGCAAAAAATATTTCTACAAGTTTTTTAGTAGGATGCAGAGTTTTCGAGATAAACGCGGTTGAACTTTCAAAAAATCGAAAAACTGCAATTTTTAAACCCGAATAACTTTTGATTAAAAAATAAAATAGCAATTCTGCTAAGCGCCTTTGAAAGTTCAAGTCAAATTATGTCGGTTTTGATTATTTGCATTGCTAAAAATTTATTGTGTTATTGTTAAACAAAGCTACAAACAACTAGTGCGTGAGTGATGTTTCTATGATTTCTCATTTAAAATCGAACGAGTAGGTAGAATAGGTACTAGTGCAATCAAGACTATTTCTACGTTACATGCGTTAAAACGCATGTAAAAGCACGGGAAACCCTACGTGTTTATAGCTTTGTTAAACAATAAAAAAATAAATTTTTACCAATGCAAATAATCAAAACCGATATAATTTGACTTAAACTTTCAAATGCGGTAAGCAGACTTGCTATTTTATTTTTTAATCAAAAGTTATTCGGGTTCAAAAATTGCAGTTTTTCGATTTTTTTAAAGTTCAACCGCGTTTATCTCGAAAACTGTGCATCCTACGAAAAAACTTGTAGAAATATTTTTTACTTAAAATGGCCCAAAAAATACAAAATATTGTTTTGTTTTGCCAAAAATCGCTGTTATTTGATTCCTCAAGTTCTTGGTCTATAACAATCTGATCGACATCCGGATCAACTGTTACCCAAAAAATTCGTGTTCTACGGGTCAAAATACATAAAAAAACCTTGAGTAAGTCCATCTGAATTAACGAGGCCGTTGTACCCCCCCTGGCGACAGGACTAGTATGTTTTTGTTCTTCTTAATGGCGGTACAGGCTCGCTTTTTTAATATTGTATTTAATTACAGAGTAATTTCCACATATTAATATATTTTTCAAATTGGGCTATGTACCGCCATTCCTTATAATATTACGAATACGTGTGCCAAATATCTCGAAAAAATATTCAAAATTACTGCCGCAATCTTGGAACGCGTTTTCGCCAACCTGTTGGTCGCTACTGTTTCACCTTAATTAAGTTACTGTGTCCGTATACATAATTACACATTGTAATTACATTAAGTTGTTTGGTATTTATTTTAATTTGTTAGGCTTTACTCTTAATCGTTTTTTGAATAATTGATTTGGATATAAACTGATTAATATTCTGTCCAAAATTCAATATTTTGGAACCGCTATGTCCACGACGTTTAAGGTTCGTTTCCGATTACACTTTTCTCCGTAAATAATTGTTGAGTATCAGACATAAAATATGCTTTCAGTGTTACATACTTATAGAAATTACAAGCACTTTATGTCGGGATAAATGTACGGTCATTCACACTTCAGTACACTTCTGTCATATCATATCTTTATTTGTAAAGTGATTATTTAATCTCGTTATGAATATAGACAAAAAACAAAAGAAAAAAGTTTCTGTGTGGATTTGACGAATATGCGCAAACTTTTATCAACTGAGTGATGAGCTCAGGATTCTGCGTGAATATAGTTCGTATAAGGTTAGCTACTGTTTTAACCGTGTTAAAATGTGAAGTTGAGTCTAAGAGCATCAATTTAGATTCAGATTCAATTCAGATTCTTCATTACCAGTTTTATTGCAAATCAATGGTACTTCAGAACATGCGAGACAAATTAAGTTTACCGATGTGTATTAACCCGGGATCGTTCGTGCCTTTACCGTGATAACTTGATAAAAAATTTTTCAACATATCTTTCCACTCATAATAAGTGCCTCGAGGAAGAGTTTAGGAATCCGTAGGTCGTTTTTTTTTTGTGGGATTCGTGGCTCTGGTGAGCACCAATTATTAATTTTAATAATTGTTAGAAATGGATATTTTTAACATAACAAGTAAATAAAAATTCTATAAAATAAAAATTTATTTTTAAAACGTGCGACCGATAACGTGACAAAAACGGGCGCGACTGTTCCCAGTTTAAGACAGTGTCAATTAATTTAGGTTATTTCAAGTCCCTGTAGGTTATTCCTGTAAACTGTTAGCTATTTAAATCACATTGACATTTTGACCGCTTGTTAATTTTGCTGCTCTGTATAATTTTTCAGAATATTTTCAACATATGAACATATAATAATTTTTATTGGGTGTTGGACTTTCTGTGTCAATTAGTTTAAAAAAATGGTTAGAGTAAGTCGGCTGAAAACTGAAGGGTAAAATGCAAACAGCCAAATTATTGGAATTAATAGATAAATCTTTCCTGAATTTAAATTTTCAACAGAAGCAAATTTTATTCTAAATAGAATGTAAAATATATTACCTTTTTATAAAATATTCACCATAGGGTTGGTGCATATCTTCAGCATCCTCTGCGTTTTCAACTACCTCACTATATATTTGAAAAAGATGGTCACTAAGTTTTTTGGTAACTTGCGTGCCATTGGAAAGATAAAATGTATTATCTTCATAATCATTGACAGAAGAACTTAAAAGATTAAGATCTTTCACCATATCGTAAACAATATTACCTTTCTCTCCATGAACCCACTGTCCACCAACATCTACTATACTTCCACCGAACTGAGTAGAATATATTCTTCCTCCTATTCGATTTTCAGCTTCTACAATAAAAGTAAAAAATAAAAAACATAAGTAAAAGGGATATTAGAAAGCGATAAAAATAATAAAATAATGGAAATTATAGCTAAAAACCGACGGTGTTACTATTACACTATACAAACCTAAACGTAGTTATTTGGTAGGTTTTAAAATAAATTCCAATTTTTCTAAATTGAACCTAGCAGCCCTAATTCCGTTAATTGTACAGTATATTTTAATATTTTAGGGCATACCTAGTTTCTTAAGTAAGGGCAAAATATGTCCCTCCAGCGCCATCTTACAAACATTGATCAATTGATCACACACCAACGAGTACCGACCAGGCCCGGACTGGGCCGCGGGCCGGTGCGCCTTTTGTCTTGGTTAGTATTTATCCATTATAAAAATTAAACGCTAAAATTTTTTTTTAACCTTTACACAAAAATGATGCAGCTATCATTCTCCTAAAAAATGTTTTTACTTGCTTCTGATTTCGCCGTTTGGCCCCGAAGGCGCACCAGAAACCTACATAATAAAGCCAGTGGGTACACCAAAATACCAGATATCAAATAATCAAATAGCTTAGATACGATATGCGGCGCCCTCGAAGACCATTTTTACTATTCGGGCGCCGTTCGTAGGTTCAATCTCCGCTGTTTCTATTGTAACAAATAGCTTAGATGCGACGCGCGGCGCCCTCGAAGACTATGTTTGTGATTTGGGCGCCTTTCATGGATATCAATTTCCGCTGTTTCTGTTATAAAAATAGCTTAGATGCAACGAGCGGCGCCCTCGAAGACCATTTTTGCGATTGGTGCACCTTTCGTGGGTATCAA
The DNA here is from genome assembly GCF_917563875.1 of Diabrotica virgifera virgifera. Lineage (NCBI taxonomy): Eukaryota > Metazoa > Arthropoda > Insecta > Coleoptera > Chrysomelidae > Diabrotica > Diabrotica virgifera. The sequence continues at coordinate 186,881,555 of NC_065446.1, read as the reverse complement.
TTTTCACTGTTTATCAAATAACGGATATTTATACCTATGGAAGGCGCCCAAATCGAAAAATGATCTTCGAGGGCGCTGCGCGTCGCATCTAAGCTATTTGATTATCTGATACCTGATACAAAGTGTGTTACATCCCACAATTGAACTAAAATATACAGGTGTGGTTTTCATTGCTCCAAAACTACATTGTACATGCAGGATTGTTGTGTCCCAAACTCGTAAATAATGAAGCCAGTGGGTACAAGAAAATACAACTTGTATCAGGTATCAGATAATCAAGTAGCTAGATTCTACGCGCAGCGCCCTCAAAGACCATTTTACGATTCAAGCGTCTTTCGTAGGGTCAATATCCGCTGTTTCTATTATAAAAAATAGCTTAGATGCAACGAGCGGCGCCCTCGAAGACCATTTTTACGATTGGGGCACCTTTCGTGGGTATCAATTTCCGCTGTTTATCAAGTAACGGATATTTATACGCGAAAGCACTACGCGTCGCATCTAAGCTATTTGGTTATCTGATACCTGATCTCTCGATCAACTCCTTCACATCCTCGCATATCGGATCAATCAAGCCAAGAGCATGCACAAAAGCTTTCTGATTTGAAAATCTTTTTAGATCGCTATCTTCATCTTTCCGTTTCTTCCTTTTGCTCGTTACTTCAAAACTCACATACTTATATAAGCTGAGCGATTGTACTTCCAAACCAGTCCAGCTTATGACACTGTTTATGAGTGATGTTGAAACCAACGAGAGGTCCAGAAATTATTCACTATTACTTCTTACGAACCTAAGTGGCTTACCGTCATTTAGCACGGTAAGCCCCATGACGTGGATCCATTCTGATAGGTATTCCCCTCTCGAAGCGGGACGTTTGGTGAAACATAACAATTATACGCCAGCCGGTCGACAACTTATGCCTTAACATACCTATTAACATTCTTAACAGAGTGTCTGGTGATTCCAGTAACTCGGTTCACCACGTATACGGTCACGTCAGATCTCATATCCTTAACGATTCTCTGTCGAAAGACCAAAGGTCATACCTTCCCTTCGTGCGAGTGCCTCTGCAACGTCGTGAGCGGTCCTCGCCCTTCTCACATTTATTTAAAGGAACTGCGTATTAGATGGTTCTTATCTTTCCAACTTACTTACTCATACGCTGTCTGATTCCTGGTCCTAGGTGTTTTCACCCACCCTTTTCTCATCGCTTGTGGCAGGGTGTCCCTTGAGGCCCCGCTTTTCTAGGATCAGTTTTTTACACTCCGGGCACTGTAAGCTGTCGGCACTGTGACCAGATTCTTTAAAAGTGAGGGAAAAAGTCGTCTCACTACTGCACTCTCGTGACTGGTGCCCTCTCCTTTTACCACGTCTTTAGTAGTAGTCCTCCCTGTTTTATCTCTTGCAGTCCGTTTTACTATGCCTGAAATGCAGGCATCTAAAGCACCCCTGGACACGCAGTCTCTCTTGTATCTTACATGAGTTCCAGCCAATAGGTATATGTTCTCTTTCCAGTGCCTTCTTGGCTGCGATACGTGTCAGTCCAAACCTTGACGTTTGTGTTCTCTATTTTCCCCTATACAGACGAGTTTGACGTCGTCAGGCTCCCTCCCGCCGGTATACATCCGAACTTGTCTCAGGATTTCTACCTTGGGCTCCTCCGTCTATATCAAATAGGTACACCTGGACCTGATAGCCCCGGACAACCTCTATTGCGTTTCCCTCCGTGCGGGCTACGATAGTCTTCTTCAGGCGCTCGGTATGTTCTTTCCCTGTCACTTCGAGGATGAGGTCCCCTCTTATGCCGTCTTTAGTGCTTTTAACGCTAATCCCCTTCTTCCTCGTGTCTACGCTACCCTTGATTTGCTTGAGCAACTCGGCGTAGGATTTTTTCTGCCTCCCTTCACGATCACCTTCTAAGCCTCCACTCTCCTTTCCCCGAGTTTATACTCCTCCAGCGCGAGGTGGAGGTCCACACCTACAAAGGTGAGTTCCAGGAGATTCCTGAGGTTGTTACCTCTGTAGCCCCACTACTCTTAGGTATGTCTCTCTGGTCTCCAGTGTCTCCATGTCTTCCCTCAATTTATAAATAATTGCCAGTAGCCTCTTTTCCCCGTCCATTTCCGTCATCCTTGTCTCTAGGGGGGGGGGGGGGACCATGAAAATAGTCTGACGGTTTGCTCGGTTCTCTTCCTTCTGATTCTTCCTTGTAATTGTAGTCATAGTATTAAGTTGGAGGTACTCCACCTCTCCTGGTGTGTTTGCACCTCCTGTACATATTCCCAGTTCATGTTTTTCCCTTACCAGTTCGTAGAACCTTTCTTCCTCACCGAAAAGTCTATGTTCCATGACAACTACTACGTCGCCTGCATGTTTATTCCCTCTTCCCGGTTAAGCGACCGTATAGTGATCCTCTTCCAATTCGACTTTATAATGTCCTTTATTTTTTCAAAGCCCCTTTCCCCTGAGTTCAGGACCGTTGCGATCAATTTTATCTCTCCTTCACTAAGATTTGCGGAGAAGAAGTCGTACATCGAAATCCATCTATGTGGACACTCGTACAGTCTCCCTAGTCGTTTTTTTCCTCACCGGTTTTCTGCACTATTCTATTTCCTTTCTTAATGCTGCCGAGGGCGACTTGTCTGAAAGTAACATCCATGTCTTCGGTGACTCTCTTAAAGGTTTTGTACCTCATTCTTGATCTCGACCTCAATGTTTGTATGGTCGGACATTAGTTTCATTGAATTATTTGTAACGCTGGTAAGTTTCTCCATTGCTCTTACCATGGCCGTTATGTCCGAACTCTCCTCCTTCTCTCTAAGTCTCTAGGTGTTTTCTCCCCAATTGAGTAGCTCCTTTGCAAGGTTGTCTCCTCTATAAGATCCGTCTTGATCAGGTCGCTACCCCTGACTGGAGATCTTCCAACAGATCTTCTTCCGAAGATCATAGTCTCCTCTTTCCTCTTTTCCTCTTTCCTCTTTTCCTCTTCGCTGAGTACTTTCCCTTTGTTCCCTTTACTACAATGAACACGTTATCATCTCATTCATAGCTTGTTCCAGCTGCACCATCACTTGTGACTCGCTTCATTATCCCTTCGTTTTGTTGTTTTCCTTTTTCCTGCATGATTAAATACTTATCCATATAGTTCCCACGAGTAGGGGCGAATTATACTATCTGGCGAGGCAGTGCCCCCTTGCCAACGCTAAAGCTTGAATTACAAAGGAGTTTCACCAGTTATGAACGGATCGCCTGACACCGTGTGTGGTTGCGGATTTTTTTCGAGGTTTACTCTTATGCTATATGGAATTTAGTAAAAAATTTGAAAAAATTCAAAAGGTGAATTCTATTGAACACAAATCATCATGATTTTTGTTAAATGTTTTTGAACCAATAGATTCTTTTGTAGTAGCAAGTGAAAATTACTCACACTTTTCGAAAATTGTTTTGGAGTCTTCAGAGAGTATCAAAGAGTGCAACAGAGTAAAACGGATACTTGGAAACTGAAGCTATATTTTTGTGGAATCTTAATATAATTTACTATTCCCAATAAAAATAGTAAATTATTTTTTGGATTTAAATTAAAATGAGTAATATTGATTTACTTTACACGCATTAGGATTTCAAAAAAGTTTGATGTCAAAGCTTAAGAGGAAGGTCTGGTGCCATTGTTTAGATGTTAGGTTGGCGCCTTTTTTATAATTTGGGTTGGCGCCTTTTTTATAATTTGGGTTGGCGCCTCTTTTATGAGCCAGTCCGGCCCTGGTACCGACTTAAAACTCTCTTCTTATTACGCAATGATTCTTGTGAAATTTGTTTTAAATCTCTCTTAAATGTAGTTAATAAATTATCATACATATTGTGTAAAGTATAATCACACTTAATTGTCATTTCCGAGTACATACTCAGTTTATCGAGGCGCTTGTAAATATCAATAGATAAACATATGAATTTGATCTTAATAAGTTAAGTTAGAACTTAGAAAAAATAAGAATCCATTCATATTATATACATTTTATTTAAAGTTGGATTTCTACTTATTATGCCTTTAATGAATTTATCCTCGCAACCGCTTATGACGCATAATAATGTCGTCGTGGCCAGTTGCAATACACTGCAGTCTGTATGAACTTGTTTCTAGGATGCTGAAATATTAAATAGTGTAGATGTTGATTTTATAAGGTGCACGTATTGTTGGAGTATTCCAATACAGTGTTCCTACTTGCTTGTAGAAAATCAGAAAATTTTTTTCTCTAAAAGTGATCGTAACATCAATGATAAATTATTGACTCATGTGAAAAAGACAAAGAGAAATAAATACTTCTGACAATAACGATTCAGATGATAAATTATTGACTCATGTGAAAAAGAAAAAGAGAAATAAATACTTCTGACAATAAGGATTCAGATAGCTGCGAAGTTTGTTTTCGCCAGACTATTCTGAAATTGATAGTCAATCTAGCGATGATGAAACCGGTATATTTAAGCAGTACGAATTTAACACAGTAATTCGCTTATTGCTTGACCTCCAGCTTCATTCACAGACAATACAGGCAGACAAACAACCCTCAATAAAAATATCCACTGGAAATGTTTGTTTATAATAATAGTAGCGCAGGAAAGTATGCTAAATTTGCAGTTACTCGAGCGTTATGGGGACCTATTGAGTTGTGAAGAGTAGGTCCTAAAACCAAAAAAGTTAAGTTAAAGTTTCCATAAAGTGGAGGACATTCTATTTTTTAATTAATTTTCCATTTCCAATAATCGTTTTTCCGATTTTAGCGCCATCTATCCATAATTCGAAAAAACGTCTCTTAAACTTAACAACTTAGCAACTTAAAAGTTGCTTATTTTTACGTAGAGAATCCAAATCTGTAATAAAAATTGGGGGCTCCCATTTAAGATTTTAAAGAAATTCCCCACCCCACCTCCGTGGGGGTGTGTTTAGTACCATTCGATAGATTTTTTAATAGTTATTTATGATATAAGTATTAACAGTACACGTTTAAGGCACGTATGTGAAAGTTTGCAGAATGAGCGATAGCGAGTTCTGCAATTCACATGAGTGCCTTAAAAATGTACTTTTTACCACGCATATCATACAATATTTTTTCTACAAATGTAATTACAGGACAACATCTACAAAAATTTTACTTGAACTTGACTGACATTCCATTTTTATATTTTTTTGACATTACATCAAAATTGCCTATACGGTCAATACGAACTGCAGTTAAAAAAAATTAAAGCACTAGTGCCTTAAAGTAGCATTTTTAACGCTCGTATGGAGTGCTAAAAATTGCATTTTTAATACGGTTGTAGAAAAAATAATTTATACGTGTATTTTGCAGTTTTTCGATACGATTTCCATTTCACGAAATATCGCGGGGTTCGGATTAAAAATTTTAAATTTACCCCCCACTCCTTCCTTGGGGTGTCGTGTTTGGTATCACTCGATAAATTTTTGAAAGAATATTTAACACGTATATTTTATTTTTTCGATGTGATGTTCATATCGCGAAATATTCGCTTTTTTTTGAGAAACTTTGTGACTCGCCTAGCATTTCCTTACGCCTAGATTAAATCGTCAGATTTTTGAAATACATATACAATATTTTGCATGTCTTACTTTACCTCATCTTAATCTGAAGATTTCTAGTTTTTTAAGGATAGATTTGTTTTCGGACTCCCCTTAACGAACTCCCCTGTATTAAGAGCCAATATATTTATGGTAGAAGTACATTTACAGGGTACAAGGTTTCTCCCCATGTGATAATCTGACGCACTCGAGTAACTGCAGAAATCCCCGCTTGGGCTCCATTACCATAAAGTTTTTTCACCGATGAGCTTAGTACATGCTTGTTATGACATGAGACACCATTTACCGGAAAAAATAAAGAAAACATAAAAGTTTAATGGAAAACCAAAACCGACACTAATTTTTTATTTCTTTGTGTAAAACCAGAAAACCAAAATGTATTTTTCGAAACGTGAAGTATTAAAATGCCTTTTTATTCTAAAAGTAAATCCAAAAGACATATCATAGTCCTCGATCCCGCGTACCAAAAACAAGTTGATTAATAGCAAACTGAAAATTTGTTACTATTAGCTTAACGGTGTCTAGTCGGACAAACTTTGATGTATAGGATCACTGGATGGAACAGGGGAAGTTTCAATTGTGGAACAGGTTAAAAATTTGGAACGTCAGTCAATGAAGGGACATATTATATAAAAGCTAAAAGTTATTGTGGATCATACACTGCGAGGCATAAGTTGAGGATATAGAAAATGTATGCTCATTTTCATAGATGATTTTTTCGTGAACGGAGTAAAGCATTTCGTTAATTTTTTTTATTAGTTTAGATATTTATTTAGTATTTACACGGTTGTGCAAAGATTACTCAAACTTCTTTTTTGTACTTATACCGGGTGGAAGAAAATACATGTTTTTTTATGTTATGTTGGAGACGAAGGGAGGACGAAGTATAAATCTAAATATAGATCGGAATCGTATTGTAGTCTTATTTTTTTATAAACATTTTGCTTTTTGAACTTTTTGAATATCCCTGATGTTTAAAAAAAATAACAAAGAAAATAAGTGATTTTACTCTTTCATATGTTTTTTTTTAACTGAAACAAAACTAAATAACAATAAAAAATAACAGTTAATTAAACATTAAAAACAGAAAAGCACATGGCGTAAACAGTTCTTAACGAAACCTATAAGAGTTATTTTTCGACAAGGTAAGCAGTACGCACAGCGTAACATAAGAGAGACGAGGTTTAATGGAGGCTCTGTGATGTTTTGGGGTGGAATTTCCCTCTGAAAGTAATATGAATTTGGTGTATACGTGGATGCTCTTATAACAGCGAGAAGTATATTACACATATTATTTTTCTTTGAACATTCTTTTTATTTCGCACTATATATAGTAAATAATTTCATCTTAGTAGTATGATAAGATAATATGGCCTCCTCGCGTATTGCAGTCGGCAGTTAAAACATATATTAAAGAGTAAAACCGTCTAGTTTCTCTGATATTAAAGGTATTAAAGATATCTGAGAAACTATAAAAATAAATGGTTCACATAATATGAGACTACAACATAATATCGATGCATAATCACCTTTTTACCTTTTCTCCCTACAAGGTGTCTCAAACTTTTGTTTAGGCTACAAAACCCTCTATTTTATTTGTTTCTAAAGATATTAGGCACATTCAAAAAACAAAATGTTCCCAAAATATAAGACTACAACACAATTCCGATGTATACTCATTATTGTACCTCCTCCTATCTACAGAGTATTCCAAACTTAACATAAGAACAACATTTCTTTTCTTTCACCCGGTATGAGTACAAAAAAGAAGTTTAAGCAAATCTTTGCACAACTTTGTAAATACCAAAGAAATATCTAAAATAATAAAAAAAATATCGGAATCCGTTAATTTGTTCACGAAAAAATCAACTATGAATATGAGCATAAATTTTCTATATCCCTAACTTATGCCTTGCAGTATAAGAACAATATCTACCTATATAATACCTATTTGAAAAAAAAACAATAACCAGAGAACACAACAGAATCGGATTCAGATGGGTAGAAGTGAAAAACAAAGAAAGAAACAGAAGAGAATGGAAAGAACTGTTACGCAGATTAACCAGAAGAAAAACACAAAGAAGAAGATCGAACACTTGCTTGTTGGATCTACGAGTAGTAATTTTTAATTTTTATTGCTTCTTCAACTAATTGATCTGAACCTAATGTATGGTTCTGCTAACAATTTTCTATTAAAACGACTTAGCGGTTGTCACAATACTACTCTACAACTTTGCATACAGTCGGAGAAATGAAAGAATACCCATGAACGAACATATAAAAAATAAAACACGCTGTATTTTCCTGTCACCGTGTCACAAAGAAAATTGTCTAGTGCAAGTACATGTAACAATAATTATTACATGTACTTGCGCTGGTCAATTTTTTGTGTGACACGGTGACAGGAAAATACAGCGTGTTTTATATGTTCGTTCATGGGTATTCTTTAATTTTTCCTACTGTATGTGTAATGAAAAACAGTCGTACATATCCTTGTGATCTTTTAGTATATCTTTTAATGAATAAATTCTGGTAAAAATGAGAATAATAAATAACGAACTCTATTGGACCTAGCTAACAAATATTGAAAATAAAAAGAGGCTCCACTATTTTGAGAAAATTTTCAACGTTGCAAATCAGAGCAACCAAATGAGCATTTGCAAAAAAAAGCAAATGTATCTGCGAATCTCCCCTTTCAGTTTGGAACAATGCTTTCGTCGTATATACAGACGCTTGCAAAACATAAATTGGGACACGTTTTGATGATTAAATTCCATCCTAAATCAATGAAAAATCTAGCAGGCTCAACTTCATTTTCTCCGTATTTAGCATGAAAGCTGTGTTTCTGTATATAAAGCTTTGCTATATTTTACAAAACAAAAACTTTAGAAATCAAAACTAGGGTACAAAAAATCTTATATTGTTAAAATTGAAAGGCTTATGCTGATTTAAGTAAAAAAAGTTCAACAGTTTTTTTTTTCAAATTGTTCAGTGGTATGTAATATCGTATTTAATACTCTTACTCTTTAGTTTCAATATTCCTACATACTAGTTTCAATATATAGTATGGTGTAAATGTTTGGAATAAATTCGTTATTTCATAAGCTAGTGACTTTAAGGAAAAATCTTGAAACAGGTCCATTTTTATGTTTAAACTAGCTGACCCGGCAGACTTCGTACTGCCTCAATAGATAAAAACAAACTTTTGTATAAAATAAACTTAAAATAAACAGAAGGAATTCGTAATTAATAAACAAAAAATACTCGATGTGAATGAGGTTCTATGATTATTTTTAATTAATTACACATGGTGTTTGAAGTAATAAAGTTTAGTTAGAAGTAACAAAATAAAATTTGTATTGCAATAGTTACAATCTTAAATTTGTTTATCTTATAATGAATATAACAGCTTTATTTTATCTACATTCAAAACAACGCTGTATTTATAATTGGGTTCAGGGTTGTCCAACTATATAGGTGTTGATTATTCAAAATTAAAATTAAATATCATTAAATAAAATGAAATAAAATTAAATAAAATTTCATAAAATTGAGTAAAAGTAAATAAAATTAAAAAAAAACAGAAAATTAAATAAAAATAATAAATAAATTAAAAAAATTATCTCGAAAAGTTCGACTTAGTTCCCTACAACCAGGTCAGGAAAAGTATACTTTCGGTAGAGATAGGTGGAAGAAATTATAGTAGATGAGACTAAATAATAATGGCAAAAACCATATCGCATTAAATAATAGCTGCGTTCGCGGGTACCTGAAATTGTCAGAAAATTGGATAAATTGTCAGAAAATCGCATGCGCACTTTAAAATAATATAAATAGACCAGTAAGAATCTGTGAAAAAACGTCTATTTTTGGATGTGAAAGGTGGCATTCGGATTTTTGCAGATAAAGTTAGGTGACACATTCAATAATAATAATCGACTTATGCTCCTTCTCAAATATGCCCGGAACATTAATAAAAAAATTAAAATATTTAAAAATTTCGAAAAACGTCGATTTTTTTCTGTTTTATTTGCTTATAACTTTAAAACGATTCGTTTTGAAACAAAGTCGTAGAGAAATAAAATAAATATAATTAAATTTTATATGATATACGTCTGGTCAAAAATGTCTTAACGTATTACCTTTTCTGCAATATAGCAATAAATAAAAAATAAGGGGGCAAAGTCGCCTGTTGTTATTCAATGTTTTTAACCACTTTGGTGGCACTTAGGACCTTAGTAATTCACTTAGAAAATTCTTTGTAACATACTTAAACCGTGTACCAAATTTCATTAAAATCGACCTAATAGATTTTGCATAATAAATTTGCAATCTAAATGTTTTTAAAAAAGTTCAAATTTTTTAAAATCTTTCTGAACAAAAAGTAGACCATTTAGAAGTTGTCTAATTTTTTTACATATAAAGAGGTGCTCTACCTATTTAACACACTTTACAGAATTAAAATCGGATTATTTAAGGGGCCTCAGCAATGTTTTAAATTTATAAGCAATTTTTTGGCTCATAAACAAATAGTTTTTTTTACTAAAAAAAAAATGAAATTTTAGCAATGCAAATAATTAAAACTGATATAATTTGACTTAAACTTTCAAATGCTGTCAGCAGAATTGCTATTTTATTTTTTAATCAAACATTATTCGCGTTCAAAAATTGCAATTTCTCGATTTTTTGAAAGTTCCACCGCGTTTATCTCGAAAACTATGCATCCTACGAAAAACTTGTAAGAACATTTTTTGCTTAGAATTACCCAAGAAATACAAAAAAATGCTTTATTTTTCGAAAAATCGATGTTATGTAATTCCTCAAGTTCTTTGTTTATAACAAATTTATCGACATCCGGATCAACTGTTACCCAAAAAAATCGTGCTCTACGGGTCAAAAAATACGTAAAAATCTTGAGTAAGTACATCTAAATAAAGGAGCCCGTAGCACCCCCTTCCTGGCCACAACACTAATTTGTTTATAAGCCAAAAAATTGTTTTTAAATTTAAAACATTGCTGAGGCTGCTTAAACAATCTGATTTTAATTCTGTAAAGTGAATTAGATAGGTGGAGTGCTTCTTTGTATGTAAAAAAATCGACAAACCTTTGTATGTTCTAGATTTTGTTGTGCAGGATATTAAAAAATTTTAATTTTTTAAAAAAAGTTAAGATTGCAAAATTACTATTCAAAATCGGTTTTATCGGTAATACCGATAAAACCGTAAATACGGTTTTAGCGCATTACCAACATTTTCTAAGCGAATTAGGAAGGTTCCAAGTGTAACCTAAGTGATGGAAAATCATTGAATAAGGACAGGCTTGTTTTGCCCCCTTATTTTATATTTACATATTGCTATTTTGCAGCAAGGATGATAAATTAAGACATTTTTAACCAATCGCATCTGATAGAAAATTTAATTATCTTTGTTTTATTCCTATACGACTTTGTTCCAAAATTAATCGTTTTAAAATTATAAGCAAAAAAATAGAAAAAAAAAAACGAAATTTTTTGAAATTTTTAAATATTTTATTTTTTTTATTAATGTTCCGAGCATATTTGAGAAGGAGCATAAATAAATTATTATTAACGAAGTTATCACCTAACTTTATGCGCAAAAATCTGAATGCCACCTCTCACATCCACCTAAAAACAGATCCTTACTTTTCTAAAATAATACCGTTGATAGATGAATATACAAGGTATATTTACCTAATATAATTTAATAATTAGTTATTAATAATAAACTAAAGTAAATATACCCTGTGTATTTATCTATTAACAGTATTATTTATATTAGGTGAGGTTAGGGAAAAAAATTGTCCAGGGTATCCGCGAACGCACCTGTTTAATGCTTATCAAATGCGTTTATAAAACTATTGAATTTGAAATTTTAATATAAAAAATTACCTACTATAGTTCATTTATATTTTAATAAATTAAAACGACAAGATATTTTATCAGCTGATACTATCTTATTTAAGACTTAATATAAGTATTTTTCATATAAGTTTCAATATTTCCCATTTGAATATACTTGATTATAAGTTTCAAATTAACATATACTACATAATTTTAAGACACTGTTCAGAACCATATCAAAAAATATAAATTACTTTTAAAACGTCGGATCATTCATTTTTTTTTTCTTACCTTCTTACAGTATTTTTCGTATTCCCTATGATAAGTTTACTATTTGACTTGGGAAATAAGCCACAATTCAAGTTGGAAATAAAATTTATTTCACTTCCACTTCGGAAATCTGTTTTTTTTTTAGTGGAAGGGGAGATTGAAAAGTCAAATAAATTTCTTTTTTAACTTAAACTGTGGATTAGTTCCCAAATAAAATAGTAAATTGCATAAGATGCCACAAAGAAATAGCTTCAGAATGATGCCTATGATGCCTTATGATGAAAATTGCTTATGATAAATACCATAATATCATGAACTTACCTAGAATTTTAAAATTCGATATTCCATGTTTCAACAATCTTGTGGCCGCTGCAATACCCGCAGCACCTGCTCCAATAATAATAATGCTTGGTGTATGTGGCATGCTTGTTTTTACTTCTTAAACTTTAAAATAATAGTGTCATACGAGGCTAAAAAACTGAAAACAATACTAGAGTTAAAATCCATGATATTAAAAAATAGTTTTGGAATAGCAAATCACTTTCATTGATAACGTTATCTAATGACTAATGACCAGAGGCGTACGAATAATTAATCCGTGGTATTTACATATATTTTTGAACATTTTAATTAAAACAAACAAAAAGATATTGTTGATAGTCAGGGATCCCAGGCCTATTTTTACCAATTGCTACTATCAAGCTAATTTTTCGTGAGTAGGTTCATTTTGACGAGACGCCCAACTTTTTTCCTTACAACAATTTTCGTATGTGGCAGATAACAAAGATAGCAGGGATAGTCCAGTCGGGTTAGACGAATAACAGGCCTAACCTTGCATGCCGAGCTGCCCCAAATTTTATTTTTCTAATCTTTATGGAGGGCCAATAGTAGGGTGGGCCGATTTTTCGAAATTACTAAAATGGTAAAATGCAATTGAAAAAAAGTTGAAGTGACAAAATTTTTGATATTAAATATTAATAAAAAAAAATATTTTGAACTGCCACATAAATGTCAAAAATCTAAATTTTTATATTAAAAATATTAAATTTTGCATTTTACCACATTGTTAAATAATTAAAACTAAAAGTTTTTTTACAATAAAGTTTTTGTATATTTTTAATATTTCAACTGCCACAAGGACATTATGTTAAAACTAAATTAGGCGATCATTACGTGAAGCGACGCCACTGACTTGGCTGTCCGATGTTTTCGGACCGATCGTAATGTTAAAATGATAAAATGGCGCGTAACACCAGAAGTGAGTTAAAGTGTCCTATATTTGGAGCGTCCAATAATACAAACGGAACAGTTTTACCAACATATGAAGATATGAACACTTACTTCAACTATGTTGAACATGAATTAAAACCGATTGCAACAAATCCACAACAAACCGCAACTGAGACAAGTCAAATTGTAGCAAAGAAAATTCAGTAAATTTGGAGTCGTGCTTCAATTCCAACCGTTCAGCAGTGCAGTATTATAAAGCGAATAACAAGTTACCTATCGTCTTAAAATTAGAAATTTACTAAAACCTTATAAACAACGCAGTGGTGTTGCAAGTTATAAAAAACAGTTAAATGATTTCAGAACACAATCCAAAGTACTATTTGATGTGGCTGCTTGTAAATGTCTAGATTTAAATAATTGTTCTTGCGATAAAGTATTTAAAGTGCCAGCAGCCGAACGACCATTTTTAGAAGACCAAAGAACCTAAAGACGAATGGTAATTGGCGCCATAGATATAACAATGTCCAAAAAGTTACAAAACCGAGAGGAGAGAAATTTATTGCAAATTCAGAAACAATTAAATGAGAATGTTGTTCACTTACCGAAAAATCGATCTCGGCAGAAAAGAATAGCGACGGAAACACTTACACACGAATCGATCAGTTCTGCAGAAACTTCTACTGTGCAGCAAAAATCATTAGCTTCCTATAATGTGTTACAATTACCTGTGCTTGCAAGAACACTCGATCGTTTTGGTATTTGTGATCGAGCTGGTGCTGCAGTCGCTTCAGCAGTACTACAAGATGTCGGTATTATAAATATGGAAGATAATAACAACATTATAGATAAGAACAAAATTCGTCGTGCTAGAACAAAAAAACGTGCCCTTCTTGAAATGGACGATTCTTCACAGTTACGTGGCTTTTTTTCGATGGTCGCAAGGATAATACGTTAAAAATGGAAGATAATCGTCGAAAGTTAATTCGAGAAGAACATATTACAATCTTAAAATTGCCTGAGTCGACTTATCTGGCGCATGTTACTCCTGATTGCTGTGAACATTTTAAAAAGCATTTTAAAATATTTTGATGACTCTGACGTATCCACAGATGTTTTAAGAGTAATAGGGTGTGATGGGACGAATTTTAATGTTGGAAAGTTTAATGGTGTTATTGTGCAATTAGAAAAATATTTAAATCGCCCGTTGCAGTGGCTTATTTGCCAGCTGCACTGTAATGAATTACCTTTGCGACACCTTATGAATTTCCTTGATGGTAGTACAACTGGACCTCGTCACTTCAACGGACCTATAGGACAAGCACTCATTGGATGTGAAAATCTACCTGTTGTTAAGTTCAGTGTAATTGAATCATATCGCACCTTGAAAACAAAAGTGACATTATCCCAAAATCTAGATATTTCAGTATGACCGTTTAAAGTTTTTCGAACAGTTCTGCAATGGATGTTGAACTAAAATAACCGAATTAAATACTATAATTAATGTTATTTAACAGTTTGATTAAAGTACAATTAGTTTCTCCTGAAGAAGGCAAGTTAATAATGTAACTATTAATTTAGAAAAAAATCTTTAAAAAAATTCCTTATAGTGCCACTTTTGTTTTACATAAAAGTTCTGATTATTAGAATAAAAAGTCAAGTTAATATTTACCTTAATGATAAAAAAAGAGAAAAATAAAACGAAATTGTGTCATATTAAAAAGAAAAATCGTTTATTTGGTAAAAGTAAACAAACTATTAATAATACTTAATGAAACTTAACATTTTAAATTTACGTGAAAACCGGCACTAAAGAAAAAATGTCACTTTTTTACTTACAACGACGTGCTTCTCCCTCAACAATCCGCCGGAAACCGATAAAGTGCCACTTTTTAAATTACTACATTGACAAAACACCTAAAAGTCAAAAGTGACACTAGCGACTTCTAGGAGAAACAATGCGAGCTATTAGAACAGGAGTCTCTGCAATAGGAGCGTTTTGTCAAAAGTAATGCAGATATCGCTATAACTAAAAATTGATGTTTTCAGTATAGTGCCACTTTTGTTTTCAAGGTGCGATATGTACAGGAGAATGTGGATAGGTCTGATTTAAGTACAGATCAACAATATCTTCTTGACATGTGTGTTGAAATCTCAGAGGGAAGTATTGACAACAAACTTTCTAAACTGTGCCCAGGTAAAATAGTGCATTCCCGCTGGTTAACATTGGCTAACCGTATACTACGTTTATATGTTTCCACGGTGGTTCCATCAGATAATTTTATTACCTTAGCAACCTTTATTTTAAAAGTGTATGTTCCAGTATGGTTTCTTATAAAAACCAGACCGTCCTGCCTACATGGAGCCTTTAATTTTTGGAAAATGATTCAGTTATCTAGGTATTTACCACAACCCCTAAATGATGTCATGGATCCAGTTCTATTGCGAAATAGTTTTTTTGCACATCCAGAAAATATGCTACTTGGAATGTTAGGAGATCCAAGAAAACATATTAGAGAGCTTGCTGTGCGCCGTATTTTTAAAGCTCGAACAAGTAACATAAACCAGCGACTACGAACATTTGAGGTACCACCTGTGCTTAATATGAACGCTATGGATTATATCGATATCATAAATTGG
Source organism: Diabrotica virgifera virgifera (assembly GCF_917563875.1). Taxonomy (NCBI): domain Eukaryota; kingdom Metazoa; phylum Arthropoda; class Insecta; order Coleoptera; family Chrysomelidae; genus Diabrotica; species Diabrotica virgifera. The sequence continues at coordinate 186,865,964 of NC_065446.1, read as the reverse complement.
AATAAAATACCCTTAACTGAACCACCATTAACAATTGGAAGTTCGAATGAAACTTTACAGGAAATTGTGGTTAATCCGGAGACATCAGCACTGTTATCGGAGCTTAAGTTATATCCGTCTCACACGCAAGCCGTTGAACGCATGATTAAACTTGTGACAGAAGCTTCAGCAAAAGTTTGTGGTGCTGATAGCAGAGATGGTTTGATCAGAACCAAACTGAAATCACACCGAATTATGCCTTCTTTTAGGTCAAAAAAAGATTATAAGTTGTAAGAGCAGTTGTTTGTTTGTTTAATTTAAGCATAAAATTTATTTTTAATGATTTAATGATTTTTTTTTAAATATTAATGTAAATTACGTTGTGGCAGTTAAAATATTAAAAATAAAAACATGAATAAATTAACAACATTTGTTTCATTCTATGTATTATAACATTTTCGGATATGCAAGTTGTAAAACTAGTAAAATTTTAAATTCAAAATTTTAGTGACCTTGTGGCAGTTCAAAACAGCAAAATATGAAAAAATTTATTTTTACAAAAAAAAATTGTTTTCCTACTCCACATGTTTTTTTGGATTGCAAAATCTGAAATTAAAATATTTTTGAATTCAAAATTTTAGTGACCTTGTGGCAGTTCAAAACAGCAAAATATGAAAAAATTTATTTTTACAAAAAAAATTGTTTTCCTACTCCACATGTTTATTTGGGTTGCAAAATCTGAGATTAAAATATTTTTGAATTTCGTATACAAATCGGCCTACCCTAGCCAATAGTAGTGTAAATTTAAAATCTCGACTAAATTGCGCCGTTGCGTTAGCCGTCATTATGATTTTAAGCGGGAACAGTTTTTGCTCAATATCTCCGCCATTTTCAACTTCTCGACAAAAAGATGAGAACTAAAATTGTTGAAAATACGATTTTCTATAATTTTTTATTACATTTTTTTTTCGTGCGGTCGATGTTTTCATAGTTATGAGGAAAAATAATGACGGCTAGAACATAATTATTTAATTATATCGTCAACTTCACAACTCTGAAAATATCGACCGCACGAAAAAAATTGTAATGAAAGAAATTATATAAAATCACATTTTCAACAATTTTGCTTCCCATACTTTTGTCGAGAAGTTGAAAATGGCAGTGATATTGAGCAAAACAGTTCCGATTTAAAATCAAAATGACGGCTAACGCAATGACGGACTTCAGTCAAGATTTTAAATTTACACTACTATTTTTCTTCTTCTTAAAGTTCCCTCTCCTATCGGAGGTTGGATATCATAATGGCTATAGCCACTTTTTTGGGTGCTGCTCTGAACAGTTGTAATGAACTAGAGTTAAACCATTCTATAAGGTTCCTTAGCCAGGAGATGCGTCTTCTTCCTATGCTTCTTCTTCCTTGGATCCTTCCTTGCATAATAATTCTCAGCTATTAATGCTCACACTACTATTAGCCCTCCATAAAAATTAGAAAAATAAAATTTGGGGCAGCTCGGCATGCAAGGTTGTGCATGTTATTCGTCTAACCCGACTGGACTATCCCTGCTATATTTTGTTATCTACCACATACAAAACTTGTAAGGAAAAAAGTTGGGCTTCTCGTCAAAATGAAATTACTCATGGAAAATTAGCTTGTTAGTAGCAAATTGTGAAAATAGGCCTGGCATCCCTAACTATGATATGGGGTATATTCTCTAATAATTATGCAAAATCAACATTTTTTGTCAAACTTAAAGATTTTCTTTACTTAATGAAGAAAACTTAGACATTTGTTTGAAGCTGTTTAACGATTTATCTACGATGAGGACCAGATTCCAAAAGAAATGTCTTCGCTCTATATTTATCGCCTGCCCAAACACCATGTGCGAATTTCTGCAAGGACCACCGACTAATAAGCCTCTTTTTAAAACTTTCCTTTAAAATACTGGACACAAGATTATTTAAGAAATGTGAAGAGGTCAGTCGGTCAGTGGCTGAAGTGAAGTGGCTATGGAGTACCACAAGGTTCAGTATTGGGTCCTCTACTTTCCCTTATCTTTATAAATGACATCACTAATTTAAAAATCGATGAAAAAATTTTTCTTTTTGCTGATGATACCAGTATCACTTGGAGCAACTCAACTATTGCAACTCTTCATGCAACTATAACTTCTGATCTTACGATAAAAACCTGGTCTGACTCTAATTTACTCTCCTTTAACGTGGATAAAACGGTAGCATTATCATATAAAGGTGCTCTTCAACCCCTGCTTGTGAATAGCAGCCAGATCTCTACCGTTGATTTTGTAAAATTTCTTGGTATTCTTTTAGACAGCAACCTCAAATGGTCCCTTCATATTGATTTGTTAAGTAAGAAACTCGCCTCAGTCTGCTATGCCATAAGATTTGTTTCGAAGGAACTCAATTTAGCATCTTCTAAAATAACATATTTTTCTTTATTCGAGTCTCATCTTCGATATGGTCTTCCTTTTTGAGGGTCTAGTACAGCTGCCCAATTTGATGTTATTTTCAAATTACAAAAAAGAGCAATAAGGTATCTGTTTGGCCTCAGAAGAACAACCCATTGCAGAAGTTACTTTAAAGATCACGAAATTTTAACCCTTCCATCTTTGTATATTTTAGAAACTGTTTGCTTAATTCGTAAACACATGCATGTCTTTCCAGCAAGGCCTCATCCTGACTACTCCACCAGAAATTCAACTTTTGATGTCTATTTACCGATCCCGTCTTCTGAGTTAGCAAAGAAATCTATACTATATTCCGCAAAAAAACTATACAACCATCTCCTTTACAACTCAAATCTGCAACATCCTTTCTCAAGTTCCGTAAAATGACAAAAGCTCATTTATCTAAAAGACCATATTATTCAGTAGAAGAGTTTCTTAATGACAACTAAGAAATCACAGTAATGTACAAGTAACTAAAGTGTATTTATCTATATTTGGGTGTCACATACAGCAGCTTAAACTTATTAGTTCCTTTGTTTGTGTTTTATTATATTATGTTGTATGTTCAATTTTGCAATTTATAGTAATTTTGCAATAATATATTATATTGGTTTTTGTTTTTTTTACTTCACTTTTTTAAATTGTTTATATTTTTTTTATTGACGACTTAACTAATTTTATAAAATTGTATTTGTTATTGTTATGTATATCTTTTTCGAGACTCTATGTTAAGCTTTGTCCATAAAATTGTATAATTTTCAATGACAATAAAGCATATTTCTATTCTATTCTAAGTCAGTTTGGTTTCAAGAATGGACTTGGCACGAGAGTGGCGAACTTTAATTTGCAAACCTTAATACAGAATTTTTCTAAAATTATTTTGTAGGATTTATGAAGAGCTATAAGACTGTGTAAAGTAAATTCCGTAAGCTCCCTTAGTTTTTAATTGGGGTGGGTTTAAGGAGCTCGAATAAGGGGTTTTTGCTCGTAAATAGGAGTTTTAAACAACTATATCACGCTAACTTTTCACTGTATTGAAAATCTATGCACAAGGGAATTTTAGTTATTAAAAAAGCTACAATTTAGTGGTCCATCATTTTTTTCGTATCTCCAGCTTTTTCGGAGATATTTTGAAGTAAATGGTAAAAAATAGGAAATTGCAAAAATCAGTTTTCCAATTTTTCTAAAATTAGGCCTTTTAAGGAGGACAAACTTCTTTGGTTTATTGATAATACAAATATAAAAGGAATTACAGAAGAAAAGTGAAGACCAATTTTTAATTAGGAGGGTAGTTAGGGGGTTGTTTTCACTCTTTTGATCATAACTCGCTTAAATTTCATGCTAGAAATTTTTATTATTATTTTTTGAAAGGCCTAACTGTATACTTGAAAAAACATTATTTAAGTTTTCCTCGAAAAATGCAAAGAGTTTCCGTTAGTTGGCTTTTAATATTTCAAATTATGCATTTGACGAAAAACGCTAACTTTTAACATGCCGAATCTCGGTTTGTATTTATCTTAAAGATATTATAGAAAAAGAATTTGGTTTGTCATACTAAAAGACACAATTTTGATAGCTACAGTTTTTTAATTAAATGCATATTTTATGAGGTATTCCCAAAAAAACCTCTAAAAATGTCGATTTTTTCGTCGAAAAACTGTTACTTTCAAGCGCGAATAACTCGAAAAATATTAGTTTTACGAAGAAAATGCAAAAAACATTATTTTCTTAGAATTACTTTTTATATTGATTTAAGTACATGGTTAAAATTAAATAAAAAATTCTTACACCCGAGATGGGGCAACCACCAAATTTTAGTGTACAGCGTCATGATATAGAAAATGATCCTTGGACTATTCCCTACCTTCTGTGACAATTTCAAGTAAAACCATGTTAGACGAAAAAATTGTGAGCCAAATGCTTCACTTCCTCGACTATACAGACTTTTTTATATTGTGTCGTATAAATAATAAAAACGTGGTATTATCAGAAAATAATTATTTTTCAAATCAAAATGTCAATGAACTCCCCTTTATTAACAGCCAATATAGATGTACATTTACAGGGTACAAGGTTTCTCCCCATATGATTTTCTGACGCGCTCGAGTAACTGCAAAAACCCCGCTTTGGTTCCCTTACAATAATATTTAATGGATATAAGTTATAAAATAACATCCTGGGCTGGTAGTTGCCAAGAAATCCTTCACTGAATTGGAACCATGCTCGTAAGCAAATGCATGTTAAAAGAATATAAGTTAATTAATAACAACTAAATAACTGACTTAACCTAGAACCTACTTAATCTTAAAAAGATATAATGGCACTTAGCCCAATATTTACCAAAACTTGTACTACTTTTAGCCCGTTGAAAATATTACAGCGTTTCAATTTTTCTAACTCCTAATAGTCGGAGAGATAGAAGCGGATTTTGTGCGTGATAAGTAATATGGAAAAACTATACGGGGATATGTTGAATTAGTTGTGTACATGACTTTAACCAACGGCCGGAAACCAGAGTTGGGGCCGAGGGTAGTTATAAGGGGTCAAAGTCGAGGATTTTATTATTTTTTTTATGACGCTCATGATCGAGATAGTGCACCACAATTTAGGAATAAGTAGGCCATGACGTAACTAAGCAAAACCTCTAGGGGCGGAATGCTGCGTGGCCGACAAAGGGGTGGGGGTAGGGGTGAATATAAAAAATATAAATGGTTTTTTGCGACGTTCGTGATTGAGATAGTGGACCAGAATTTGGGAATAAGCAGATCATGATATTACTAAGTAAAATCCCCAGAGCCGGAAACCAGAGTTGGGGATGAGGGTAGTTATAAGGGGTCAAAGTCGCCGTTTTTATTATTTTTTTGTGACTCTCATGATCGAGAGAGTGCACCAAAATTTGGGAATAAGTAGGTGATGACGTAACTAAGTAAAATCTCCAGGGGTGGAACGCTGCGTGGCAGATAAAGGGGTGGGGGTAGGTGTGAATATAAAAAATATAAGGGGTTTTTTGCGATGTGTTAGATTGAGATAGTGTACCAAGATTTGGAAATAAGTAGACTATGACTTAGCTAAGTAAAAGCCCCAGAGCCGGAAACCAGAGTTGGGGATGAGCGTAGTTTTAAGGGGTCAAAGTCGCAGTGTGTATTATTTTTTTGTGACCCGGCACAACATTTGTCCCCCACGCAGTGTTCCGCCCCTGGAGATTTTACTTAGTAATGTCATGATCTACTTATTTCCAAATTTTGGTGCACTATCGCGATCACGAACAGCAAAAAAAAACCCATATAATTTTATACTCACCCCTGCCTACCACCCCTTTGTACCCCAAGCAGCGTTCCGCCCCTGAAGATTTTACTTAGTTACGTCATAACCTACTTACTCCCAAACTTTGGTGCACTATCTCCATCATGAGCGCCACAAAAAAAATAATAAAAACCGCGATTTTACCCCTTATAACTACCCTCGTCCGCCACTCTGGTTTCCGCCTCTGGGGATATTACTTAGTTATGTCATGGTCTACTAATTCCCAAATTTTGGTGCACTATCTCAATCACGAACGTTGCAAAAAACCCCTTACATTTTTTTATATTCACCCCTGCCCCACCCCTTTGTCGGCCACGCAGCGTTCCACTCCTGGAGATTTTACTTAGTTACGTCATGACCTACTTATTCCTAAATTTTGGCGCGCTATCATGATCATGAGCGTCACAAAAAAAAATAATAAAAAACGGAATTTTGACCCCTTATAACTACCTTCCTTCCCGAGTCTGGTTTCCGGCTCTGGGGATTTTAATTATTTATGTCATGGTCTACTTATACTCAAATCTTGGTGCACTATCTCTATCACGAACGTCGCAAAAAACCCCTTATTTTTTTTATATTCACCCCTACCTCCACCCCTTTGTCGGCCACGCAGCGTTGAGCCCCTAGAGATTTTACTTAGGTACGTCATGACCTACTTATTCCCAAATTTTGGTGCACTATCTCGATCATGAGCGTCATAAAAAAAATAATAAAATCCGCGACTTTGACCCCTTATAACTACCCTCGGCCCCAACTCTGGTTTCCGGCCGTTGGTGAAAGTCATGTACACAACTAATTCAACATATCCCCGTATAGTTTTTCCATATTACTTATCACGCACAAAATCCGCTCCCAGCTCTTAGACTATAAGGTAAATCTGGCTTTTCGATACTGCAATATGGACTTGTAAGCTGGACGTGGACATTGAAGCAAGAACACATAAATATGCTACAGTTCTTTGAAATGTGGAGATACAGCACAATGCTTAGCATGGACATCGAAGAAAACTAACACCGAAGTATTGCATGAAATGAACAAAAAATACGAAATATTAAACACAATAAAAATAAGGAAGTTACAATATCTGGGACATGTAATGAGGGAACAGCGATATGAACTGCTAAGACTGATAATACAGGGAAGGTTAAGAGGAGGAAGGAGTACAGGAAGAAGAAGAGTGTCCTGGTTGAAGAATTTAAGGAACTGGTTTAAATGCAGTTCCATCGCCCTCTTCAGAGCAGCGGTAGATAGAGTCATCATAGTGATGATGATATCCAACCTCTGATTGGGAGACTAAGATTAAAGAATAAGAAGTATTATAAAGTTATTTTAATAAAAAGGCGACGACTTGCAACGTCTTTTTTTTTTTAATGAATAACCATTTTCAATTTCGTTGCAACACGAAACTACAGCCGCATCATCATTCCAGTTCAATCAGAGAGTGCAGCAAGCACCTCTACCGGTTTCGAAACTTATTAGTCTCTCATCAGGAGGCACATCTGCTCTCTCTGATCCAACTAGGATAAACCCCGGCGTACAGTCACTGATTGCAACGAACGAAATGGCAGGGATGCCCTAGCGGCAACTGCTAGCAAAAAACTAAGTTTTCAATCTAATAGCACATAAAACAACATCTAAAAATGTTACTCTACCTCCTACCAGATTGAAAACAATGGAAACCTTCTCTGGTAGCACCTCCGAGGCTTCCACAATTTACAAGCCATAACGGATGTAGTTTCGTGATGCAACGAAATTGAAAATGGTATTAATTTTTGATTTATATGTTTACTCTGATTGGAGTACCAAGGGAACCATTCTCGTTGGAACTTTACCGCACTGAGCTGATGGGACGTAAATTATAAATTTTAAAATTCCCTCATCTTCCTTAGTCTCAGCATCCGTTATGGCTTGTAAATTGTAGAAGCTTCGGAGGTGTTACCAGAGAAGGTTTCCGTTGTTTTCAATCTGGTAGGATGTAGAATAACATTTTTGGATGTTGTTTTATGTGCTATTAGATTGAAAACTTAGTTTTTTTGCTAGCAGTTGCCGCTAGGGCATCCCTGCCATTTCGTTCGTTGCAATCCGTGACTGCACGCCGGGGTTTGTCCTAGTTGGATCAGAGAGAGCAGCATATGTGCCTCCTGATGACAGAATAATAAGTTTCGAAACCGGTAGAGGTGCTTGCTGCACTCTCTGATTGAACTAGAATGATGATGTGGCTGTAGTTTCGTGTTGCAACGAAATTATAAATGGTTATTCATTTTTGATTTATATGTTTACTCTGATTGGGGTACCAAGGGAACCAACCTCGTTGGAACTTTACCGTGCTGAGCAGAAGGGACGTGAATTATAAATTGTAAAATTCCCCCATCTTCCTTAGTGTCAGCATCCGTTATGGCTTGTAAATTGTAGAAGCCTCAGAGGTGTTACCGGAGAATGTTTCCATTGTTTTCAATCTGGTAGGATGTAGAGTAACATTTTTGGATGTTGTTCTATATGCTATTAAATTGAAAAACTAGTTCGTTTTCCTAAAACTAACATTATGGCACCTTCTGGTTTTTACTTATGTGCTACAATGAAATCTTTGCCATACAAAATGTCATTTTCCATTTAACGATAGAACTGTATTGTATAGAACTTATTTAAGTGTAATTATCTCTTTATTTTTATATTAGACAAAACATAAAAAAATGCAATAAATAAATTTTCAAATACTTGTTGGAATTTTAAAGTTCAAATTACACGGTCTCTTTAACGTTGGTGTATAGGGTATAAAACCAGTCTGCTGTTAATGTGGCTAGATTGAGTTAAATTGTTATTTACCAACTTTCTAATTTGTAATTAAATTTGTTACGCCTATGCCACATGTTGAAGTAATTTGATTATAATCACCTATCATTAAGTTCTGTTTATTCTCATTTGCTTATCGGGCCCGAACGTATGATAAGTATGTAACTAGTATTGACATAGGTTCATGTATCGCAGACAAATCCATTTATTTTCATTTCAATTAAACTTTTTACAACTTGGTTATAGGATTCATTAGGAAATCACTGTGTGAATTTATTTATTTCTATCGATACAGAAAATAAAATGTTATCCATACAGTTCATAATGCGGCCTTTCATGAAGTGATTAATTTCTCGAACAAAGTCTGTTGCTCTCACGCATTCACAAAATAAACATATTATTATATAGGACAGTCAATGAGGATATTTGGCTCCGAATTCCATCCTACTACATCGATTTATTGATATTTTCACAGTAAGTAGAGAATAGCTTAAGAAATAAAGTGTACCCTATGCCGATGTGCGCTTTTATCTTGGGGGTGGTTCTCACCCCTTATCGGGGGTAAAAAATGTTTTGGTTAAAATAGCCACGGGAGAGGCTAGAGAAAATAATTTTAAGCAAAAACTGGTCTATAATTATTTTTCGAAAACTCAATACTTTTTGAGTTATTCGTGGTTGAAAATTGGCCATTTTCATCGAAAAATGACACCTTTCGGACGGATTTTTGGGAATACATTAAAAACTATGCATCTAAAAAAAAACTGTATAAAATATTTCTGTGGGTTATAAAAAAAACAAAGAGATTCGTTCCTTCACAAAGAGGGATATGGTAGGTAAGAAGAGTTTGTTTTTTTGCTGCATCCTCAAATCGATGTGTTCAAGTTGAAATAATAGAGAAACTGTCGATTTTAGGTGTATAATGATGGCTAATGTATTTTAAGAAGAAATGAGAAATATATTTAACTCCTCATCCATCAGAATGTAAATACATCATTTTCCGTCTACAATACTTTTTATTATAGTGTTATTTCTATGTTCAAAAAGTTGGAGTGGATTAAAATAAATGGTTTTTGAAAAAAAAAATAATATCAAGTTATAAAGCGCATTCTTAAATTTTCTTAAAAATCTTCCTTTTCCTCCATGTAACTCGAAAAATATAAGAGATACGAAAAAAAGACACCACACAAAAATGTAGGGTTTTTCAGATAAAAATTTCTTTTTTATTTTTCATTATTGTATCTCTTATCATTTTCAAATTACATGGAGAAAAAGAAGATTTTAAGAAATTTTAAAAATGCGCTCTATAATTTGATCTTTTCTTTCAAAAACCATTCATTTTAAACCCGTCCAACTTCTTGAACATAGAAATAACACTGAAATAAAAGGTATTGGAGAAGGAAAACGATGCATTTACATTTTGGTGGATGGGGGTTAAAATTATTTCCCATTTTTTCTTAAAATACATTAGTTATCAATTTTGTTTGCAGCATATCTCGCTTAGTTTTAATGTAATGGACCTTTAATACAGCTCATTTTAAAGGTTTTTTCACTGAAAAAGTATTAGCAGCATTATACACCTAAAATAAACCGTTTCTCTGTTATTTCAAGTTGAATGCACCAATTTGAGAATGTACCAAATAACAAACTATTTTCACCTACCATATCTCTGTTTATGTTATAACTAGAAGATTTATGATGGCAAGTGTCTCTTTGTTTTTTTATAACCTGCAAAAATGTTTAATATAGTTTTTTAGGTAGGTAGATGCATAGTTTTTAAGGTATTCGCAAAAAACCGTTCGAAAAGGTATTATGTTTCAATCCAAATGGATAATTTTCTACCACGAATATCTCAAAAAGTATTGAGTTTAAAAAATAATTATAGTACAATGTTTGCTTAGGATTAGGTTCTCTAGTGAATTCCGTAGTCATTTTAACCATAAAATTTTTCACCCCTAATAAGAGGTGGGAACCACCCCAAGATAAAAGCACACATCGGCATAGGGTAGACTTTGAATTAGGAGATAAGAAGAGGCTAGGCCCAAAATTTCATTAAAATCCATGCAGTAGGATAGAATTCGGAGGTAATATCCTATTCTTACTCCCATTGACTGGCGCAATAGAAAGATCATTATTTTATATAAAAACTATTATAAAACTAGATTAAAATAATAGACTATGAGCCGGGATATGTAAATTTGCTAATCATTTTAGGCATCGTAAGTGTCTATAACTTATAAACGGTGATTCATTTAGAAGAAACTTTTTTCAAAAAGAAGAAACAATGAAAAAAATGAATGTTATTTGAAAATATTTACTATCCTACAAAAGAAACATTCCTTACAATTACCTTAAAGATAATTTCTTTCAAATTTTGACCGTGACTGCAGTTAAGATGGTTCATTCTGAAGTTCCCATTTTCGATGACGGGTTCGAGCATTTCCTCCTCACCACTCCTCACCACCTCCTCCTCAACACCTCTGGACCAAGTCCAGAGGTGTCTAGAGGTCACAAGGTATATGTAGGTGGCCAATTCACTGGTCCGAAGCGTGAAATAAATTGCTCACCGAATCGTTCTCGCAGTAAGGACATGCTTTCACGCACTGTATGACAAGTGGCGCCATCCCACCATCCCGCCATCCGCAAACCAATTGTGGTCGAGACCCCGAGCTTCAATTTCAGGCACTGAATGGTCCCTTATAATGGCGTATTACCGGTCAAAATTCACAGTAAAATTCTGACCAACCCCTGTTTTAAAGAAATATGGACGATTTCACCGGCCCGTAAACCACACCAAACAGTTGTTTTGTCTAGATGTAATGGCAATTCTTGAACCTTTTCAGGTTGGTCATTAGGGTGGGTCGAAAAATAATAATGTTTCATTTTTTAATCGCTATACCGCGGAAAACTTGCCTTTGGGGTATATAAGTAAAATGCAAAGTAAAATATAGTTAAATATATTTAATAAACCCAGCTAGCGCATATAATAAAATTCACATATTATTAGCAACTTAAAAGAAGGTGTGGTCTAGTATGTTGTGTTGGGTGTTAATAGCACAATACATTTTTTGTTCTTCTACTTTACACCCCATTTAATTGGAATAGAATTATTATAGTGTGTTTAAAGTTATAAAGGATATAAACAAAACAACTTTTAATTTTAATAACATGTTTAATTGAAACAAAAAAGAAACCAAATGGTAGCCAAACAATGTCAACAAATTAAATGAAATTTTGACTTTAGGAATAGCTTTTACTCATTATTTCTGAGTGGGTACGTTGAAGCTGCGCTTTCTATGAAACGTTGGCATCGAAACTCTGGATGCTACGGTAGATCTTATGAAACCATCCCGTTCCTAATCACTAGGAGGACTAGTTAATCGCAATCTTTTGAGTAAAGATGAATAGTATCTTCTAGACAAAAGTTGTGCGATAAAGTCAGGCCACTGCCCTGTGGACTTATCTGTTCGAGAACCGGGTGCACTTTCCCACTCTCACTCTCACTCACTCCCAGAGTTTTGAGACTGTTTGTAAGTATGGAAACGTCTTCAGTTGAACATAAATTGTTAGTATCCTTCATTTTTAAATCATACATGCCTGTATGGTTCAAAATAAAGTACAGAAAATACATAACAGATGGACCTGAACACGTTTTTGAGGCTATCAAATCAACCAGATTTCTACCAGAGAATTTGATTAAAGTAGTTGATCCTGTAATCGAAAAAAATGCATTTTTCCCACCCAGAAAATTTGCTACTGAGGATGATAGGGAATGAAAGGAAGCAGATAAGAGAATTAGGATTCCGAAGAATAATCAAAGCAAGGATTTTAGCTACAGAAACAGAAACAATTAGGGTTTTTCGACCTCCAAAAATCACCTTTCATACGACTGACTCTACTGAATTATTTGATTGCAACACCAGTGAAATTACAGCACCATCACTGTTACGGATAGTCTCTGATGATGAAGTTTGGGCTAAAATCACTGCTGGAGAAACACCCCAGGATTGGAAGTTTGGAAAATTTCCATATCATACTCAAGCCGTGGAACGCTCCGTCAAGTTAGTGACTGAAGAATCTAAAAAAGTCGTGGGTGCTAAGTAATGAGATGGTTTCATAAGATCTGCCGTAGCATCCAGAGCAAAAGACTCTTTCTAAAGTCAAAATTTCATTTAATTTGTTGACATTGTTTGGCTATAATTTGGTTTCTCTTTTGTTTCAATTAAACATGTTATTAAAATTATAAGTTTTTTTATTTATATCCTTTATAACTTTAAACACACTATAATAATTATGTTCCAATTAAATTGAGTGTAAAATAAAAGAACAAAAAATGGATTGTGCTAATAACACCCAACACAACATACTAGACCACTTCTTTATTTAAGGTGCTAATATGTGAATTTTAACAATTTTTGAGTATTTTGCGCTACCGCAAATTAAAAGATATTGTCTGATCAAATTTATTTCCTATTTTATAAACAATTAACTAAACAGTTTTCACTATAGCACGTTCAAATATTATTGGCTAAAGATTGTAAAAATAATTGACACTATTGGTCATCACCAAATATGGGCATTTTGTTTATTTACGTCCCCATTAAGCCAAAAATAGACCCCATCGGAAAACACTTTTTTTTTCGAAAACACTGGATCATCGGCAAACTTATTAAGATCACATCTACTGAAACGGTGACGATTCGGAAGGTCGATCGGCTTCAGCTCTTGTACTAATTGAATTATGTATGCCAGCGTTTCCCAACCGGTGGGTCGCGACCCACTAGTGGGTCGCGGATGGATTTCAGGTGGGTCGCGTGGCTCTTACAGTAGCTGAATAACGTAAATATGTATCATAATGGATGAGCGAGAGGTCGCGAATATGAAAAAACATCAGAAAGTGGGTCGCCAGACATAAAAGGTTGGGAACCACTGATGTATGCTTTTTAACCAAGATCCTTATGCAAAATACCCCAAGTTGTTGCATACGACCAGCGAAGCTGTTGTAACCGGCTAGAAATCGATTCTTCATTATTTTCGGGTTCACTATCCGCTACCGCCACTATATTCTCTTTAGTACATGCTGAATGTTGTCTATTTGAGCGCGTGTTAATCAATAATAAAAACTGGGTTTAAAATTTACTGATGTTATAGCGAATTGTGCTTAGGGTAGATAAATTCTGAGGACCATAAGTTGCTCTAAGCGCACGGCACGTAACACATTCCTCATAGATCACCTACTTTCGTAATACAGCTGAAAAATTTCTAGACGCTGTGCCAGGCTGTCTTTCTAGGCGTGACCCGTCAAAATAGCTCGGTCAAAACAGCACCGTCAAAAAAGCCCCGTCAAAATAGCCCGAACACAAAATAGCCTCGACAAAATAGCCCGCAAACAAAATAGCCCCGACAAAATAGATCGCACACAAAATAGCCCCGGTCAAAACAGCCCCGGCTAAAATAGCCCCGGCTAAAATAGTCCCGGCTAAAATAGCCCCGGCTAAAACAGCCTCTTATAAACAATTACATAATTATTATTTATACAAGGTGTCCAAAAACTTTTTTTTAATTTAAATTATTTGACAAAAAGGAAGAATGTATTTAATTTATTTAATTTAAAATGCATTTTACTGTTGCCCGAAAGCAGAAAAAAATGTTTATATCATAAATAAACATTGATTTTTGCTTAACTTAAATGTTCAAACTTCCAAGAGGCAGGGAAGACAGGACTCGAGTTCTCTGAAAAGACCATTTTTATTTAATGTGGTTAAGATAATCACCTGAATTGAGGATAATTATCATTACCAAAAAAATATATTTTTAAGGAATGATTTCATGATGAATTCTGAAGGGAGCTATTTTGTCGGGGCTATTTTGTCGGGGCTATTTTGTCGGCGGGCTATTATTCCGCGCCTATTTTATCTGAAGGCTATTTTGTCGGGGCTATTTTGTGTGCGGGATATTATGTCGGGGCTATTTTGTCGGAGCTTTTTTGACGGGGCTATTTTGACGGGGTTCCCTTTCTAGGATGAAATGTCTAACAATTCTGAATAAAAACGCAACGTGAGGTGATATGATTCATGCACGATTTCTCATTAAAACTGCACCAAAAAACACACATAAATAAATTACTCTTCAGTGTAACCAGAAAGAAACGTATGATAATTATGCCGTCAATTTTCAGTGGCCCATACACCGACAGTGGAAAATCGAACTTTTCACTTAATGAAATTAATAATATATAAGCACTACGAGCCTAGTAGACTCGATACACATGGCTTGATACACTATTCTTTTACATTCCCTTTTTTCAATTGCTTTTCTTTCCCAGTTGGTTACGTTAAGTATTATCATTCTATAACTCCGTTGCTCCAACTTGACATAGGCCTTCCTCTTCGCATTTTGCCTGCCAATCCACTAGATAGTACATTGATAGGAATTCTAGATGGAATCATTCTCTGCACATGACGCGACCACCTAAGTTTTTTGCGTTAATTACCGCTAATATGTTAGGATCTTGATAGAGATCAGTTAGTTCGTTATTTGTTCTACTTATCCATTGTCCATATCTGCTTTTCCCATCAAAGATATTGCACAGTATTTTCCGCTCCCAAACTAATAACAACTCTTGTTTTGTTTTTTTTTGTTTTGTCCCATGTATCAGAAGCATACGTCACTATCGGCTTTACTACGTCCTTGTAAGTTCTTAGTTTTGCTTTTCGAGATATATTTTTGCTTCCTAACAACCAATTGAGAGCATAGATATTTATATAGCGAGGTTGCCCGACATAATTTTTTTCTGTATTTCTTCTTCACAATTCGGTTCTCTTGGTAAGAAAATTCCTAAGTACTCAAATCGTTCAACTTCTTCGAATTTATATTATTGTGTTGCCTTTGCTTTTAGTTGTCATTATTAGAAAGAATGACGTATTTGTCCATTCCACATACTTCGTTTTTGATTTATTTATATACAACCCTTTGGCTGTTGCCCTCCCTTCTACTTTTATGACTGTTTCCATAAGTTATATTTTTCTTTTAGCCAAGATGACCAAATCATCAACAAATGATAAGCACTGATGTTTTATGTGATAGATCAGACCTGTTTTATTAACATTTGCTCTCTGTATAATCTTTTCTAATATTATGTTAAAATATATAGATGATAATTGATCACCCTGCGGCACTCCTTGTATAACCGCTTTGCTTTCTGTTATACTATTGTTTATCTTGACCTTATTCACTGTTCTTTGGAGAGTTAATTTTATCATTCTAGTAACTTTTGGAAAAACATCCATATCTTGCAATGCTGTGAATAGTTCGCTTCTTTCTATTACAAATTTCATATTATTTGTTATTTAATATTTTGAATAGTTTCTCTCTCATACATCGACAATAATACAAATCATGGACGCCTTCCCCCACCGGCAACTTTAGAATCTGTGAACTGTAGTAGATGGATAGAATAGAACAGATTAGTGTTGCCCAAATTCAAGACCAAGACGAGATTTAGACAGTCTTGGTCTTGGTCTTGCATCAGTACACCTGGTCTTGGTGTTGGTCTTGGTATTGCGCTCCAGGTCTTGGTCTTGGTCTTGGTCTTGCAGCAAGAATCTTGCAAGTCTCAGAGTTGCCCATTAGCCTATTACATATCTTAGAACAACGTAACAGAGTAGGTAAATTTTAAGCTTGAATTATTTGTTCGTTAACAATATCGCTGTAATAATATTGTTGCTAGAAGGTAAATTGTCGTTGTACCTATAGGTACCAGATATCGTACCGGTACCAATGAGTGTACCAATCAAACTGTGTTTTTTTCTCAAAGTTCGCATCATCCTGTGAAATATTCTAGCCTTTATAAAATACTGAAATTAAAACCCTACTAGAGTCTGATATTTTCTTAAGATTCTGTTTTTTATTCATTCGCTTGGATAACAAAAAAGTTAAGTATTTTAATAACTAGCCATGTTTTTCATCAATACAGGCTGTTTTGAAATAAGTATGGCAAATTTTAAGGGGTAATTCTAAACAACCCGGTTATACGTAGATATGCGCGCCATTGGTGAATATTAAAATCTTAATTGTAAATTTCATTCGCATATCTCAACCGGTTTTAGAGCAATAAATAAATCGTCAGTTTGTAAGAACAATTTTAACATCCCCTATTTCGGAAACGAAGCATTTGCGAACACAAGTTTAAAAGCAAACTGTCATTATTTTTTCGTGCAGAGTAAGTACCCCTTAAAGTTTGCCATACTTATTTAAAAATACCCTGTATGGATGAAAAACATCGCTAGCTAAAAAAGTACGTAACTTTTTATTCTCCAACATAAGCGAATGAATAAAAAAAAATGTTAAGAAAACATGAGGTAGAAAATATAGTTAAGTTTTAATTTTAATATTTCATAAGCTAGAATATTCCATAGGCCATAGGGTGATGCGAACTTTGAGAAAAAAAACACAGTTTGATTGTTACACCCGGCATACAATGACAATTTACCTGCCTAGCAATAGTATTATTACAGCGATATTGTTAACGAATAAGGCTATAACATATTTAGGAAATTCAAGACATAAAAAATGACCCGTTTTTAAGGTGGTGCGTTAATTTCTTGGAGTAGTGTATATCACCAAACACAAAGAGTAACAAAAGAATAGTCGATTGATAAAACAAATGACCAATTTAATTTAACTACAGAAAAAACTGCTATAAATATGCTTTTGTCTTGCATATATTTCACTGTAATATTTCTTTGTTCAATGCCTCGGTAAACAGTATATCGTTATTAAATATTTCGTTATTTTGTTTACACGGTATGTATAGCCGGCATTATCTGCATTAATGTGTCTCGTTATTAATCCTTTTAAGTATTACCCGCATTCTTTCAGCAAATTTTGTCTAACCGAATGAGGTCATTGCTCAATCAACACAAAAAATATACATAATAATCTTGTTATTCTATATACCGATAAGATGTAATAGGTATATTTTTTATCAACTACAGATTTTTAACGACATTATTGTCGGCATCGCACAGTCGAACGCAAGAATATTAATTTATGAATATGAAAGGCCGGCTATTCTCAAAATCTGGACAATTAATTTCAGAGCGAAGATGTCGTCTGCTGGGAAAGTATGTAAAAATATTTTATTTTTGCACTGTAATAACGATTTCTGAGTACGTGTCAAATGAGTCAAGTGTTATTTTAATAGATATTTTGATTTTTATGGTGTATGGAGTATGTTTGTGGTATTGTTCGTAATGCGCATAAGTCAAATTTTCCATATATATTTGTTAAAAATTTTTTTGCCTCTCATAGAGTACCTATTTAGTAATATACCCGAACTAATATACTCTCTAAAACGACCCACAGTTCTAACTGCAAGACGCAAGAGTCTTGCAGGCTTAGTCTTTTTCTTGCTCAAATCTTGCACGGTAAGTCTTGGTTTTGGTCTCGCTCAAATTAGGCGGTCTTGGTCTTGGTCTTGGTCTTGGTCTTGGTCTTGCAAAACGCAAGAACAAGACCAAGACTGCAAGACCAAGACCGATTTTAGGCAACACTAGAACAGATTTTAGTACAAGAAATAATTTACACACACCTGGCCTTAGACAGGAATATTTTTGGCTGTTAACCGGTGGATTTGCATATTAAAACTGGTATTTTTATTGTGGAACTTCACTTCGAAGATTTATTGTTAATGTGTTTCTGGTATGTTTAGTTCATTGCTTATGTGTAGTGTGTAGTATGTTCCATTTTACGAGATTTTTTTCCAGCCCAGCATTCGTGCACCAAACTACAATCTACGTATCTCAGTCTCTGATTGGATTGTCAAGTGTCTTGGACGTTCAGCGCAAAGCAAACTCCCCCCGCTGTCTTTTCAATTTCGCCTATAAAACCAAGATGCATGGGCGTATCGAGATAGAAATTTCTAAGGGGTAGTGGTGTAACTGCTACTACACAATATTAGGGAACTTGCACTAAAAATTTTTTTTGCATAAAATTGTTAATTTATGTTATATTCAAAATGTTACGTCTTAACAATGAATAGTGTACGTACAACATCTGATCAAAGTTCCGCGCCTAAAATTTCCGTTTCAAACAACTTCAAATGCGAGAGCTGGGGTCTGACGTCATAGGCCACTCGTATCGTTTGCCCGTTCGGTGGGCTATTGCATTTAATGCAGTTTGCCCATCGATAAATAATATAGTTGAAATATCTTGTTTTACTCTGTGGCAAAAAGGATTTTTTCTGTGACAGGCAAAATATTAACATTTTATCTCTGTTGACATGTATCAAAAAGTTCTTTTTTATGAAATTACTTTTGTCGTTTCTTGTGTTGAAGAACAAAGAAGAAACAAGTAACTTAAAAATAAACAAAATTTTTAGTAATAAAAGTAAGAGTAACTAAAAAGTATTGGTGCTACTATAGTATGCGGTCTACAGTCGGGTTTCTACTATAGCTTGCGGTCTACCGAGGGATGCGGTGTAAGTATAAGCTGAGCTGATAAAGATATTAACTTGTAAAATTACAATAATGATTCTTCTTATTTATTCGTATTATTAACTTTGTAAAGAAGGATTTTGTGGGCTATGTACAAGTTCTATCGGTACGTCTGCTAATCACCATAATCTTTTCTCAGAAGGCTTTGAACACAATAATGAAAGGCTCCAGTAGGTACTAATAAACATTACAATAAAATATAATCTTTATTATAATGCAAATTACACCGTAAGCTTTTCCAGGATATACGAAATCCCTCGATTAGAGGTAGGTAGATCAAACCCACGGGGTAAACCGTATACTATAATATAATGGTACCAAACTATTGTTATAAACGGTTTAAACATGTTTATTAATAACTCTTACTTATTTGCCTTGACACCTCGCATTTCTCCAATAGAATAGCTTTCACTACTTTTTATAAAAGTTGCCACCATGAAGACATCAACGGTAGGTAAGTTGTCAGACTTACCCTCGTCTGTCATATGCGTTTTAAACTCTTTACAAAGTAGCACTCAACTTTATCAATTTCAGTTTAAAACTAAGCTGATTGGGGAACTACTTATTACAATATATAAGATGAACATAAATAATACCTAGGAATTTTCCATTAAAGACGATTAAAATGTAATTTACCCGTGATACTTACCCTAATAGCGTTGTTTCCGACTGCTAAGCCCGGTTGACCGTGGCCCGTGACGTCGGACCAATAGAAGGACGTTCAAGAGCCTCCTAAGGTATTTGAATTTTATAGCATTTTCAAAGCGTCGTAATTGGCGTACGGGTTAAAAATATTTGTTTTTTTCGCATGCAAGCGTTTTAAGATCATGTTACCTTATGTTTTTTAATATCATTTTAATATTTAAAAATGTATGCAAGTTCCCTATTAATTAAACAAATACATAAAATATAAAAAACGATATCAATACATTATAAAATGTTAATCAATATCAAGTATAGGTTGGGCATTTTTCGCATAAGTGCGTATAATATATGTATAAGTGCGACAGCGACGCACCGTAAAGTGCGACGCGAGGCGGCGCGGCGCGATGTCGCGGAGCGAGGGTTTAAATTTCAAGTGGACACTCATAACTAACAATTAAAAACAACGTTCTCTATTGAAATAAGCTCCTAATATTCGTCAAAATATATTGAAACTATTTACATAATTACATAATTTAATAATTGACATTACTGAAACTTAATCTTCAATTTACATACTTGGCAACCTCAAAATTAATAAGTTTTGTATGAGTTTTCAAGCCTCGAAAATGAGAATTTTCACATTTTACATAATAGTTTAAATCGCTTGTAACAAGAAAACTATCAACTTTTGAGAAAAATGAAAAGAAACTTTTTTTTGAAATGGTCCAAGGTCCCTTTTTATGCTGATTTTTTAATGCGATTTTGAAGTTGTGCGGTTTATATTCCCTTAAAAAATTTCTATTATTAACAACTATTATAATTAACATTAACTATTCACATCCAGATATCAGTAGAGGGAGCTATTGCAATTTTATTTGGGGATTCCACTTTGTTACATGATGTCACTATGACACCATTCTGAGTTTCACATTGAAAGGTATAATTTGTACCTAGTTTTTTTGAAATTAAATTTTCTCTTAGCCGTTCTTCGTTCATTTTTATAAGTGACGAGTTTAAATTTTGCTGATTTCAAGTTACAGTATAAAGCCGCGTCCTCACTGGTAAAAATTTATAACGAACCAGCTGTTCGTCGCAAATGTTTTCATTCTCGAGGTAAATTGTGCTAATTTTTGACGCACAAAACACACACGCTCCATCGGTTGTCGGTTTTTGAGAGAAGATAAAAGGATTTGCGTCGCATACGGTTTGCAGTGTAAAAGAATGAAAAACAAATTTTCGATGGTCGAGCAGTTCAATTCGCGACGCAAATTTTTGCGACAAACCGTTAGTTCAATAGGCACGTAAAAATTTACCACTGCGGAGGCGGCTTTATATTCAGCACATTTTGATTTCTAAATTGAAACGTTTAAAGCGAGTGTCGTCAAGTTTTACTTTTCATAAGAAGAGATTTTTGCCAACTCAATATCGTACGTCTATTTTTTTATTTCTTTTTTAAGATTTTATTTGAAATTTTGGTGGACAAACGTTTTGGTTTTATATGGTTTTAGAACATTACGGAACGTATCCCTACTTTTTCAATGCAAGTAAAGTCTTTTTTAATGCGATTTTTTTATATGCTCGTTTCTGTAGAACGTATCCACCGCATAAAACGAGACCTTACTGTAATATACTAAGGTACAAAACGGTTATCTTTTGAATTTATTCAGAAAAATTGCTTAAATAATTTCTTCCCAAAATTTTCGCCCGGAGTCCTTTTAGTTTGTTTAAAGGAGACATTTTTGGACAAGAATCCGCAAAGAAACCGAATCATAAATTTTTTCCAACGGCAGCGGCCTCACAGCATGCGTTATACTGCCATAACAGGTCCATCGATAACATTAAAATTACACGCGTAATAAAAATTACAAAAAATGGAAAACCACTTAACACCGATAAAGAAGGTGACGAAATAAAAGCACTGTGTGAAGGGCCACCGAGAAGGATGAACGAGCCCGGGCAAAAAGGTACGGGCCCCGGCAAAAAGTGAAGAGCAAAAAAATCGGAAAACGTTACGTTAGGCATATTATATGCATATGTAGGGGCGCTTTTTATAAAGATTAAATTTAATAAAAAAGAAGTTTCGCCCAGGCCAAACCAAATTTTATTGCAAATCTGGTTTGGCCCGTAACATATATATTGATTATGTTGTTTTTCCTTTATTACCTAATTCTAGAATATGCCATTGTACAATTCCTCGTATCAGAATATATTTCTACATTATGTAATCGTGTGACTTTTTTATTCTCTCTGAATTATTCAAAAGCCAAATGAGACTATTTTACTTTCTCATGCAAGCGCCGTAACTGTGGAAATGAAAATATTAGCAATTTTGATTTTAGTCGGATAATAAAACGGAATAACTTTATTTGTAAAAGAAATTTAAAGATGTTTATTTTAAGGTTTTTTAAGGAAATACCTTTCATTTTTCATACTGGAGATATGGAATTGATGTATTGGTTATTATATGTATTTAAAGAGTGTCTGAAAATTGATGCTGCGTTTTTGAGATTTGTGTTTGGATCTAGTTAGTCTAAATCAAAAGGAAGAGCCGAATAAATTTCATTTATTGTTAACCCTTAAATGCATGATTTTTTTTATTGATGTCAAATATCAAAAAAAGTCTTTAGCGGAAGCTTAGAAATGATGAAAAAATAATAAAAAAAATTAAGTTTAATTTTAATAACTTGTTTTTGACAATAACAGGTTTGTTGCCAAAATTCTACATTGTGCATACAAGGTCAAGTTAGGATATAAAATCTACATTGTTAATTTACGTGAACATTATAAAAACAATTATTATTTTTATTGAAACACATACACCGCATTTCTAACATTTTGTATGTGTAAACCTCTTACAATTTGGGATATTTACACCGTTGTTTGTTATCTTCTATAGTCGACCAGTGTCCATATCGGTCCCTACTAATATTTTTGGGGGGAATGTACTGAGCTGGTCCTCTCTTTTTCTTTTTTTGGATGTCAGCTTCCAATGTATTTGGTCTCCCTCTTTTTGCTGTGGTTTTCTGATCTTGCACAGACACTCTGCAAGTTCTGTGTGAAAAGCCGCTTGTGTTAAAAGCTTTGCCTGTGGGTTCTTAGCAACCGTCGCTCTTTTATAGAGTATCCAGGAATTGGCAACTGTTAAATCAAGTAAGTGATAAAATAGACGGAGATAGAAATTTTTTATCTTCCAATCTGACTGTCCATGAGATCAACCTTTCCCATATGGCAGTTATATTCTTTAATTACAAAGGGACACTCTACTTCGGTAGATTTTTCGCAGTCTTATCACCACGCACCACGAGGAAATTCTTCTTATCCGTATGTGTTGGTAATTTGCAATATGGTATCCGTTGCCTTTGAACTGTTCCCAATGATAATATTCCCCTTTTGGCTTTATGTACAAGCAGCGGTACATCTGTATAATAATTATCATGATAAAGACGGAAATTCTGATGCTATGGAATAATGCGAGCCAAATATAATAGCGAGCCATAATACCGGATGGTCCAAGATCGGTAGATGGCAAGCTTTCATTCTCGTGGATGATTTGCTCAATTTCTAGCATTTCCATATTTTCTGTTTTGTCTATCTCCTCTGAAATATCTTTAGCCTCATTGCACGTTTCTTCATCAGATTTGTCGCCATAGTTAGGTTCAAATTCAGGGTCTGCAATACTATCTGTGTCGGAGAAATCACTTTCATCTTCACTACTCAGGCCAGTGAAATTTCCCCAATATTCCTGCAGATCCTTTTCCGACAAATAATTCTGACGATGCATTCTGCAATAAATAATCAGATGTAAATATTCTGTGTCAGGAATTCTTGAATGCGCACTGTAGCAAAACGGCAACAAAAAATGTTTTTCATTTTTCTCATGAATGCGGGAAAAACAACAAGGGAGCATAATAAAAGTAAAAAGTATATACCTTACCTACTAATTAGGATATTTTTTTAATAATAAATCACTAATATTCTAACTAGATACGACTCTCAAACTTCATCAAATAATACACGACGTTACCTGTTGGTTGCCAAACAATTCAATGGGTCGAAGTGCATGTTTATGCCATCTGTACAAAAAGTGCCAAACTATTTAATATTAACAGTAAATAGACTAAAGGCAACACTATGCAGTTAATTCAAATTCGAATCAGAATAGATATTTCATTCAATCGTTTACCTATGTGGCCGAACGGCAACACGATGCATTTAAGGGTTAATATTGAGGGTATTGTTAGTGTAGTGTCATATTTGACAATGTTAACAGAGATATTCTACAACATCCTCATAAGGTTTGAAAATGTGGTCATCTACACATAGTTTGAAAAGTTATGCATCACCTAAAATTATGCTCATTTTCATAGTTGATTTTTTCATGAACAGATTAACGGATTCCGCTAAATTTTTGAAGTTATACTTCTTTAGGCACGAGGGTAAATTTTGATTTAACTGGACGCATGCGCACACCGACAGTATAGTATAAACGTTATACGAGATCTGATTGGGTGTTAAAATCATCTGTCAATAATCAGTAGACTAAGGCAAATATGCAAATTGCATATTTTGCATATAATGCATAAAAAATGCAAAAAATGTCAAATTTTGCATATTTTTATAAAAATGAGAATAAAGTGCATATAATTTGAAAATTTGGTGTTAACTATATATTTTTATATTTAAACTTACAGACAGCATGAAAATGCCAATATTTAATTTTGTTTTATAATCGCTTGGTATTCAAATTCTTGGAGTAACTAATAAAAGACAGCGGCTTATAGTTTTGTCACGTTTTGTCCTGGAATTAAGGGTTTGTGTTTGCCAGTTTATGTCTCTAGGTAATTTTTTTTATTTTGACGGTCAGTTTCATTTGGTTTCACTTTTGTTGTAAAACTGGAGGCGTAAACAACGTGTATTTCTAATTGTGAATAATTATTGTGCTTTGAAAATGCCGAAAATAAGCAATATTTCAACTTGAATAAAACCTTACGAAGAGCTATCTATGGATATGGATAAAGTTTATTGCTCATGTTGTGGCAAAACCGTAAGTACATACGTATTATTTTTTATTTTATTTTAAAAATTTACACGGTGGTACAAACAAAGATTTTAAAATTGGAGATTATGTTTAAGAAAAGTACCGACACAAGGCTAGTTCGCAATAAATCGATGTATTTTTTCTTTTTTCAAGCATTTTTTAAACTCCTCGCGATAAAAAATAGGATACCTATTTAAAATTCAAATCATTCAATAGTCTACTGAAAGGTCGCTAACATTTTTTTCTAATAGAATAGTTTGCTTTAAGTTTAAAAACAAAAACATATCATATATTGGACTTAATTAATGAAGTGCTTTTAATTTATGCTCACAGTATTTTTTCTTTAAATGTAAACAGAAAAGACCAAGAGCCTCTTGTAAATATTTGGGGGTTCTTCCTTCTTGCACAGTCATTTCTTGACATTTTCAAGATTACTACACCGATTTTTATTTGATTTAATTTAAATATTTTAATTGTTATGCAAAAACGGTTCATTTTTAGTTTATTTCTAAAATCTTGGATTTTAAAAATGGGTACAACTATAGAATATGTATATTCTTTTTTAGATTTGATGTGAAAAAAAATTTCAAATAGATCAGCATGTCAGAACCGCGAAACATTTAGCTAAAAAAGTAAAAACCACATCCGGTGACAAATATCAACCTTCAGAGTCCAAGTGCTTTCAGTCAAGTTCCAAAAAACAAACCGAACTAGAAACTTTTAACGAAGACTTGTGTCGTGCATTAGTATCTTCTAATATACCGCTTTCAAAATTATCTAATGAAAACTTTAGTTCTTTTTTAAAAAAATATTGCAAACAAAATATTCCCAGTGAACGAACTCTAAAGGGAAATAATGTCAATTTGTTATACTCCTCAGTTATCCACAACATAAAAGCCGAAATACATATGTAATAATTACTTTAACATATGTGTGGACGATACCACTGACTCGTCAGGAAGATACATTGTCCAGTTATTGATTGGTGTACTTAGCGATGAATCCTTTCCAAAATCGTATTTAATTTCCTGTAAGCAAGTGGAAAAAACCAACGCTCTAACAATATCACGGTTTCTACAAGAAGCATTAGCAAACTTTCTTCTTCCTGCTGCTGTGCCTAATGATAAATTATTGCTTATTTTATCTGATGCCGCACCATATATGGTGAAAGCAGGATAAAATTTAAAAATATTTTATCCAAACTTAATACATGTCACTTGTTTAGCGCATGGAATAAACAGATTTGTGGAGTGAATAAGAAAAAAATGTCCACTAGTTAACAGTTTAAGAGCGAGCGTCAAAAAGGTATTCCTGAAATCACCTATAAGAATACAATGTTACAGAGATATGCTTCCTGCTGTTCCACTGCCACCGCAATCCATTTTAACACGTTGGGGAACATGGTTGGAAGTAGCTAATTTCTATGCTGATCATTTTGTTGATTTAAAAAAAAATAATTAACCTTTTAACGGATGATAGTTGCCAATCTTTATTGGAAGCTAAGCAAGCCTTTCAAAATAACATCCTCCAACAGCAACTGTCGTTCATAAAATCAAATTATAGTTTTGTCCAGAAAACTATAACTC
This sequence comes from Diabrotica virgifera virgifera, assembly GCF_917563875.1. Taxonomy (NCBI): domain Eukaryota; kingdom Metazoa; phylum Arthropoda; class Insecta; order Coleoptera; family Chrysomelidae; genus Diabrotica; species Diabrotica virgifera. The sequence continues at coordinate 186,839,665 of NC_065446.1, read as the reverse complement.
AATTAGAATCCTCCAAATGATCATTGTTAGAGAGTACACTTTTGATAAAAGAATTTGAGTCATTGTGTCAAAACGTTAAAGGTACTATTGGAAAGGAAATTTTTCAAAAATTTAAAGTAACCATGGAAAAAAATAGTGGTTACCAGGTTCTTTCTGAAGTGGTTCAAGTACTAGCTGGGACATTTTCCGAACCACTTAATTTAGAACAATCTATTATAGCAAATTTGAAAAATGTCTCAGTTACATCAGTTGATGTCAATGATGTCGAAAGAAGGTTTTCTATTTACAAATATATGTATTCAGATAGAAGCCATAAGTTTTTATTAGAAAATTTTGAACATCATATTTGATAATCTATTGTTACCACAATTCAAAATAATATTTATATGTTAAAATAATTGTCTATATTATGTATTTATAATATTGTAAGTATTTTTGTAAATAAAAAATATTGTAAATATTTTTTATTAGATGCATATTTTCTAGATAAATATGCATATTTTGCATAAAATACTGCATATTTTTGCATAAAATACTGCATATTTATGCGCATATTTCATACTTTTTTATTTGCATATTTGCCTAAGTCTAATAATCAGTTTGGAGATTTTGGATAAACAAATTAATGCTGTGTATATAAGTTTTTATTGTTGTGATGGCAGAGATAATAGTTTACAATTCTAGTGACTTTTTAAATAGTTTTTAAAAGCGACAGGTACGTAATAATAATTGTGAATGTTTCAGTATCCTAATAAAAAATTTCATAGGTACCTACCTATTTGGGAAGTTTAAAAAAAAACTACCAAAATAGTATGTAATGCTTTGATTTACATAATTTGATTACCATCAAAGATTCTATCAATATTCACCTAATATATGTATTGTTTTATTACTCTCTGTTTTGTTGTATTTGAATATTTCATTTCTAAATGATTTCAATTCAAAATCAAAATAATCTGATTAAATTCAGAACTGTCAAAAGTTTAATCTGTTTAGTTAGTTGATCTTTGCACATGATGACGCATGGTCTCCGTGGGTAAAAGTTTAAGGTGAATCAATTTCAATACTAACTGCGCTGATAAGCGGGTTCGAATCCCAATATAAACTTTTGTTTTTTATTCTTTTTATACATTTTATGATTGTAAGTATATTTATTATATATTTTTTTTTCAGAAAATACGTATTTAGTTAAAAAAATTTCCGACAATTATTGTTCAGGAAACATTTGTGGCATTTTTCAATGTGTTTGTGTGTGTTTTATTCTTTTATTATTTTAATTTTTGGCACTGTTTAAAAAAATATTTGAGAAGTAGTAAGTATAAATTAGTTTAATATTTAAATAAAATATAAATAAGCTGATTAAAGTATATTAGTTTCGTTGAAATCATATAACAGAAGTATAAATTCTTATGTGCGTACAAAGTAAACACACATTCTTTTTGAAGTGAAAACTTCTTTAGGGGCGTTGTGCGATTTTTCGCGACCGTCATTGCGACCGTCATTGTGACCGTCATCGCTTATGCTATATATTATTTGTATGTATATATAAATTGTATAGAAGTATTTAAATTTAAAATAAATGAAAAACCTATTTTAGGATGGGGAAAAATGATTTATTTCGCGACTGTCATCGCGACCGTCATCTCTTCGGCGAAATAAATTTTATACGTATCTATATTATGTGTATCTATGCATAAATTCTATAGAAGTATTTAAATTTAAAATTAATGTGAAAACTATTTTTGAATGGGGAAAAAGGATTTGTTTCGAGACCGTCATTGCGACCGTCATCTCTTCGGCGTAATAAATTTTGTACGTATATGTATTAAAGTAAAAACTTCTTTAGGGACGTTGTGCACTTTTTGGATTGGAAAAAGTATTAAATTGGCAACCGACATCGCTTCGACAAAATAAATTTTTGGAGTGAAAATTCCTTGAGGGATGTTGTGCACTTTTTGGATGGGGAAAAAGTATTAAATTAGCGACCGTCATCGCTTCGACGAAATAAATTTTGGAAGTGAAAAGTTATTTAGGGACGCTGTGCACTTTTTAGGTGGAGAAAAAGTATTGAATTAGCGACCGTCATCGCGACCGTCATCGCTTCGGCGAAATAAAGTTTTAAAGTGAAAACTTCTTTTGGGGACGTTGTGTACTTTTTAGATGGGGAAAAGTATTGAATCAGCGACCGTCATCGCGACCGTCATCACTTCGACGAAATAAATTTTTGAAGCGAAAACTTCTTTAGGGACGTTGTGCTCTTTTTGGTTGGGGGAACAGAATTAAATTAGGGACCGTCATCGCTACCGTCATCTCTTCGACGAACTAAATTTTTGAAGTGAAAACTTCTTTTGGGGACGTTGTGCACTTTTTGGATGGGAAAAATTATTAAATTAGCGACCGTCATCGCTTCGACGAAATAAATATTTGAAGTGAACACTTCTTGAGGGACGTTGTGCACTTTTTGGATGGGGAAAAATATTAAATTAGCGACTGTCATTGCTTCAACGAAATAAATTTTTGAAGTGAAAATTTCTTTATGGACGTTATGCACTTTTTGGATGGGGGAAAAGTATTGAATTAGGGACCTTCAACGCGACCGTCATCACTTCGACGAAATAAATTTTTGAATCGAAAACTTCTTTAGGGACGTTGTGCTCTTTTTTGATGGGGGAACAGAATTGAATTAGGGACCGTCATCGCGACCGTCATCTCTTCGACGAACTAAATTTTTGAAGTGAAAACTTCTTTTGGGGACGTTGTGCACTTTTTGGATGGGAAAAATTATTAAATTAGCGACCGTCATCGCTTCGACGAAATAAATATTTGAAGTGAAAACTTCTTGAGGGACGTTGTGCACTTTTTGGATGGGGAAAAATATTAAATTAGCGACTGTCATCGCTTCGACGAAATAAAATTTCAAAGTGAAAATTTCTTTATGAACGTTGTGCACTTCTTGGATGGAAAAAAAATATTGAATTTTCGACCGTCATCACTTCGCTCAAATAAATTTTGTACGTATATTAATATTATGTGTGTATACATAAATAGCATAGGGCATGCGCTTCGCGTATATGATATAGGTATAGCACTTCTTTTTGGAAGGGAAAAAAGGATTGAGCTCGTAATTTATATACTATAAGAAGTTTTCACTGCTGTCGGCACTCACACGAGTGCCTTCAATTTTTTTTATTGTTTTAGTTTTTTCTTTGGTATTTACATAGTTGGGCAAAGGTTTTATTCAAATTTCTTTTTGTACTTATACCGGGTGGTCGATTATCGACATCCTGGAATATCGACATCCTGGAGAGATTCCAATCGAAAACCTTGCGCATTATCACAAATGCACCGTGGTACATGCCCAATGAACACATCAATCGTGATCTCCAAATGAAGACTGTCAAAGAAGAAATTGCCAGTTACGCCCAAAAATACGACATCCGACTACAAAACCACCCCAACAGGATAGCGAAGAACCTAATGAGACCCCAGGCAAACAGAAGGCTAAAGCGCCACACTCCAAGCGATCTACGAACAAGATTTTAAATTTTAAATTTTCAAAAATATTTTATTTATTATAGAGTTTTATTTATAGGGTTTTATTTATTAGTCACAAATAATTTTGTTAAGTACTAAAATTATGATTTTATAGGTTATTGTCACTGGACAGTCTCCTGCAAGTCTCTTTTAATTGTTAAACAATTTACTTATTGTAATCATTATTACAGATTGTAAATAAATGGGATGTTAAAAAAAAATACCGGGTGGTAGAATAGAAACGGTTTTCTTAAGTTAAGTTGCGTTTTAACTTAACTTAACTTGCGTAATGCGTTTTAACTAAAACAAAAGTTTGAGACACCCTGTAGGCAGGAAAGTGTACAAAGGTCGGTATATATCGAAATTATGTTGTAGTCTCATATCTTGTGAACATTTTATTCTTTTAGTTTCTCTGATATTTTTAACAACAAAGAAACTAGACAGTTTTACTCTTTAATATATGTTCTAACTGACGACATGCGATACGTGAGGGGGCCATGTCTTATCATACCACTAAGATGAAATTATTTCCTATCTCTAGTGCGAAAGCAACAGAGTGTTCAAAGAATGAAAATCTGTGCAATGGACCTCATTCTATTTAAGGAGCATCCATGTAGACACCAAATCCGTACCTACTTACTCTCAAGGAAATTGCATCCCCCAACATCACAGAGCCTCCATTAAACAATCTCGTCTCTCTTATGTTTGACCTCTGATGATGGCATCTTAGGTTTTAGACTATGCAGAACATTTTCTGAAGCATATTTTTTTTATAAAATTAATAATAAAAAGTTTTCCATATATTTCAAACTTAGTGAAACATATTGCATATGAATATGTTACATTTTAAAAGGCATATCATGTTTAAAAATAGTCCTAGAATTTTTTACAATACCACACTTTAAATTAAACAAAATAAGCTTTTAAAAATAAATAACCATTTTCAATTTCAAAATAAGCTTTCTTTTTTATTTGGTAATGTATAGTTGAGTCCCTGAATCTTTACCCGTGCGTAATCATTTAAAATATACGAAATAAGTCGATGATAAGTCGGAAATTGAAATTTACTAAAAGCAGCAGGAAGACACTTACTGTCACTTGCTGTTGCGTTTAGTAAATTTCAATTTCCGACTTATCACCGACTTATTTCGTATGCTTTAAATGATGACGCACGGTTAAAGATTCAGCAACTCAACTGAATATACCTAAATGTACAAGAAAAAAAGTTATAATTAGAAATTAAAAAACAATCGTAAAACATATCAAAAATCTTGAAAGGTATAAAATGTGGAAAAACCATATCTTGCTTGGCTACAGAACAATGTTTGCGAAATAACAAGAAAAATGGCCCAAAATCGCTGTGAGTGGTGAATTTAAAAAAATCATATTTTGGAAACTATAAACCATAGTTATTTCCGCTAAACGTTATTTTAAAGAGGAAGGATGAGATATCTATTTCTGTGAAGCAATGTCTATAACTATACCCCCGTTGAAAGAAGTTATGTGACAAAAACAAAATTGTTTTCTTCGTGTTTTTTATAGTTTTTTTTAATATATTTTTGTAAGAAAAAATATTTTTGAATTTAGAAGTTGATATTTTGATAGTAAATTTAACCTGAAACAATTTTTCTGTAGACGCATTCGTACAAAAAATACATAGAACTCACCCTAATGCATCCTGTGCCTATGGACTACTTCACCTCTTTCTCAAAACCTAACCCCTTTAAATGGTAGAACTCCGCGGTTTTTTCATATTCAGAGGTCCATTGACCATATGAAACAATAAAACTCCGTTAACGTGGTAGTTACTTTTAGCTCTCTTATTTTGAACATAATCAATAGCCTATAAGGACATCAAACTATATCGGCACAGGCAGGAGTAGCAATAATAATTTATAAGAAAATTGATAACAGCCTCGAAGGAGTTAAATATCTAAATCTAGAATTTTTTGATATAATTATAAAAACTTCTATCTTGTTTCATTTTTTCTGTAAGTAAAAACTCCATTGAGTCCACCGTTATTTAACACAGAATATAAATAATACAGCTTATAATTTATAAGTAACCAGCTATAATATAATTTAATTTGGTCCCAAGTTTACGAAAGTTATCCTACCTATTTAATTTAAGAAATAAATTGTCTGACAAAATCTGCTTCTCGTAAACACAAATTTATTTTAATAGATTTTAATTTAAAATTTATTCTTTAATTACAAAGCTAACGACTTCTAATTGGCTGTTTATTTTTGTGCCTTTTAATTTTAACTGATTCTTTCTTTTACGGACCCTTCCGCTCTGTGCAATTTAAAAGCCGTTGTTGGAAAATATATCATGAGATATCTTCTCTACTATTTAAAGCACAATTTAGCAAATTGAGTTATTCGACTTAATGAGTAATAAAGCAGTAGAAATTGTCCATCACATTGTATTTGTTTTGTACAAAGGATAAATATACAGTAGTTGGAATAAATTCATTTTTTCATGAATGGGCAATTTTGGAAATAAATCCTGAAACAGGTTAATTTTTATTTTTAATTTACGATTTTTAGGCATATATATCATACTAGTGACGTCACCCCCTGGGCGTGATGACGTCATGGATGATTTTTTTAAAAGGGAATAGGGGTCGTGTGATAACTCATTTGAAAGGTATTCAATTCCCTATTTAGTAATACAAACATTAACGTAATTATTTATACAGGGTGTTAAAAAAAAATTTTTAAATAAATTTATTGACATAAAAAGAAGAATGTGTGTAATTTATTTAATTCAAAATACATTTTACTGCTATCATAAAACACTAAAAAATGTTAATTTGACAAATAAATATTGTTTTTTGCTTAAACTCAATATTAAAGCAGCCACCCAGCTGCCTCTTGACAGAATGAACATTTACTTTAAGCGAAAAACAATGATTATTTTTAAATAAACATTTTTTTCTGTTTTCTGAGAGCAATTAAATGTATTTTGAATTAAATAAATTACATACATTCTTTTTTTTATGTCAATAAATTTAATTAGAATTTTTTCTTTGGGCACACTGTATAAATAATTATATTCATGTGTACATTACCTTTAATAGAAAATTGAATTACCTTTCAAATGAGCTACCACACGACCCCTATTCTCATTAAAAAATCATCGATGACGTCATCACGCCCAGATGGGTGATGTTACTAGTAAGATACAGATGCTAAAAACCCGTAATTTAAAAATAAAAATTGACCTGTCTCGGGATTTTTTTCCAAAGATCCGTTCTCGAGAAAATGAATTTATTCCAACCTTTACGTGCTCACTGTATATCGATAGCTAACAGGACAAAAATATTGAATGTCCAAAATTGATGTTTTCGGTAATATCAATTTAAAAGTTTGTGTTATCCGTGATAAACCGTACATACTTTAAAAGTAACTAAATTACAGGTAAGTTCATGTTACGCCTTTCTTTTATATCTTATTCAGTTCTATTTCTGTTAGGGTTAAATGTAAATCACATTTAACAAGCTAAAAGTAGCCCACTGTATGGACATACAATAAATAATGTGAAGTAAAACATGGACATACAATATATTATTTCTATACTGCAATTGTGAAAATATCATAAAATCAGGTTTAAAATAATAGTACTAATAGTAGTACAAAATTTCGGACCAATACTTTTTAAATGCATTTATTGTTTTCGAATACTGAGAAAACCAATAAAAATTTTTGAAAAAGTTAAACGCAGAATGAAATTGCCGAGGGCCTAAATTCCCTTAGAATAAACAAAAAGGTTCTTTTGAATGAGATATTGGAAATTATAAATCACACTAAATTTTCTCTTTCTTTTCACCCCTCTAACTTATTAAAATAAACATTATAGAAGTTTTTAGGGACTTTCGGCCATCGGTAATAATATAATCTTTAATTCTGCGGTTAAATCTTTCAAAAATACTTATTAGTTTTCCCAGCACGCGAAGAACATTAATACATTTAAAAGCATTGGCTCGAAATTTTGGGCCTACGCTCTTACCGGAAATAAACATCCATAGAGTCAAACACAATTATACCTTAGGCTACCTTTACAAGACATAGGTACTATAGGCTGACGTGACGAGCCTCCAATAATATGGAAAAATATTGTATCTTTGGACATACATACAATAACTGTATTAATAACTTTACTAATTTATCAAGATCTTTTAGGAACTTAAGTAGTACTAATATGAATAAAATTAAAACTGATTTGATTTCATACCGTTGGTCTTTGGATAATGTTGATGTAAATATTTTATATCAAGAGTTACATAATACTTGTGGTAGAACATTAAATAATGTAGCTCCCATCCAAACGTGTAGTTATAGGGGTCACTTGCCATGGTTTGATAATGAAGTAGCCAATAAAATAAGAGCTAGGGATAGCAGCTACAAGGTGTTTAAGAATTCTTTGGGCCGAGAGAGGGATAATAATTGGTTAACTCTTAAAAAACTTAGAAATGAGGTTGTGAATGTGTTGAAAGTCAAAAAGGACCAATACTACTTTTATAAAATTGACAGAAATGAAAATAACTCTAAATTAATGTGGAAGACTTAAAAATTAGTTAACAGGGACGGCCGGGATTTTCCAAATAATATAGAATTTGAGTTTAATGGTCAGAAAAGTGTATGTCATGATAAGGTGGACATTGCAATAGTATATTAACTATGGAGAACGGTAAGGCTTTTATACCGATCGAAGACAATTGTTTGGAGGAGGAGCGGAGCGACAACTCCAATTGTTGTATGAGATCGGTTACCCTTAACGTTCGACATGCTTATAACGTTTTTTGCACGATTGATACCATTATAAATTATAAAATTAAACATTTTCGTCATATTGACTAGTTTCATTCATTTTATCAAGATAGATACTTTGGTTGTTAGGTGGTAACTAGGGTGCATAACAACAATGGAGAATTGAGTTTTTATTTAGTTGTCAATAATTTTAAGTACAATTTTGATTATTATAAATTAAAATATGAGCGAAAGTGAATTTGAAGAAATCAAACGGGCTTGGGAAGAAGGATGTTCCGCAATTATTCCCGAAAAGTCCAATATCCGTTATCAAAATACCTACCAAAGTTTTAAAAAATGGTGCGAAGGCAAGAATTTAAGAATCGAAGAAAAGACTTTATTGGCATATTTCGTTCAAAGACATATGCAGTTGAAAGCTCCTGGAAGCCTCTGGGCAGAATATTCAATGATTAAATCCACCGTTTTTCTTTATGATGGCATTGATATTTCCAAGTTTTCAACTTTGATCGCGTATTTGAAGAGAAAAAATGTTGGCTATAGGCCTAAGAAAGCGAGCATTTTTACACGGGAGCAATTTGAAAAATGTCTGATAAAAGCACCGGATGAAGAATTTCTAGTTCACAAGGTAACATAAGCTAGTTTAGGTAAAAGAAATACTCTAATGAAGATTTTTTCATAATTTGGAGGTCGCAGTGATATTGGGAATATCTGGTGCCTGTAGAAGAGAAGAATTATATAATATTACTATGAATGACATCCAACAAACCGATGGTTTAATGATTGTAAAAGTACCCAACACAAAAACGAACATTCAGTGTAATTTTACAGTCGTTAATAAACCAGACGATATAATTCCATATTTAGAAATTCTGCAAAAGTACATATATAAAACTTCGTCCATTACAAGTAAAATCAAATCATTTGTTCTTAAGATACGCCAAAGGAAAATGTTGTGCGCAAGTAATAGGGAAAGGGACAATCGGGGGCTGGCCTTCTCAAATTGCCAAATTCTTAAATTTGACTAATCCCGAGAAATATACTGGCCATTCGTTCAGGAGGACATCAGCAACGCTTTTGACTAATAAAGGTGTTGATGTCCTCGGATTAAAGCGTCATGGAGGTTGGCGTTCATCGACAGTGGCAGAAAGCTATGTAGAAGATTCTCTTCAAAATAAAATAGATTTTGCCGAAAAAATATTGTGCAATACTAGTAATACTACTAATGTATGCGATTCTGCAGGAGTTTCTGTTAGAAGTGAAACCACAGCCCAAACAAGTGGGATTTCATTAAATAATTTAACAAATTGTACCATAAGTTTCAATATTAATAAATAATTCGTTAGTTTTCTTTATTCTTTCAAAAAATAAATTAAAATTAAGAGATTTTTTACCTCGACGGTAAATGAATTACTTACCATCAAGTTGGAGTACTTACCGTCGAGTTGGATTACTTACCGACGAGTTGATAGTAAATGTCACCTACTGACGTAAAATCTGTCACGGTAAACAGTCAAAAATGATCAATCGTGCAAAAACAATTTTAATGGGTATTATGTTAATAGCATAGAGGATATTTATGGAATTACAAGATTCTTGGATTAAGGTTAATAGTAATTTATATATGCCCTTTACAAAATTTAAATTAATATCACTTTCTGACCTAAGACACATCATTAACTCTCTTGATAGTAAGTACAATCCACAAGACGTTCTTTGTAGTAAAATGATTAAAGAATTATTTGAAACCATAGGTCATGTTATTTTAAATTTAATTAATACTTCCCTAGATGGTGGCATTGTTCCATCTGAATTAAAAGTAAGTACAGTTTTTCTTATCCATAAAGTGATAAATACCATTAAGTCGAGCGAATTTAGACCTATCAACATGTTACCGGCTTTGGAGAAAGTATTGGAAACGGTTGTATACGAGCAAATTCTTGATCACATAGATTTGAACCATATTTTAATTAATCATCAATCCGGTTTTCGTAAGAATCATTCATGTGAAGCGGCTGTTCAACTCTCAATATGTAAACTTAAACAAGAAATAGATAGAAATAATTATACAATTGCAGTTTTTCTAGATCTTAAACGAGCGTTTGAAACGATTGATAGATACATTTTATTGGATAAGCTAAAAACCTATGGCATTAATGGAGCTGTTCTGAATTGGCTAAGGAACTTCTTAACTGACAGAAAGCAAAGAGTAAAAATATCTGATGTATTATCCGAAACTGTCAGTAATAACGTTGGTGTACCGCAGGGTAGTGTACTTGGACCATTGCTTTTTATATTATATTTAAATGATATAAATTTGTTTGTGGACTGTGAATTTATTAACCTTTTCGCTGATGATACCCTTTTGGCTTGTAGCGATAGTTCTATTGAAGGGGCGGTTGACAAAATGAATCACGTTTTATGTTCAGTGTCTAAATACTTAAAACTGAATAAACTTAAATTAAACGTAAGTAAGAAAAAAGCCATGATAGTTACATTTAAATTTAAGTACAGGAGTCTTAATACTAACAATATAATGTTAAACATTGATGAGAAACCAATTGAACTAGTGACACAAATTAAATATCTTGGTTTTCAATTAGATAATACTCTATCATTCGACAAGCATCTCGAGTATACGTGTAAAAAACTCGCAAAAAAATTGTATTTCTTTACAAGAATTTCTAAGAATTTGTCACTTCAGTCAAGAATCACTGTATATAAATCGATAATCCAACCTTATTTTGATTTTTGTGCATCCATCTTATATCTTTTAAATCTTAACCAACTAGCCAAATTACAAAAATTACAGAATCGTGGAATGAGGATCATTTTACGTACAATTCACATTGTTGTTGTCACATTGATGTTGAATATTTTGCAGTGGTTTTCTGTATCACAACGTCTTTTTTATTTGACCATGATATTGATTTTTAGAACTGTACATGGATTGGCACCTAAATATTTTCTCGATCTTGTTAGTTACAATTCAGATATTCACCCTTATTTTACGAGAAATTCTAATAATATTTACATCAGCAGAACCAATACTACAGGTGCTATGAACTCACTTCTCTATAAGGGTTTTGACAATTTCAATAAGTTGCCAACGGAACTCAAGTTGAAGACCTTAATGAACATGTATAGGAAAAATTTAAAGAATTATGGTGCAAATCGTATTTAATGTCTCATGTGGTTTCTAAATGTGTTTTTTAACTGCGTGTAGTTTGACGTAATATTTTGAGTAATGTAGTATTTTTAATGCTTGTATTGTAATGGAATATTTTAAGTGTTTTTTTGTTTTTTATTTTATTTTTATTATTATGGCTTGGATATTGTATCTTAATAACACTTTTCTATTGTCAAATAATTTAAATTGTATATACATATTATAAAATATCTCAGTTGTAACTGTATATTAGGGTTATCCAATTTTTGAATAAATTCTTCTTCTACAAAAAATAAGAGACGTTTGAGCACAATAAAGATTTCATCTCGACTGGCATAGACCAGGGACTATCTCATTTTAAACAAAAATGGACTATGAACATAATATAATATTTGTCCTCTTAGCCATCGATATAATTTGTCGCTAAACAATAAAATTAACTATGTAGTTACAGCGGAAAAAGTTCTAGAAACAGCTTCAATAGATCCGTTAAACTTTGACTGATATTCCATAAAAAGAAGCTTGCTCGTACTGTGAAATTACTAAAAATAATATATAAACAATATATAAACAAGAGGAATTTTTTCAGTTTGTCGAAATTTTTCGAGGAGCCATGCTCTGAAATTATGTTTTCCTTTAGTTTTTTCTCCAAACTAGCTAGATTTTAATCAAAGCTACGTGGCAAAGATAGTAACCAATCACACAGTAGGGAATTTGCCACATTGCCTTTAATAAAGTCTGCTGCAGTGTCGGATGAAACGCCAGAAACAAATAAACGCAGATCAGGTCTTATAAATTCCGAAGCCGCGAAAGTCTATACTACAAGATAAAATATTTAGATCTATATAGGAACTTAGTGACTAATCGCATAATCGCACTAGTTGTCACCACTCTTAGTTTGGTCATCGTCAAGATTATGAGGTAACCCTTATCAGCTATTAGACATACTCCCAAAAATGAACTCAAACCCTGTGATGGGCTATCGTCTCTTCTATTTAACCTTGATCTATAAAAGGTAATTTAAGAGTCCCAGATTAAAACAAATGGCAAAACCTTTAACATATCTGTGCAAATTTTCTGATATACAGATGACATTTTTTAAATAAAAGCTAGGTCCACAGTGTCTCTTATCGATGTATTTTGGTCGTTCAGGGCGTCTACACAAAGAATAGGATCAAATATAAATGCCTAAAACACCAAACTATGAGTTTTACTGATCAAGCAACCCGCCACCTAGAAGCAAAATTATTGGTTATTTAGAAGAACTGGACGACGACGTGGACAAATGGACATCTTCACGTAGCTAGGCTCGCTGCTGACTCAAGTTAATAAGGTCGACGAATAAATTAAAAGAAGAATGATGATTTCCAATAAGTGTTACTATGGCTTGAGCAGATATACAATATCCTTAACCCGGCAGTTGTCGCTATATATAAGATTTTCTCTCACGGTGTCAGAAAATTGCACACAACTTTTTCTGGGAAATTATACGCACTGTAGTTCCTTCTAGTCTCCTAACTATCCTCCTTCGACAATCTAATAGACTCGTCCGCTCAGATAGTGACTCAGTTGACTTAGTATCACCAGTTTGTTCAGTGAGTGCGCTTCATGTGAAACATTCTCTCATCAAGCGACCACCGGCGCAACCAACTGTGTATAAAAATTAATTTTATTTTTCAACTTAAAACCTGAAATAATATCCTTTTTTAATATAACAAAAGGCGCCGTGGATGTGATCGATGAAATTAAAACCCTATATTCTGTTTTACGGGTTAGTTGTAGATGGCCACTTACCATATATTTTTCAATGTTAAATATTAGCGGCATCAACAGTCACATTGCATATAAAGATAATAATAATAAAACAGAATAACGTCGTGTCTTTTTAAAGGAATTGGCTTTATCGTTGATAAAACCTCATCTCATAAATCGTTCAACAATTCCAAATTTAACTTAAAGCTAGGAAGGTATAAGTTTTCAATCCTAATAGCAACATTAATAATATTGAAAAATATTAAAAATATTACTAAAATATTTTTAAATTGAAAACTTATTGGTCCATTTCCCTGGTAACACCTACATGGCTTCTAAAATTTGCAAGCAAGATGGATGCTGCAGTGATGACAAGAGGGAATTATAAAAAGTTGCAATTTACAACCCCCGTCTGCAGCTTGGTAAAGTTCCAACGGAAAATGGACCTAGTTATTCTATAGGATAGGGATGGGAAAAACCTACCGGTTTAAACCTAAAACCGGTTTTTTTACTTCGTAATAACCGGTTTTACCGGTTGTTTTTTTGTCCCGGTTATAACCGGTTTTTTCTTTTTAAAGTAAAAACCGGTTATTAGGTTTTTACGGTGATTAGGATTAGGTTAGGTATTATTTTGGATCCCAATCATAATCATTATTCTCAATTAATTATTCCAAACAAAACCATAATTCAAATTTTATTTTATTTTATAAAATACAGAAGCAAACTTAAAGTGCAATCTCACATCAGCCAGAAACAATTATTAAGTTTTATTATAATATTTCCTTGAAAAGGTATTTGTAATCATAATATTTACATAAGAAGTGATCTGGTTGAATTAGACGCAAACATCATCTATTTTTCACACTTAACTCTTGAGATTGAAAGTAGGTGAATGACTTTTTCTGATTACCAAAAATAATGCTCTGACTATGAATATCGAATTACTGATTACGAATACGGATCTCCAAGAATTTCGCTACGTTTTTAAAACGATTCATTCATACAGAAAATATTAAATGAGTTAAATAAAATGTACCTATTCTACAAATATACAAACGCGTTAAAAGTAGTACATGTTCTTTCGATAGTACTAATTTTGATCATATTGATATCGACTCGAATGGAGTATCGCAAACTAAAGTGTATTGTAAATGTAACTTTGTAACCTATTGGATTAAAAAAACCTAAAACCGGTTTTTCCAAAAACCGGTTTTTTTTGGCCGGTTATAACCGCCAGGTTAAACCGTAAGCAAAAAAAACCGGTATAACCGAAAACCGGTGTTTTGTCAATAACCGCCATCCCTACTATAGGAGTAATACTAATATAAAATAAAAAAAAAAAAATAAAGATGTATACCATTTTTATTCAGTTGCAATGCGAAGGCAAAACAATCTCATTTTTCACTTAGAACAGGAAGCGCAGTCCAGCACTCTGAATCGACGATTTTCGACTCTTATTGGAGTCATCATCGGAGAGGCGTAGGCCTACTGCTCTCTGCTCGAAGTGACCAACCATGAAAGTTTATCACCGCATTGCAACTTTCGTTAATGGAGTAGGTGACTAGCGTCATGACGTCAGATGACGGTAGTCACCAACTCCATTAACGACAGTTGCAATGCGGTGATAAACTTTCATGGTTGGCCACTTCGAGCAGAAGCAGTAGGCCTACGCTTCCCCGATGATAACTCCAATAAGAGTCGAATATCGTGGATTCAGAGTGCTGGACTGCACTCCCTGTTTTAAGTGAAAAATAAGATTGTTTTGCCTTCTCATTGCAACTGAATAAAAATTTAACTTAAAGCCTTCGGAATTCTATTGTAACAATTGTTAAAAAATTAATATAATAATGTATCAGTAAAAAAATAATTGTAATTCTAGTCATCAACCAATTTATCCAGAGCATTCTTGTTATACTTGTGTAAAGTGCGGTTCCGTAAATTATGAAGATACGGAGATCATATTATTATATTACGTTATATTATTATGTTCTTATTATTAGTTAATAGAAAAAAGTTTAGAATCTGTTTTAAAAATTTTATTTTGTAAAAAAAGGCAAAAGTTGGATATGTGAGAGAAAATCTCACGCTCGAGCACTCGCGTACAAACCTACCTAGCGACCAACTCCGGGTTAAAACCACCGAGAAAATTTAATTTGACCATGTACCTACTAATACTGATAAGACCAGTGCTACCATATGAATCAAAACGGTGGCGCCCAAAATACCGACAGCCAAAATCCCGACGGCCAAAACACCGACACGCCAGAATCTCGACACGCCAGAATCCCGACAGGCCAAAAAATTAATTACTTACTAATAAGTACGGGTACTAATTATTATGCATTTTAAAAGAAAAAATGATTAAAGACTTCATTTTATAATATAAAGCTTTACTTACTAAATGGAAGGTTGTAAGTGACACGATAATATTTATTATGTGAAAGTAAACTTGAATTCAGGATTTCATTATACATATATTATTGGACTATATTGGCAAAAAAAAATAATTTAATTCATATACCCATGTTAAAAAATTTTATTTAGAAAATTAGTTCATATTAACTGGTGAATACTTTTGTTTAGCACCAAAAAATAAAAAACAAATGGCCATAAACAAAAAACCAGAAATAAATGTAATTATATGTTAAAAAGGAACTTATCAAACCTCTCGGGATTCTGGCGTGTCGGGATTTTGGCCTACCGGGATTCTGGCGTGTCGGGAATTTGGCCTACCGGGATTCTGGCGTGTCGAGATTTTGGCCGTCGGGATTTTGGCTGTCGGGATTTTGGCTGTCGGGATTTTGGGGTGGACCTGAATCAAAAGCGTGTTCACTTATACAGAAAGATCAAGAACTGGTTAAATTGTCGGGTGAAAAATCGTAAAAAGAATATAATATGGAGCAATAAAAAGCAAGTTTCAGGGAACCTGACGTTGTAAAACTCATTAATAGTCGAGGAAATGAAGCATTTTGGCTCGCAATTTTTTCGTCCAGCATGGATTTACTTGAAATTTTCACAGAAGGTAGGGAATAGTCCAAGGATCATTTTCTATATCATGCTGCTGTACGCTAAAACCTTGGGGGTAGTTTCCACCCCATATCGGGGGTGAGAATTTTTTATTACATTTTAGCCATGTAAATCGATGTAAAAAGTAATTTTAAGAAAAAAATGTTTTTTACATTTTCTTCGTAAAACTAATATTTTTCGGGTTATTCGTGGTTGAAAGTAACAGTTTTTCGACGGAAAAATCGATTTTTTTAGAGGGTTTTTGAGAATAACTCGAAAAATATTCATTTAAGCAAAAAAACTGTAGATATCAAAATTGTATCTTTTAGTAATAGAAACGAAACTGTTTTTCCATAATATTTTTACGACCAATACAAAACTAGATACGGCATGTTAAAGGTTAGCTTTTTTCGTCAAATGCATAATTTGAAATAATCAAAGACAAATAACGGGAAGACTTTCCATTTTTCCAGGAAAACTTACATAATGTTTTTTCAAGCATACAATAAGGTCTTTAAAAATAATAATAAATAGTTTCAAGCATAAAAATTGAGCAACTTATGATAAAAGAAATGTCGGTACCTATTTTTTTCTACGAAAAAAACAGTGAAGACAACCTCCTACCTACCCTTGTAACTAAAAATTGGTATTCGCCTTTCTGTAATTCCTTTTATATTTATATTATCAATACACCCAAGAAGTTTGAACTATTTAAAAGGCCTAATTTTACAAAAA
Organism: Diabrotica virgifera virgifera; assembly: GCF_917563875.1. NCBI lineage: Eukaryota > Metazoa > Arthropoda > Insecta > Coleoptera > Chrysomelidae > Diabrotica > Diabrotica virgifera. The sequence goes on along the minus strand of NC_065446.1, from coordinate 186,822,699 downwards.
TTTAAGTTTAAAGAAAAATTGATTTTTTGCAATTTTGCATTTTTTATCATTTTCTTTAAAATATCTTCGAAAATACTGGAAATACGAAAAAAGAGTAGACTACTAAATTGTAGCTCTTTTAATAGCTAAAATTTTCTTATGCATATATTTTCATTACAGTGAACAGTTAGCGAGATATAGCTGTTTAAAACATCTATTTACGAGCAAACATCCCCTTATTCGAGCCCTTTAAACCCACCTCAATTAAAAATTAAGGGATCCTACGGAATTTAGTTTACACAGTCTTATTAATCTTCAAGAATCCTACAAAAATATTATTGAGAAAACTTTTTATCGCCAAAAATGAAGGAGCTATGTTTATAAAACTATTTTTTTTTCGAAAAATTCGAATAGTCCCCTTATCGAGCATTTTCAATGTACCTATATAATACCACAGAGCCGGTTCGTATACTGGATGACTAAAAAACTATTTGTATGTGTATTTTTATATATTTGTAAATTCGTATTTTTGTGTAAATAAATGTTTTTGTAATTCTTTAATTCTACTCTTTTTCTGTATAAATCTATTAAATTGTCTAATTATAAAAATTGCCATGTTATTAAGGGTGGTTTTTAAGGGTTGAAATATTATAATATTATATCCTAAAGCATAAAACAATCATTATTTAACCAGTCAAAACCAAATTTTACCTATATTAAAGTTTACAATGTTTTTATATAATTTTTGACAATAAGGGTAGTTTACACCCCTAAAAATAATCAACGCCCTTGAGCATGATATAGAATATGAAGTACAGGGTAAGATGATCCTAACCCCAAATTTTTATGTAAATTGATGCAAGCCGAAATTATTCTTTTAGGATAAGTAAACTTTTCATATAAAGCTCCAACAAGGGTGGTTTTAAGGGTTGAAATATTGTGATATTATATCTTAAAGCACAAAACAATCATTATGTAACTAATAAGAAGCAAATGTTAAAGTAAAAAGTGACAATATTAAAGTTTAAAATGTTATTTTATAATTTTTTACAATTAGGGGTGGTTTTCACCCTTAAAAAAACCAAAAGCGCACAACGGCTCAATATAGAAAATGAACTGGAGGGTGAAATGAGCCTAATCCCAAATTTTTGTACAAATCGATGCTGGACGAAAAAATTGCGAGGTTTTGCCATTTTTCCAGCTTCATTTCCTCTACTATAAGGTAGCACGACTAAGATACGGCATGTAATCAGGTAAGAGAAAGGTGCAAGAGTCAGAAATGTTTTTAACCCAGCGAAAAGGGCCGACGGAAATATGTGACAATGATTTAAAGGAAGACCGAGACTTGTGTATCAAGACCACCTAAAGTACGATTTAATCTATTAGAGTTAGAGCATGCTTTATAGACAGGGGTGAATAGAGGATTGTTTTAAAGAAGACTTTAGCTCATAATGAGCTGTGATGCTACTGCTGCTGATTCATTATTTCTTCCTTCATTCTTTCTTTTATAGACCCTTCCAATCTGTGCAATTTAAATGATTTTGTTGGAAAATATATCATGAGATAACTTCTCTACTATTTAACATAATTTAGCAAATTAAGTTGTTCGACTTAATAATAATAAACCAGTAAAAATTGTCATGACATTGTATTTATATTGTACAAAAGTTATATAATTTGTTGCTTAATCATCAATTAAACTGCATATATTTGGCAAAATCATTTTAGAAAAACATACTTTATAATTTAGTTATTTTAATTTCATGTGTAAATAGATTTAGAGGGTATTTAGATCAAAAACTCTGGAGTATTATAGTAGGGGAGCGAAGTATGCTAAATGTGCAGTTACTTGAGCACATTGGAGACCTATTGTGTTGTGAAGAGTAGGTCCTAAAACCAAAAAAAAGTTGAGTTAAGTTTTCCATTTTAGTGGGGACTTTCCATTTTTAATTTCATTTTCCATTTCCAACAATCGATTTTTTCCGATTATAGCGCCATCTATCCATAATTTGAAAAAATTTTTCGAATAAAAGTTGCTTATTTTTACGCAAAGAATCCAAATCCGTAATAAAAATTTGGGGCTCCTCTTTAAGATTTTAAAGTATCCCCCACCCCACCTCCGTGGGGTCGTGTTTGGTACCATTTGATAGATTTTTCAAAAATATTAATTAAGTGTATTTTGCTGTTTTTCGATCTAATGTTTATTTTGAGAAATATCGCGGGACTTGTATCTAAAATTTTAAATTTACCCCTCACCCCTCTCCGTGGGGGTCATATTTTGGTATCATTCAATATATTTTTGAAAAATATTGAACCCGTGTTTTTTAGTTTTTCGATCTATTTTTCATTTCGCGAATTATTCGCTTTTTTTTGTGAAACTTTTTAACTCGCCCATTTCCTTACGCCCCGCTCAAATCGTCAGATTTTTGAAATATGCACTGTTTTGCATGTCTTTCACTTACCTTATCTTAATCTGACAATTTCGAGTATTTTTAAGGATAAATTTTTTTCGGGCTCTCCTTAACGGACTCCCCTGTGTTAAGAGCTAATATATGGTAGAGGTATATCTGCAGGGCACCAGGTGTCTCCCCATATAATAATCTGACGCGCTCTAGTAACTGCAAAAATCCCAGCTTGAGCTCCCCTACGATTATAATTTATTTTCAAATACAGCACCTACGGAGTTTTGTATTGTGTTTGGGTAATATCGTTGATTGAATATACGGATCCGTATGATCAATCAACGGTAATATCTAGATTACAAACATTTTATTTTAGAATGTTAGATTAAAGGCTTTGCTGAATAATCTTGTGTATACAGGCGGAAATACACCATTTAATTCGGTTGAACCATGTGGATGATTCAATGATATTGTTAATCAAAATTGAAAAGCATACATATCCACGCTTCAATTTATTCTTCTTTCAATTCGGTTGAACAATGTGGATGATTCAATTATATTGTTTTTAGTAGTTCTGCCATATATCTTGTTCGAATACTTTTTATTTTTAATTTAATGCCATTTTCCAAAAGTTTCGCAATATTTGATCCTGATAAAAGGGATCCTTACTTTTTAGTGCCTTCTCTCTCAATATTAGTTTTTATAATTTTCTGATTTGTTATTCCGGAGGCACTCTTGATCTTTATAGAAGTCGAGAAATACCGGAGTCGCTTCGTCTTTCCATCTATGCACCATCGTTAAATGAAATTATTACGTAATTCTTGTAATAAAGTACAAAAAATCCCACAGCACAAATCAAAATAAAATAAAAGGTTGAATCGAACACAATCAACAAACTTGTATAGACGCGTCAATGAGGATGAATCATCCCATTTGTTCAACGAAGTTGAACGAAAGTAGAAATTGTCTTAACTTCTTTCAACGTTCAATTCTGTTGAACGCTTTTATTGAACTGCAAAATACATGGTTCATTTTGGTTGAATCATCCACATTGTTCAACCGAATTAGATGCTGTATTTCAAGCATTAGGTATATTTTCATTGTTACAAAAACTTTGAAAAAAAATTTGAAATGAGATATTCTCATAAGTCTGCCAGCATTTTCAGGATTTCAGACTGTATGTAAGTGGAAGCTGATACCTTTTATATTTTAAATATTAACTACTACAAATTATAAACATTTTATATTTACATAAAATTTAAACTACATCCAATAAGTCAAGAAAATAAGTTAAAGTCGAAGTTTTGTAAATATAAAACAAGTAACTATAAAAGTACACGTAACATGGGACGATAAAACTTTTCACTTCGTGGAACTAAAAGGAAATTCACTCGACATCAAAACTTATAGAGCTAGACTTGTACTTAAATTAACGTGTGAAACAAAAGTAGTGCAGAACTTGAAATATTATTCTAGACCATTTTCTAAATTTAATAAAAGATACTATGTAATGCAAACCAATTTCATATTACATATACAGGGTGTCCCAGACTAATTTACCCACGCTATATCTCTTAAACGAATAGAGATTTTCGAATGGGATAAAAAGTGATATATTCTACTTGGAATACACTTTAACCCGGGAGTAGTCGCGCTCACTTCTGTAACGTCGATAGTCGCGTGTGAGATTCTATCTCAAAATACGAATTTAAAACAAATTTTTATTTTGTACTATTTTTATCTACTTTTTATATTGAAAATATATATTTTTAACAATTTTATTTAAAAAACCTGGGTTAACGGCCACCTGCCAACATCGGCCACCTGTCCTAACGGCCAGTTTAAAAATTTTCCAAACCAATTATATGTAGACTACAAAAACTGACAATACCGTCCACCTTTCTATATCAGTCAATAGTTCTTTCATTTTTAGTGGCCGTTACTGACAAATTTTACTGTACAGTAAAACCTGTGTTAACGGCCACCTGCCAACATCGGCCACCTGTCCTAACGGTCAGTTTAAAAATTTTCCAAACCAATTATATGTAGACTACAAAAACTGGCAATACCGTCCACCTTTCTATATCGGCCAATAGTTCTTTCATTTTTAGTGGCCGTTACTGACAAATTTTACTGTACAGTAAAACCTGTGTTAACGGCCACCTGCCAACATCAACCACCTGTCCTAACGGCCAGTTTAAAAATTTCCCAAACCAATTATATGTAGACTACAAAAACTGGCAATAGCGGCCACCTTTCTATATCGGCCAATAGTTCTTTCATTTTTAGTGGCCGTTACTGACAGGTTTTACTGTATTACGAAAGAGGATGAAATGTGAGATTCTATCTAACGGCGCGACTACTCGCGGGTTAAAGCTAATTGGCTCTCCCCAAAGCCATAAATTCCACAAAAAGAAGAAGAAGAAGAAAAAAAAATCCTACGCTTTACTACACCCTTCCTCGAGGCACTTGCGAAAATTTTTCAAAATTGCAAAATTTCTCATCAAGTTATCGCGAAAAAGGATAAAAATTGAGATTCTATCTCACCGCGCGACTACTCGCGGGTTAATATGGCGTACAAAAAAATCATCTCCTAAATAATCATCCCTTAGTTACAACCCCTAACTTTAATTTTTTTAATAGCACCCTGTATATTTTTTTATAGTTTTGGATCTGGTCTTTTATCATCTATTCAACACATTTTTTGAAAATAAAATCGGTTCGTAAATAACCAAGAAACTATCAGTTTATTTTTGTTAAATTGTGTGACCCAGACTAATTTATCCAGGCTATATTTCTTAAACGAACAGAGATTTTCGAATGTCACAAAAACTTATGTATTCCATTTGTAATACACTTTCATATGGCGTAGAAAAAATTCATCCCCTAAATATTCATCCCTAACTTACAGGGTGCTATTTAAAAAAATAAAGTTAGAGGTTGTAACTAAGGGATGAATATTTAGGGGATTTTTTTTTCTACGCCATATTAAAGTGTATTACAAATGTAATAGATCATTTTTTGTCCCATTCGAAAATCTCTATTCGTTTATGAAATATAGCCTTGATAAATTAGTCTGGGACACATAATTAACAAAACTAAACTGATATTTTCTTGGTTATTTACGAACCGATTTTATTTTCAAAAACTGTGTTGAATAGACGATAGAAGACCACATCCAAAACTATAAAGAAATATACAGGGTGCTATTAAAAAAATTAAAGTTAGGGGTTGTAACTAAGGGATGATTATTTAGGGGTTGATTTTTTGTACACCATATTAAAGTGTATTACAAGTAGAATATATCACCTTTTGTCCCATTCAAAAATCTCTATTCGTTTAAGAGATATAGCGTGGGTAAATTAGTCTGGGACACCCTGTATAGGGTGTCGATTTGAAATTTGCCACCCCCTATAATTTGGTCCCTATAGAAAATCTAAAAATATACAAAAACACGTCAAATTTATTTGTGAGGGGGACATTTTGTAAACCAGTTTTTAACTAAATTACATTAACCCTCTAGTGGGGGCGGACACAACCCCCAAAATCTTTAATGTAAAAGGGGGTTAAGTGACACCTCATTTTAAAGATCGTTCGATTACTTTTCAAAAATACTACATACGTTATATTTCCATTCAGTACTTTTGGAAAAATCAAGTGAAACCGTACAGATACTAAGTATCGAGTTCAGAACTCCAAAACTTTTTTTGGAATATTGAGCCCATATTGAACTTTTTTGAAGTTATACTTCTTTAGGCACGAGGGTGAATTTTTACATTCCCTGGCGCATGCGCACAGCGATAATATGGTATTAGTCGGTACATGTTTATGTAGCGCAAATAAGGTGTGCCTGAAAAGAATATATTTTTAGTGTTTTTAGTAAATATATTTATTATAATTTTTGTGTCTTTGGATTTGCCTTCCTCGGGAATAACTATTTTTGTATACTTCACTTGGTCTATTAAATTTGTCAGTATGTATGAGAAATCTTGTAACCTGTCACAGAAAAGGGAATATAGCTCAGTGGTAGAGGGCGTGACCTGTGATCGAGAGGTCCCCAGTTCAAATCCGTGTGTTTTCTATTTTTTTTGTAATTTTTGGTATTGTTTTAATAAAAATTTTTGGAAAGTAGTAAATAAAAATTAATTTAATCTTTAAATAAAATACCAATAACCTGTTGAAAGTATATTTATTTCGTTGAAATTATACAATAGAAGAATAACTTCTTACGTGCGTATAAAGTACACACACACATTCTTTTTTTTTTTGAGTGTTGGAGTGTTTAGAGAATTTTTTTAAGAATTTTTGGAAAAATCAAGTAAAACCTTAAAGATATTAAGTATCGAGTTCAGAACTCCAAAATTTCTAAGAGCATTGAGTCCAAGATTTTTCCAAAAGTACTATACAGATATATCAGGTATTTGGTATTTTTGAGAAGGTAATTGAATGACTTTCAAAATGAGGTATCACTCAACCCCCCTTTCTATTAAATATTTTGGGGGTTGTGTCCGCCCCCGCTAGAGGGTTGATGTAATTTAGTTGAAAACTGGTCTACAAAATATCCCCCTCACAAATAAATTTGACGTGTTGTTGCATATTTTTAGATCTTCTATAAGGACCAAATTATAGGGTGTGGCAATTTTTAAATTTACACACTGTATAAATATATTACATTGCAAGTCCACTGGCTTTTTTACATTCTATTTAGATTTACTTATTGCATTCCTCATCGCAATCTGTAAGGTTTACATATAATATTAAAATTTTGTAAAATAGTCCGTTCTTTAACGGTAAAATATTGCAAAGCCTCTAAATTTTAAAGAACCGCTTGGATTGGCATGAAATTTGGCATACACATAGCTAACAAGTCAAAGAAAAAAAGTGATATTGTGCCGATATGTGCTTATGCCCCGGGGGTGCTTTTCACCCCCTCTTGGGGGTGAAAAAGTATTGGTCCAAAGTATGTCCGGAAATTGATAAACTGACTAATTTTAAGTAACTTCTGTTCTATCGAGTATTTTCACTAAGTCAATACTTTTCGAGTTATTTGCCAGTGAATATGTTCATTTTTTCAACAAAATAACCACACTTTTAGACAGTTTTTTGTAAATAACTCAAATAGTACGTATTTTGTCGAAAAAACTTTCGTAGCAAAAATATAGCCTGTAAAAATTTAAAAAAATGGTGTATATATCACGTTTCTATACTTAGTAGAAGCAGAGTTATAGCTAATTAAAAATAGGTTCATATTCGTCAAATTCCAAATGGAATACTTTAACGTGAAATAACCAAAAATGAAGCACATTTCGGGAAAAACTCATTACAACTTATTTAAAGTGTTTAAAAAAAGCTTCATATTTGTTTTATAAAAAAAATTCTAGCATCAAAAGTAAATAAGTTACGCTCAAAATAAAGTTAGTCCCTTTTTTTTGGTAAAAATATCGGGAAAATCACCCCCTAATTAGTATCTCAAATGAACTTACTCGTTATGACTTCACAAGTTTCTTGACCCGTGTATGTATTGTTTATATGATCTGTAAGTTTCATCGGTTCAAAGTCCTTATTTTTAAAACGGCTGTAGTTAAAAGGGGCTGAACGAGTCACTCATCACGAATGTATGCAAATTTAGAAACACCAAATCTCAATAATTTTTTGTCTAAGAGAAAAACAAAAAAATACATGATATTCAGAAAAGCAATGCTGGCTTTTTTTGTTTTTCGAGATTTTTGGTATCTCTAACAAATTTTAAGTTATTTTGAAAAAAGTCATATTTTTCAAAATTAAAATTTTTCAAAATTTTACTTTAAAACAAATTTTTTTCCAAAATAAGCACTTTGAATTGATGAAACTTACAGATCATATAAACACAACATAAGTAAAATTATTTGTGGAGCGGTAACTATTAATTTCATTTAAGTTACTAATTAGGGGGTGGTCTTCCCGATTTTTTTTTGCCAAAACAAAAGCGACCAACTTTATTTTGAGCGTAACTTGCTTAAATTTAATGATAGAAACTTTTTATAAAAACAAAACTAAAGCTTTTTTTAAATACTTTAAAAAAGCTATAATGGGTTTTCCCCAAAAAGTGCTTAATTTTTTGGATATTTCACTTCGAAGTATTCTATTTGAATTTTGGTGAATATGAATCTATTTTTCATTGGCTATAACTCTGGTTTTACGAGGTCCAGAGACCTGACGCGTACACCATTTTTTTTTACTTTTTACAGACTATATTTTTGTTAAGAATGCTTTTTTCGACAAAATACTTACTTTTTGAGTTATTTGCGAAAAACCGTCTAAAAATGTAGTTATTTTGTTGAAAAAATGAACATATTCACTGGCAAATAACTCGAAAGTATTGACTTAGTAAAAAAACTCTATAGAACAAATGTTATTTAAAATTAGTCAGTTTATCCATTTCCAGACTTATTTTAGACTTATATTTTTTCACCCCCAAGACGGGGTGAAAGTCACCCCCAGGGCAAAAGCACACATCGGCACAATATCACTTTTTTTCTTTGACATGTAAGCTATGCGTATGTCAAATTTCATGTCAATGCAAGCCGTTCTTTAAAATTTAGAGCAAAACCCGTGAAAGAATGGACTAAAATGAAAACAATAAGTAAAATTGTTTGGCTTTACAATGACAGAGAGATGTAAGTAAGGTCCAGTGACCAAAGCATCACGACACATACACATTAGCTTGTTTACTGGTGAGATGCGCATTGTCCATATATGTACATATGCGAGCACGAGAACTAATGCCCTTGATTAAATACAATAAAAAGTGTACTCAGCTGATGGATGCTATCTGACTCGCTTGAATAGACTGAATAATTATGAATTAATTATCTCGTGTTATTTTGTATATATTTAATCAATGTATATTTGTTTATATATTTTCACTTTCAATATTACAGTTTATAAATACATTATCAAAATATGCTTTATGCTGAAATGGCAGGATTTCACTGTGTCACCTAACAATGCATCACCCAGATCTCCTTACCTTGCAGGTGTGTCGTAATTATGTAGTCAAAACAATATCGTATTAGATATAGAACTCTTAACCTTCGTATGACCAAGCGGGGAAAATTGTGACACCAGCGTATGTTTTTCATTATTTTTTTATTTGACTTTAATATCATTCTATATATCCTCGTATTTTAAAATAAAAAAAATTCCCTATATTTTACGAATAATAAATATATTCTGAAGTTGATGTTTAGTAAAATACCGTCTATTATGTGTAATTCCAAGTAGTTTTACGCTAATGACATCGACTTTGCAAAGTAACAAGACACTTACTCAACATACACACTACACATGACACTAATACTCACGTTGTGACTGGCTGAATGACATAAAGTCCATGTCAAAAAAAAAATAAAAAAATAACTTCATTTTTTTGTTAATATTTTTGACATTTTTGACCTGCGGTCATTCCCCCCCCCCTTGGTCATCCGTGTAACAAAAAAAGGTTGGTCATCGGAAGGTTAATCTATTTGATTAATATTTTTAAAGAAAGGATTTTTATTATAAGTTTTTCAATACTGATTAAATCCCGTTATGGGTTTGCTGCTAAATAATTATTCAAATTATACGTTGTTCACAAAATAGTATGATTATATTTTTTCATTTTAGCGTATTTCTTCTTCTTTTCTTCTTTTAGCCCATTTCTACCCAACTTTGGACATAGGCCTTCCCCAAATCTTTCCATTTCCGTCTGTCCTTGGCTGCGTTTTTCCAGTTAGTTCCTGCAGCTTTTACAGTATCGTCCTTTCATTGCATCTGAGGTCTTCCTCTTCCTCTTCTTCCTGTCCACGTATTAGATGTTCATTATTACGTGAAAGTGGAAAAAGAAAAAGTGTGGCCGCAATATTTTGCACTTAATTGTAGAAAAAGTAGAAATGTACAGTCTGACCAAATTCACTTTGTATTTGAGAAATGTACTCGTAAGCGAAACAGGAAACAAATGTACACTCCTTGCAGGTATTTAACTTGGCGAGAAGTTACGAAAATAAAATTCAGAAAATTCGGTTAAAAAATTCGTCAACATTAGTGCGCATCCAGATCTCAAAGATTTGTGACTTTGGTCAGACAGTGCATATTTATGATAATGAGAAGAGTCACATTTACAATTCTTCGTTTATTGTGATTTAAAGTTGGAATTTGAAATTGGAGTTTGAGCCATTTTTTTAATGTTTGAAGACTGAATTATTATTAGATACATAGGAAGATGGCATATCTGTAAAGTTTTCTAAATTGTTTAGTAGGTCTCATTTGTGGTTTGTTGTAATTTGCTTAAAAAGAATTAAAAAATTAGCCTATATTTGTCCGCTTCTGGACGTACGCCTCCGTAAAATTTTCCACCTATTTTAATCTAGAGCTTCTTCCATCCACATTGTCGTGATGCGCTGTGTATCATTCGTCCAGCTAGTCGGTGATCGTCCTGTGCTTGGATATGCCTCTTGTCTTGGTCGCCATTCCAGAATATTTTTAGTTCCTCTATCATCCATCAATCAATGGCTATTATTTAAACTGCATCCGTGACTATTAGGTGTAAATTCTGCTTCTTCAAAGAAAATATTTTTAGTCATTTTTCCCTTTTAATTTTATACTTCTTATCGTATATATTATGGGACAGGATTACGGTTTCAATTATGACCATGGATACAGAACATTTTTGTTCCGCATCGCATTTTTTGGTTACAAATATCCATTATAACAGTTATTGGAACGTTTGTTTTTTCTTTCCGTTGTATTTTCACGTAACTATAACGGAGACAGTTCAAACATTGTGCTAAGGGGGGTAAATACATGGTTCAATTGACAGATTCGCATAATAATTTTGATCTTATTATGGATTATATTTCCTACCAAATTAATTATGGTAGGAGAGCCCAAGCGGGGATTTTTGCAGTTAGTCGAGCGCGTCAGATTATCACATAGGTAGAAACCTTGTACCTTGTAAATGTACCTCTACTATATATTGGCTTTTAATACAGGGGCGTTCGTTAAGGGAGGTCCGAAAGAAAAACTACCCTTAGAAAAACTCGAAATAGTCATATTAAGATAAGGTAAATTAAGTACATGCAAAACGGTGCATATTTTAAAAATCTGACGATTTGAGCGGGGCGGGCGTAAGGAACTGGGCGAGTCACAAAATTTCACAAAAAAGCGAATATTTCGCGAAATGAACGTCAGATCGAAACACTAAAATATACGTGTTCAATATTTTTCAAAAATCTATCGATTGATACTAGACACGACCCCCCACGGAGAGGAATGGGTAAGTTTAAAATTTTAACTACGAATCCTGCGATATTTCTCGAAATGGATATCAGATCTAAAAATTGAAAAATACACGTGTTCAATATTTTTGAAAAATCACCAAACACGACCACTCACGGAGGTGGGGTGGGGAGTTACTTTAAAATCTTAAAAAGGAGTCCCTATTTTTTCCTGCCGATTACTTCTTTACTTAACCCGCCATTACACGCGCTATGAGAAAATACCTCACCATATTTGTTTATAACCAATGAAATTGTCTTAACTAATACGATAACCTTGAGCACCCAGGAATGCCTTTAGCATCGCCCATGAGAGGGTATGACAAAATTATAGAATATTTCAGGCGGCCTTTTTTTGTGAGCCTTGAAAGAAGTGACCATCCCTCTTCAAGTGAGAGAATTCCTCACTGCGCGTGCAATCACGGTGAAATCACGTTTCTGTTATTTCAAAGAAACTTTTAGGTTTTTGTTTAATATTTGTGTAAGTTTAATTAAGATATCATTGTTTAGGTTAGGTTAGGAACAGTGGCTCACCGGGTGGGGTTTGGGGGTTAAAATCACTCCCAGATCATATAGAAATATATATAAAAGAAAGTAGGAAAATGTAACTTGTCTTTCACAAATATATAATACAAAAAACTTTCGGTGCCCAAGCCAACCCCTAGAGGAAAATTTTAGGTGCGCCACTGGCTAAGAACCCATTTTTATTTTACCTATTCTAATTGGAAAATAAGCCACAATTTAAATTGAGAAATTGATTTTATTGACTTCCTCGGACGTCGTTATCAAAATATGAAATATTAATAGTTAATTACATAAATGCCACAAAGAAATAGCTTCAGAACAATTATTAATTTTAATTTGTTTTTTTAGTAAAATGGATTCTCGTAAAGAACGTCAATTACTTCAGTGGCTTGCTGAAATTGAAAATGAAGAAAACAGCGAAGGTTATGAAAATATTAATATTATGAAAATAGGTACTAATATTAAATTGCCGCGAACATAAGAACTATCTCTGTATTGTTACGAATGCAAATAAGGGACGATTTGGGAATTCGAGATGAAGCAGAGCTTGTAGAAATGAAACAAGTATCTAATAAATGTGCATACTATCCTAAGAAGAACAGAAAAACTCAGACAAAATGCTGCAAGCCAAATTGTAGAAGATCAATTTGTAAGGAACACACAAAAACTTAATGTACTGTAATTTCTAGTGAAATTCCTGTTGGGAAATAAAGGAGGAAGAATCTGAGTAGATGTATTTATTATCTGTAGATGTGTACAATATTTTTAAAACTTTTCATTTGTGTATTGAATATCTCTTTTGTCTATTATCATATTATTTTTGCTTTTTGTATGTGACATTTTTATACTTTGATATATATTATTTTTATTTTGTTTTGTTAAATTAATAAAAAAAATTGGTTTACAAGACTTTCCATGATATGTGAGTACAACCAATTTTATATTTATACAGGTTGACATTCATTCTTCCTCGAAATAAGTCAAATTTATGTAGGTGAGGGCGACGCTCATACGCGTGCAACCACGTCACAATAGAAGACGCGTGTAACGGCGGGTTAAAAATGAATTATTTTATTTGAGATTTTCTTTTAGAATTATGGATAAATGGGGGTATAATCGGAAAAAACGATTGTTGGAAATGGAAAATTTATTTAAATGGAAAGCCCCCATTTTACCGAAAACTTACCTTAACTTATTTTGATTCTAGTACCTACTCTTGACAACCCAATTGGTTTCCATAACGCTCGAGTAACTGCAAATTTAGCATACTTTCCTCCCATACAATATGCATATTATAATTATCTGATGTTTTATGCACATAATAATATTTATTGTGTTTTGTTTTGAAAAAGATTAACAATTTTTTCCCATAACTTAATTACAATTTGTGGAACGAACAATAAAAAACACAAATAAATTAAAAATCACCCACTAAGGAAAAGGGTGAATATAAATTTAAAGATAATATGGGTAATAATAAAAATTAGATTCAAACAGAAATAAAAATCATAGACAAAGAGGTAAAATTTTCAAAACTAAAAATAATTGAAAATAATTTTGGAATATACCGTACAATATGGACAGATGGGAAAGAGAAACTTATATATCTCTTTAAGGGCGTAGGCGCAAAATTTCGCGACAATGTGTTTTAAGTCCACTCACTTTTTTAATTCTGAGAATACTAAAAAATATTTTTGATTTATTCAAAATTTAAACGCAGAATGAAAGATTGCATTATTACCGAGGACCAAAAGTCCCTGAAAACTTCTACAATGTTTATTTTAATAAGTTGCGGGGGCGAAAAAATGAGAAAATTTAGTGTGATTTTTAATTTCAAATATATAATTAAAAAAAAATAAAGTAATACGTAACGGGTAATAGACAAGTACGAAGAAAAAGTGAGATGCGAAAAGTTCAAGAATTAGTAGAATAAATAAAGAATTATCTATAATGTAGATTTATTGGTATTGTAGAATAGTTTTATTTGCCAGCCGTGTATTTGATAAATTTTGAACAGAGAGATGACAAAATTTTTTAACAACTGGTTTTCATTATTTAACTGATAATTTAAAACAATTTTTTCCCAAAAATAGACCTCTTAAAAGCTGGCCTCTTTACATTCTGAAAAAGGGTCAGCATAGGAGTGGATTTAAGGGGTCCTATGCCTAAATTGAAAATATATTGGTTTTCTATTGTATTCGATTCAATTTATTTAAACGAGCTTTTGTCGCTGATCCATAAAGAAAACTTCTGTAATATAAAATTGATCTGGTAGGTATAAGCTCTATAAAATGATTCAAAAAATTATATTCGAGTTTGCTTCTTAATCGTATCAATCAGTGGCCTTGTTTTACAGTTGGAATTACCATACCGATTTTCGTTTTACACTCATACGTAAAAAAAATAAAGTAATTGTTGTGTATTAACGCCATGGGTACATAATTCACAAATATTTTACGGCTATCCCTAATTTTTCTGTCTTTACACGGTAAATTACGTGCAGTAAAATTCTCACTGGTATGGATATATAATAGGGTGGCCCACATTATAATGTTAATTTTTCAAAGTTATATTAGACACCTGGGCACCCTCTAACTTTTTTACTTATAATATTAATAGTATTTATGCAAAATTTCAAGATGATATTCCATTTGGAAAGGAGTGCTCAAAGACATTTTATGTTGGGCATAATTTTAGAAAATCGGAATATTTGAGGGAATTAAAAATCAAGAAAAAACAGCTCAAAGTAAGTAAACTAAATGTATTTTATTTACAGTATAAAGGTACATTAAAACAATGCAATGATATTCATGAAAAGAATTTGCTGTGGGCGATCAATCTTTTGTTGATATTTTCAAACTATCGACGATCGCTTGTTTTGTAGTCTTTGTAGGCACCATCTTTCTGTTAGCTTCTATGACCTGGAGAAGCACCTGCTTTTCATCTTCATCATTTGTTAACAGCTTGTTAAACTCTTCAAACAGCTTTACTCCTCTTTCAGCCAAGTCATTAACAACTTTCAGATTTCTGATGATGTTTTGACCTTTGATATACTCTTGGTCATCGGTCCATTCATCTGGGTTTTTGGTGAAAAAATTGGTATTGATTTCCAATTTCTCAAGTAACTGCAGTGATCTTTTTGAAGCAAAATCAGCCAAACGCGCTTTCTCAGTTAGGAGTGCTGAATTGCCTCTCACTTTCCGTTCAGCAGGCTCACATTTCATTTTTTCAACGATTTCCACCTTATCATCAACAGATACTTTTTTTGAGAACAGACTCAAACCAACCAACTCATCCGAAAGATACCAAAGATGAGATTTGAAAGCCTTTTTGACAATTTCAGTTACTTCAGGATCAATATCATGGTACTTTGTCATATCATTCCACAGTGAGAGATCTGACCATGGAGCATTTGAAGCTAAAGGAGCTTCTACCCAGTACTTGACGTAGACAAGAACTCCAAATTTCACAAAGCGTTCAAGCTGAGCTTTCTCCCTTTGCGTTGTCACGAAACCACTGTCATCACGAAACAAATAGATTTTGATGCCATATAACAACTTAGCCATCCAACGGGCGTGGTGTACCGCACCAGGAGCTCTCCAATGAGTTTTGGCTGGAGTGTGGCCTAAAGCAATTAAAGCCAGCTCAATCAACTCCATATAGTCATCCCGAGGCTGATTTTTGCCTTTTAAGGCAACTTGGAGAACATCAACTGCAGATTGTTTGAAATCTTCACTGCCAGGAATGTTTCCCAAAGACTGATAACTATCTTGTCTGATATATTGCCATGCTGCTTTGAATCTTTTGAATATAGGTATATCAGGTGAACTGGAGGGACCAAAACAGAAAGTAAATACTTTACTGAGTACAATCTCTAAAACATGGTGTCTGCATGCTAGCCATAACAATTCTCCTTCAACTAGGTGTTCAATCAGAACACAAGCTCCATTTTTCAACCCTGTGTTTACAGATGTTGTGTCAAAACACATACCCACTACCTTTTTACCCAAACCCCATTCAGTAAGCTTTTTGTAAACAGCATTAGCTGAATTTTCACCAGTACCACCAACTAATTTTGGTACACCAAGCAATTTATCTGTATTGTCAGCAGGACAAGATACTATGACAGGCAAACGGTCTACCTTGTCACTTCCCAAAATATCAGGAAGAATTTTTCCATCCCAGTGTACAATGACGGGATTATCAAAAGAGGTAGATTCTTTAATAGTTTGAAATATAGTTTTTCGTGCTTCCTTCCTTTCCCGTTGAATAGTGCTTCTTGAGAGCGGCAATTCACTGGGATCATGACCGAGAGCTGCTGCGATAGGAGCCATTAATCTTAAAGCTTCCCTATCAGAAATTTTGTTGCGATCCAATGCACTAACAACATGTGTGGAAAACAAACTTCTCTTTGCGATTGGTGGAGATGACAAGTCTGTGTGTGAATCTCTTTTGTTTCTTTGGGATGCCGAAGATAATGATGATGGTTTATACAGCTCTTCTTCTGATGAGCTGTGTTTTACTGGAGTACACTCATCTGATGAATCATCCTCTGAACTTTGGCAGGAAGCAGTCGGAGTCACCAGAGGCGAAGCGGTTCCCTCTTGAGCTTTTTGAAGTCTTTTTTGTTCTTTTAACTTTCTTTCAAGGATTCTCTCCTGTTTTTTTTTTATATTCCTTGTCTTCTGATGTTATGATCATTTTTCTGTCAGTTCTTTGATCTATTAGAAACTGTCTGTCCTCATATACTTTACACATAACCAGGGCTTCACTGTGAGCAATATCAAAAAGCTGATCGAGCTGCTCTACAAACAGATTTTGTCTTCTGTTCTGGGCATCGGAGTTTCTTCCTTTATTTTTCTTTAGCATAAGCCATTCATTGTGTATTTTCTCAACTTTTTCAATACAATGTTTTTTTAATCTGGTAGGAATCGCAGCCTTTTGCCATACTGACATCACTTCTTCCAAGGTTAAGTGGCTAGCATTCCTTATGGATTTTTTCTCGTTTAGGAAAAAATGAAATCTGAGAAGAACTTGCCTTCAGAAGGTAGTTGGTTCAACTGAGATATGGGTTCTAATTCTCTTATTCCAATTAAAAAAATATTGTCTGCTTTACGCGTTGAAGTGGAGGGCGAAGCCATGACTACGCACATGCACAAATCACAGTTCTTACTTTTGTTCACTTTTTGCACTTGACTCGTATTTTCTACTAGTATCAAAATAGTCTTTTAAGACAAATATTATCAGTTTTTTTATATATATATCAATTACTTAAGTCTTTAAATGCACAATTTTCACAATTTCAGCATCTGAAACAAAAAAATAATGTAAGATATTAATTTTTGAAAATTCGACGAAATTGCGAAATTTTCAAAACTTTGAAGACTTTGAGCACTGCTTTCCACTCCACCTATGACATTGAAACTTTAGGGATTTACTTCTATTAGGCAAAGTAAAAAAATGAGAGGGTGCCTAGGGATGTTCTACAATTTTGAAATTTTTGGGCCACCCTATATATAAACATTACAACTTGAAAATGTCATCATTATGGCTTATGCATGTTCTTGGATAATTGCTACTTGTATACAGTGGCGCACCCAGGGGGAGGTTTTGGGGGTTAAAACCCCTCCCAGGGCATATAAAAAAATATAAAGAATAGTAGGAAAATGCAACTTGTCTCTCAGAAACAATACAAAAAATTTTCGGTGCCCAAGCGAAGCCAGGACAAATAATCCCCGGACAAATAATCCAGGACAAAAAATCTCCACAAATTATCCCTGGACAAAAAATTCCCAGACAAAAAATTCCCGGAAAAAATAATCCCAAGACAAAAAATCCCGTACAAGTAATCCCCACAAATTTTTTTGGACAAAATATCCCCACAAAAAAATCCCGGAAAAAAAATCACCAAGAAATATTTTCTGCCGAATAGTTCTCTAAAAATTTTCCCGTTAATATAATCGACTCAAATATTTTTCAGCCTCAGTGCGTGAGAGCTATAGCAATCGCCATGAAACCGCTTTTCGGCACGAAAATAACGATTACCAATTAAGATTAAGCATGTTTTTTCAAAAATCGTGGAAGATATGGGGAATGCGCTAAGGCTGTGGGAACCATGTTGTAATTATTCGCTTAAATCTTTTACTCACTCTGCTTTGAATAACTATGTTCAAAACATTGCCTATTCGTGATGAGAACTGCTGGTCCTGAAAACGATAATCTTGATTGTAATCCAAAAAACCTGTTACTTTTTGTAAATTTAACGTCAAAAATATTTAGTTATTATCATCATCAATGATATTATAACTCTTCGAGTATCCTTGCGAGTGGTTTACTATTGCCTTCCATGTGTCGGCCCTGTGCCACTATTTCCCATTTTCTCACTCCCATTTTCTCCAGATCTTCTCTGACTGCATCTTTCCACCTTTTTCTAGGCCGTCTTACAGACTTTCCCCCATCTGGCCTCTCCCCGAGCAGCTAGGTATGTCTGGTATGATATTTGGATAAATTTTTCGCATGGCATATTCTAAGGCCAGGTTAAACAACAATGGGGACAACGAATCTCCCTGTCTCAGTCCAGAATTTACTTAGAAAGCATTTGATATTTCCCCACCTCTTCAAACTTGTGCAAAGAAGTTACCTACACAGATTTACGTTACCGCAGTTAGTTTCTTGGGTACGCCCAGCTCGGTCATTGTATTCCATAATGTAGGATGATTAATTGAATCATAAGCCTGTTTGAAATCTATAAAGATATGATGCACGTCTTGATTATACTCCCAATCCTTTCAAGCATTTGTCTAATAGTAAATATTTGATCAAAAATAGATCTTCCGGACCTGAAATCACACTGGTAGTCACCAACTATTTCTTCGGCGTATGGTA
Organism: Diabrotica virgifera virgifera; assembly: GCF_917563875.1. Lineage (NCBI taxonomy): Eukaryota > Metazoa > Arthropoda > Insecta > Coleoptera > Chrysomelidae > Diabrotica > Diabrotica virgifera. Next base: position 186,803,615 of record NC_065446.1, on the reverse strand, counting down.
GCAATATCTTTAGTAATACATAACGAAAAATATTTAGTCATCAGTTTCAATTCACTGCAAGCAAATTTCAGAAACCTGCTTCAAAAGCTATGTCAAAAACCTGTGTTTTGCGTTTTGATAACGAAGCTAAAGATTCTTAATAGCGCAAAAAATTTTCATGGGTGCACACAGACAATAGGCAATGTTTTGAACTTAGTTATTCAAGGGAGAGTGAGCAAAAGATTTAAGCGAATAATTACAACATGATTTCCACAGCCTTAGCTCATTCTTCATATCTTCCACGATTTAAAAAAAACTCACAGTCGTTTGTCATGTAAAATTTGAAGTTTTCGGCATGTACTTGGAATTTGAAATTTGGTAATCGAAATGACAATAATTCATGCTTAATCTTAATTACTTAATCATTATTGTCGTGCCGAAAAGCAGTTTCATGGCCATTGTTATAACTCTTATACACAGAGGCTGAACTAAACATTTGAGTCGATTGCGTTCACGGGAAAACTTTTAGAGAACTATTCGGTAGCAAATATTTCATATGGATTTTTTGTCTGGGAATTTTTTGTCCAGGGATAATTTGGGGGGATTTTTGTCAGGAATTATTTGTCCGAACCCCGCCCAAGCCAACCCCCCCTAGAGGAAAATTCTGGGTGCGCCACTGCTTGTATAATAGCAAATTATTAATTCAGTTAATAAATATGACAGTTTTTTCACTAACTATGTATTCAGTGATTATAATAATTTATATGCTGTACAACAAAAACTAATACCCAATCGAAAAAAGAGAAAAAATATTGATAGGGCAGTCAATAAGGGTATGTTGCTCCGAATTCCATCCTGCTATATCGATTTACGTGATATTTTGACAGTAAGTAGGGAATAGCCCAAGAAGGGAATAGCCCAAGAAACAAAGTCTACCCTATGCCGATGTGTGCTTTTGTCTTGGGGGGTGGTTACCACCCCTTCTCAGGGGTGAAAAATGTTTTGGTTAAAATAGCCACGGAAGAGGCTAGGTAACCTAATTTTAAGCAAAAACTGTTCTATAATTATTTTTTGAAAACTCGATACTTTTTGAGTTACTCGTGGTTGAAAATTGGCCATTTTCATTGAAACATAACACCTTTTTAAACGGTTTTTTGCGAATACCTTAAAAACTATTGATCTAACTAAAAAAACCATATAAAACATTTTTGTAGCTTATAAAATAACAGAGAGATTCTTTCCTTAATGAATCTTCTAGTTATAACACAAAAAGAGATAATATGCTAAGTGGAAAAACTTGTTTTCTTGGTGCATGCTCAAATCAGTGTATTTAACTTGAAATAACATAGAAACGGTCGATTTTAGGTGTATAATGCTACCAATAACTTTTGTTGTGCTTGAAAAGACGTTTTAAATAAGCAATATTAAATGTCGATTACATTCTAACTGTGAGAGATAAACTGTAAAAAACTTTATTACTAACGTATCTTAAGAAAAAAATGAGAAGTATATTTAACCCCTCATCCACAAGAATTTAAATGCATCATTTTCCTTCTACAATACATTTTACTATAGTGCTATTTTTAGGTTCAAATAGTTGGGCGGGTTTAAAATAAATGGTTTTTGAAAAAAATAATATCAAATTATTAAGCGCCTTTTTAAAATTTCTTAAAAATATTCCTATTTCTCCATGTAACTCGAAAATGATAAGAGATGCATTTAAATTCTTGTGGATGAGGGGTTAAATATAGTTCTCATTTTTTTCTTAAAATGAGTTAGTCATTAAATTTTTTACATTTTATCTTTCATAGTTTCAATGTAATCGACATTTAATATTGTTTATTTTAAAGGTCTTTTTAAGCACAACAAAAGTTATTGGTAGCATTATAAACCTAAAATCGACCGTTTCTCTCTTATTTCAAGTCAAATACACTACCGATTTGAGCATGCACCAAGAAAACAATTTTTTTTCACCTACCATATCTCTTTTTGTGTTTTAACTAGAAGATTCATAAAGAAAAGAATCTCTTTGTTATTTTATAAGCTAGGTACACAAATGTTTATATGGTTTTTTAGTTAGATGTTTTTAAGGTATTCTAAGGTATTTTAAGGTAATATAGTTTTTAAGGTATTCGCAAAAAACCGTTTGAAAAGGTGTTGTGTTTCAATGAAAATGGCCAATTTTCAACCAGGAATAACTCAAAAAGCATTGAGTTTTCGAAAAAAAAAATTATAGAAAAGTTTTTGCTTAGTATTAGGTTCTCTAGTAACTTCCGCAGTTGTTTAACCAAAAAATTTTCCACCACCTAGAAGGGGTGGGAACGGCCCCCAAAACAAAAGCACACATCGGCATAGGGTAGACTTTCAATAAGGAGATATTTTCAGGCTACTCCTAAAATTTCATTAAAATCTATGCAGTAGGATAGAATTCGGAGGTAATAACGTGTGCTTGCTCTCATTGACGGGCGTATAAAGGGATTTTTTATTAATATATTGTTACTATGGAACGCTTACAATTTTGAACATCTTTAACAACAAAATGTTTGGATCACAGAATATATCCTGATCAATTCTCTGCTTTTATGCTCCATAAAGAACAAACAATTAACTTTTTATTAAGCATCAATAATTATTTATCAAATACACTATCAATATTATTTAATTAACAGCTCAACATATTCCCGATGCTATGTCAAATATTTAAAATTGTCACTGTCTTGTCATCATATTCTACTTGACTCAGTGCGCTGTATGACAAAGATAGCGAATGTTCGATTTGGAAAATATCATGGTGTCCATTTTTTTTCAAATCCTGAAAAAACTAATAGTCGGAGAGATAAAAGCGGATTTTGTGCGTGATAAGTAATATGGAAAAACTATACGGGAATATGTTGAATTAGTTGTGTACATGACTTTCACCAACGACCGGAAACCAGAGTTGGGGCCGAGGGTAGTTATAAGGGGTCAAAATGGCGGATTTCATTATTTTTTTTATGACGCTCATGATCGAGATACTGCACCAAAATTTGGGAATAAGTAGGTCATGACGTAACTAAGTTAAATATCTAGGGGCGTAACGCTGCGTGGCCGACAAAGGGGTGGGGGTAGGGGTGAATATAAAAAATATAAAGGGTTTTTTGCGACGTTCGTGATTGAGATAGTGGACCAAAATTTGGGAATAAGTAGATCATGACATTATTAAGTAAAATCCCCAGAGCCAGAAACCAGAATTGGGGATGAGGGTAGTTATAAGGGGTCAAATTCGACGTTTTTATTATTTTTTTTGTGACGCTCATGATCGAGGGAGTGCACCAAAATTTGGGAATAAGTAGGTCATGACGTAACTAAGTAAAATCTCCAGGGGTGGCACGCTGCGTGGCCGACAAAGGGGTGGGGCAGGGGTGAATACAAAAAATATAAGGGGTTTTTGCGACGTTTGTGATTAAGAGATTGCACCAAAATTTGGGAATAAGTAGACCATCACTTAGCTAAGTAAAATTCCCAGAGCCGGAAACCAGAGTTGGGGATGAGGGTAGTTATAAGGGGTCAAAGTCGCAGTGTGTATTATTTTTGTGACCCTGCACAACATTTGTCCCTCATGCAGCATTCCGCCCCTGGAGATTTTACTTAGTAATGTCATAACCTACTTTCTCCCAAATTTTGGTGCACTATCTCCATCATGAGCGCCACAAAAAAAAATAATAAAAACCGCGAATTTTACCCCTTATAACTACCCTCGTCCGCCACTCTGGTTTCCGCCTCTGGGGATATTACTTAGTTATGTGATGGTATACTTATTCCCAAATTTTGGTGCACTATATCAATCACGAACGCCAAAAACCCCTTACATTTTTTTATTTTCACTCCTGCCCCAACCCTTTGTCGGCCACGCAGCGTTCCACTCTAGGAGATTTTACTTAGTTACGTCATGATCTACTTATTCCCAAATTTTGGTGTACTATCTCGATCACTGACGGCAAAAAAACCCCATATAATTTTATATTCACCCCTGCCTACCACCCCTTTGTACCCCAAGCAGCGTTCTGCCCCTGAAAATTTTACTTAGTTACGTCATAACCTACTTACTCCCAAATTTTGGTTCACTATCTCCATCATGAGCGCCACAAAAAAAAAATAATAAAAACCGCGAATTTTACCCCTTATAACTACCCTCGTCCGCCACTCTGGTTTCCGCCTCTGGGGATATTACTTAGTTATGTCATGGTCTACTTATTCCCAAATTTTGGTGCAATATCTCAATCACGAACGTAGCAAAAAACCCCTTACATTTTTTTAAATTCACCCCTGCCCCACCCCTTTGTCGGCCACGCAGCGCTCCACTCCTGGAGATTTTACTTAGTTACGTCATGACCTACTTATTCCCAAATTTTGGCGCGCTATCTCGATCATGAGCGTCACAAAAAAAAATAAAAAAAACGAAAATTTGACCCCTTATAACTACCTTCCTTCCCCACTCTGGTTTCCGGCTCTGGGGATTTTAATTATTTATGTCATGGTCTACTTATACACAAATTTTGGTGCACTATCTCAAGCACGAACGTCGCAAAAAAACCTTATATTTTTTATATTCACCCCTACCACCACCCCTTTGTCGGCCACGCAGCGTTGAGCCCCTAGAGATTTTACTTGGGTACTTCGTGACCTACTTATTCCCAAATTTTGGTACACTATCTCGATCATGAGCGTCATAAAAAAAATAATAAAACCGCGACTTTGACCCCTTATAACCACCCTCGGCCCCAACTCTGGTTTCCGGCCGTTGGTGAAAGTCATATACACAACTAATTCAACATATACCCGTATAGTTTTTCCATATTACTTATCACGCACAAAATCCGCTCCCAGCTCTTAGACTATAATAAATATTTTTATAAAATTTAAACGCAGAATGAAAGAATAAATTATTATCGATGACCAAAAGTCCCTTAGAATAAATAAAAATTTTCTTTTGAACGAGATATTTGAAATTAAAAATCCACTACATTTTCTCTTAGTTTTTCACCCCTGTAACTTATTAAAATAAACATTACAAAAGTTTTCAAAGAATTTCGGCAATCGGTAAGAACACAATATTCCATTCTGCGTTTTTTCAATAATACTTATTAGTTTTCTCAGGATTTGGAAAAAAATTAATCCCATTTAAATAGTATTGGAGCCGAAGCTAAGTGCCCATCATCATGGGGGGCCCAAAAAAAATTTATCCTTAAAAATACTCGAAATTGTCAGATTAAGATAAGGTAAGTTAAATACATGCAAAAGAGTGTATATTTCAAAAATCTGACGATTTGAGCGGGCGTAAGAAAAGGGGCGAGTCAAAAAATTTCACAAAAAAAAAGCGAATATTTCGCAAAATGAACGTCAGATCGAAAAACTAAAAAGTGCTTCTTCAATATTTTTCAAAAATCTATCGAATGGTACTAAACATGACTCCACTCATTTACCCTCCACCCCACGGAGAGTGGTGGAGGGTAAATCTAAAATTTTAAGTACAAACCCCGCGATATTTCGCAAATGAACATCAGATCGAAAAATTGCAAAATACACTTTCAAAATGGTTTTGAAAAATATATCGAATAGTACCAAATACGACCCCCCAAGAAGGTGGTTTGTAAAACACTTTAAAATCTTAAATGGGACACCCAAATTTTTGTTGCAGATTTGGATTCTTTACGTAAAAATAAGCAAATTTTATTCGACACATTTTTTTGAATTATGCATAGATGGCGCTCTAATCAGAAAAAACGATTTTTGGAAATGGAAAATTAAATTAAAAATGGAAAGTCCCCACTAAAATTGAAAATTTTACTTAAGTTTTTTTGGCTTTTAGAGCTAATAACCACAACCCAATAGGTCCCCATAACGCTCGGGTGACTGAAAATTTAGCATACCGTGTTCCCCAACCATTACGAATAATAGAAAATAATTGTTTCAAATTTATTATTTAATTCCTATCATGTAATATTAATTTACAATGTAAAGAAATAATTACACTATTTTTTTAAGATTTTGCTTATTATTTTGACCACATTTTGACGTATTGACTGGCGAATATTAGTTTCCCTCTTTCCTAGTTATGATACTTTGACAATAATTATCGTGTATATGGCGCTTAAATTAATAGATTAATATTATATTTAAGTGTATAAAAACCAAATTTTAATATTTAAAACGTAATATTTAAGGTAAAAATATAAGCCGCAGCTTTGGTCAACTAATATTTTTTCCTATAAATGTTTTTAACTTCAATGTTTTAAATTTATCACTTTGACATTTATGTCACATTTCCAGCAAACTTCCATTGACTTGTCACTACTGGCGTTCACGAACTTTTAAATATCCTCTCTACCTACCAGCTGACAGCGGATATACAGAAAAAAGTAAGTTATTTTCTTTACATTAAAATAGTGTATTGCAAAAAATTCATGGATTATTTTTAAACAAGATATGCTTTGTCAAAATGTGACATCTTCTTTACTTGCCATCTCCGCGACGAAGGTTGGCAATCATCATTTCTATTCTCACTTTTGATACTACAGCCAGAAAGACTTCAGTTGAGCTGCATCCAAACCATTATCTGAGATTTCTCAGCCAGGACATTTTGCTCCTATCTATGCTGCGCCTTCCTTGAATCTTTCCATGCATAAAAAAATGTGACATATACACATGCAATTATGTGCCACTAAGTTGGACTCATACCCATATGGAAAACTTTTTTATTTATTAAAAACATTATTCTTTATAAAATGCTCTGCATAGGCTATAATCTATGATGCAGTCATCAGATATAAAATTTTATTAATAGTATACGAGATGTGATAAAAGATATTAATTTCGCTCAAGAGTGAAGTACTTTTATATATCACAATATCGAAAAGTGTTATTAAGAAAAGTTATTTGGAATTAAAAATTATGTTGTAAAATGCAATTATATTCTTCTGATTGAAAAAAATAAATATTTTCCAAATTTTTCTTGGCTATCATATGGATATCTTGTTTAAAAAAAAATTGTCCTAGAATTTTTTACAATACACCATTTTAAATTAAAGAAAATAAGCTTTATTCTTTATTGCACAATGTGTAGACCAAAATGTACAACAAAAATGTTATCATGAGAAATTAAAAAAATGATCGTAAAAAATATCAAAAACCGTTAAAATTATAAAACTTTGAAAAACCGTAACTTGCTTAAAAATAGTCATACAACTTTATACAAGTCATTTTAATGGTAATTGACTTTTCTTACAACTAAATATATCATAGCATATACTTACCTAGAAATGCGTATAAAAAAGTTACAAGAAAATGTTTGCGAAATAATGGGGAAAATGGCACAAAAATGCTGTGAGCGGCGAATTTTGAAAAATCATATTTCGGAAAATATAAATCCTAGATACTTCTACCAGATGTTATTTTAACCCATTTAGCGCCAAAGGTGCGAAAACGCACCATTTTTTTGTAGAATTTTTTTTGACAATTCGTTAATTTTTTTAAATCTTTGTATTTTTTAAGCAACCAGAAGATATAAGTGTAACTATATTTAATTTTGTTTAATTTCCAAACTCATGCTTTCATCACAAAAATATTTTCTAAATGTCCGACATTTTCAATCCTTCGACACAACTTTATTTTTACTGTAGTAATTTTATTGGCATAACACTTTTGTGGTCAAATAAATTAAAACATTATTTTTTTATAATTACGTATTTTTTATGGGAAATAAGCCACAATTTTACTAAAAAATGAATTTATTAACGTTTCGAAGCCCAAATCGGGTTTCGTTGTCAAAATACAAAATACTATTAAAATAAAATAAACATGTTGTTGCTAAGTAAAAAAATTCTTCTAATAATTTATTTAATCTGACTCATTTATATTGGCAATTCAGACGTATATTATACGTTTTAAAGTAGAAGACTTTAAAATGATATCGCCAATATTTATGAGTTGCGTTCCTGGGACGACTTTACTAAAAGATAGTTCATTCGATTACATGAAATCAATCCCAACTCAAGAATATCCGTCGTAAAAAAATCATAGCATGTGATCTGTCTTTAAAAAGACAACCAAATGCAACGATGACAGTAAAATTCTCGCGTTAGAGATTCCATAGTAAATCACGAGGGAAAACCAGGAAAAAACCTAAATAAAACTGATAGTATCACGAGGTTTATCACAACATTACGAACGTAGTGGATACGTACCTTTAGAAAGACGGGTATTCTGGTATTGTTTTGTTATAATCTAGGGTGGGGGAGGAGGGAGGAGGCTACATAAGGGAGGTTGTGTAATGTTGTAGACAATATGTCGATTTGTCGAATTTATGCAACTGGCACAGTGCAAGATACAGGATTGGAAAGTGTAAACTGGAAATATCTAAAATAATTTCTAAAAAAGATAGAGGGCCGTTCGACTTCGTTTTTGAGAAAGAAACTGAAGAAGGTGTAGGCAATGTTCTAACCATACTATTTTTGTTTATCAAAAATTCCAGGTCCATTTACACTCTAAATGTTTTGAGACTTTTCACAAAAAATAAAATTGTGTATTTCAATTTTTATATCTCATTTCCGCCAAAGGTTCGAAAACGAACCATTTTGTTGTTGTGACACCTGCCATGATCAAAGTGTAAAACAATTTTTTTACGAATGTTTAAGTTTATTTTACTCTAGTTAATCAAATATATTACATAATATTGCAGTATTTCTTTGCTTGGCGGTTAATGGGTTAAAGAGGAAGGATGGGTGTATTTTTTCTTTGCAGCAATGCCTGTATCTATATCCTTGTGGAAAAAAGTTATGGGGCAAAAAATAAAATTGCTTTCTTTCGTGTTTTTTTTTGCTTTATTTTGGAAAATATTTTTGTTCAAAAATATATTTTTGACTTTAGAAGGTGATATTTCGATAGCAAATTTAACTTGGAACAATTATTCTGTAAAAGTGTTTGTACGAAAAGTGCATAGAACTCACCCTAATTCACCCTGTACCTAGGGACTAATTCTTTAAATGGATACATTCCACGGTTTTTTCAATTGACCATATAAAACAATAAAATCCCGTTAACGTTTTAGTTGCTTTTAGCTCTATTAGTTTGAACATAATCAATAGCCTAAATAGTTATTTTCCTAACTAGTGCGGAAAGTGATACTTTCACGCACGAGACTGCCGTTGATCCGAACGACGCGATAGCTGAGTTCGAGCAAGCAGTCGAGTGCGGGGAAGGCACTTTCCGCATGAGTAAAGAACAATATTTTTTCTAGGGCCGTACGTTTGGAAAAAAGTCACAAAAAATAGAGTTATATTAATTTTTATTTAAAAGTGAAAATATAAAAAATAATTCTTTGACAAGGTTGTCAAAACCAAACTTTCAATATAATGGGTTACCACGACGACGATATTGGTTTCCATGACGACGATTCAAAACTATTGTAATTGTCTACTGATCTGACTTTTAAATATTATGTCAAAATAATTTTATTTCATCGAATTATCAGTAGTAATTGCACAAGAGCTCTGAAATTATTGAATTTTTCCCGAGTGACACTTTGACAGTTTTAATTTCACGAGCCGAAGGCGACTGAAATTATGTCAAAGTGTCACGAGACCAAAAATTCTATATTAATTTCAGAGGTCGAGTGCAATTTGTTGCGATTATTTCATGAATAAAACTGTTCAAAACCAAAATTTTATTGTAATTTATTTATGTAAGTACCATTAAACACACAGTTTTTATAAACATTTGACGATTGAAAGTCATCACTTTTACAATTTTTAAAACATTAATTGTCATTAATGTCACTGAATGTATTTTTTCGTAGCAACGAAGGGCATCTGAAGTAATATACTTAACGACGGGAAATTATCAAAAATTATCGATTTAATTCAGATTTCTGTAGCTTTCTATTGGTCAGAATCTCCTATGAGTGAAATAATCAATAGTAATTGCACAAGAGCTCTAAAATTATCGAATTTTTCCCGAGTGACACTGTAACAGTTTTAATTTAACGACCCGAAGGGGAGTGAAATTATGTCAAAATGTCACGAGGGCAAATTTGGATAATAATTTTAGAGGTCGAGTGCAATTTGTAGCGATTATTTCATGAATAAAACTGTTCAAAACCAAAATTTTATTGTAATTTATTTATGTAAGTACAAGTTAGTACAATTAAACACACAGTTGTTAGATATAAATATTTGACGGTTGAAAGTCATCACTTTTATAATTTTTAAAACATTAATTGTCATTAATGTCACCGAATGTGTTTTTTCGTAGCAACGAAGGGCATCTGACTTAATATACTTGACGACGTGATATTATCAAAAATTATCAGTTTAATTTTTATTTCTGTAGCTTTCTATTGGTCAGAATCTCCTATGAATGAAATAATCGCACTAATTTCATTTAAACATGAACACAATAAGATAAATTTGAAATAAATTAGTAAATAATATCTAAATATTAGTTTATTGCATGTATTATAATATATTATAATGACATATTACAAGGTATTTTACTTTCCCGCACGCCGTGCGGGAAAATTTATTTTCACGCACGCCGTGTGGGACTCTTTATCACGGCCGTAGAAAAAAATATTTTATATTTATAGTTTTTTTTTTTCGTTAAATGCAAAATGTTTAAGGTATTTGCAAAAAACCGTCCGAAAAGGTGTCGTTTTTCAATGAAAATGGCAAATTTATGTAATGGCAAATAACGTCAAACTTTATGTATGTCAATAACCTGAGAAATAAACGGAGACTAAACATATCAAACATATCTAGAAAATAATAATTCATTATAATAATAATAAGTATTTCTAACGATGAATGGAAAAATTACTCATATTAACAAATATTAATATTAGAAAATTATTTACTTTTAGACAATTTCTAGAAGAAAAATACCAAATATCCGATAATCATTTATAGGTCACTAAGAGCGAAATAGAAATTTTTTTGAAAACATAATATTATATCCTTAAAAATAGCTTTCTCACATCAAAACATTTCTACCTATTTTCAGTTATGTATAACCAATTAATTTCTATACATAATTAAAGAATTTTAGTCAATGATATTATTCAATAACAATATCTTCTTACTAACATCTGTTCAATAAAACTAAAACTGTTATCTATTAATAGATCAATGCATAGACGGTTTTAATCTCAGATTATTCCGATGTATTTAACTTACCGGGTCTAATGGATTAACACAAAATTATATTAGATTATTCCGATGTATTTAACTTACCGGGTCTAATGGATTAACACAAAATTATATTTCAATCACTATGTCTATTACTATAATCTACTTATAGTCTATTAGTATACATATACTATACCTATAAATAACTTAACACAATGAAAATAAATATTTTATAACTGTGCCGCCCACCAGTTACGAAATTTGTCTGATTATAAAAATAACATGTCGTCTGCTGAGTCATGATTTTTGTTCATATTATACAGGTATTGAATACGGTCTGCTACATTAGGCAGGCCGCACATCAAAGAAACATGAAACGTATAACATGAAACATAAAACGTGAAACACGTTTTATAAAAATTAAACAATGCTAAACAAGTCCGCATACAAATGAAAAGAGTGTGATTCATGCGTGTGAAACATTTTTATTTTCCGAAGGCGCACACCAAACAAACATGAAACGTGAAGCACGTTTAATGGAAATAAAATACTGCTAAACAAATAGACGTCCGCATATATATGAAACGAGTGTGATTCATGCCCATGAAACATTTTTATCTTCTTGAAACGTGTTTCATGAAATATGACGTCTTCTATTTTTCGATATCAGTTTCGTTGTTTTAACTAATTAATTACATGCGTAAAATGAATGCGACCAAGAATTTAATATTGCATTGGATTCTGTGGTGGAGCAGAACGAAGTGCTGTACAATAATTATAAACTGAAGTGGTACTCTAAGCCCAGCCGCACACCAAAGAAACATAAACCGAAAAATATGAAACATGAAACGAAAAACATGTTTCATGAAAAGAAAACACTGCTAAACAAATCTCAAAGTCCGCCTACCAATGAAACGAGTGTGATTCATGCTCATGACACATTTTTATTTTCGGAGAGTTTCATAAATGGGCGGACGTTTATTTGTTTAACACTGTTTTATTTCCATGAAACGTAATTTACGTTTCATGTTTCTTTGGTGTGCGGCTGGGCTAATAGACAATAAGACGCTTCCGAAGGCGCACACCAAATAAAAATGAAAGGTGAAACACGATTCATGGAAATAAAACACTGCTAAACAAATAGACGTCCGCATATATGAAACGAGTGTGATTCATGCCCAGAAAACATTTTTATCTTCTTCAAACGTGTTTCATGAAATAGGACGTCTTCTATTTTTCGATATCAGTTTCATTGTTTTATCTAATTAATTACATGCGTAAAATGAACGCGACCAAGAATTTAATATTGCATTGGATTCTGTGGTGGAGCAGAACGAAGTGCTGTACAATAATTATAACCTGAAGTGGTACTCGAATAGACAATAACAAGAAAATATCGTTCTTTTAAACCAGGACCCACAATAAAACAATGTAAATATTTGAATACTCATTCTATAAAATGATTGAAATTTAGCAAGATGATTATTTAATTCGTTTGCAACCAAATATTATATACTATGGTTATGATTTTTGGAGAGTAATAAAAGAGTTGCCACAACAGCAACGACCTCGTCATCATTAATTTCCATTATTTACTATACCAATTTTATTTTTGTTTCTTTGATTAGTATATTAGTGTAGCAAACAGAGATTAAACTTCGCAAACTCGACACAAGTCCGGTATTTTTTTTTCTGGTATATCAAGAGGTGCTTATTATGAGATTAACTTTTTTTTTAAGATTTGCCCCGGAATACATATTTTCATTCATTTAAAGGGGGTAGGAAAAAATCCTACTCCATTATTAGGGTTCTTTATAAATATATTTATATATACATTTATACATTATGGTTATTTCAAAATCCCTGCGGAAACTACCCCTATCCCAGAAAATAAGTTTGGCGAGCAAGTTTTTACGATTTTATTATTACCTATATATTTTTTCGGAACAACGCTTATACAGAATTAAAGACCACTATTTGCTCTACAAATAAGTTACTATGCAGTTTTTTCATATAAGCAACAGTTACGGCACAGTGGCGCCGCAAACCTCAGAAATGTTTTGGTTGGCTCCAGTTTTTGTTTCTTTTTCGTCATCTATTCATTTTATTAATAATATACTTATGACAAATAAAAGAACACACTATCTGCTACATATTATGACCTATATATATTTAACTTTCTTTGCGCTTTAAAGCCACAGTGGTGGCCATTTTTGCATATTTTCTTTATTCATTTTCCTTTTTTTGAGGTGGTTTCGGAGAAAATATGGGGGTGAATTAAACAAATTTGTAAATAATACTTGTACATGGGTTATCGCTGAAAGTTTTTTACGCTAGCATAAGCGGTTCAGATGGTATATATAAAAAGGGGCTTTTTAAAATTCAACACCCTGTAATTAAAAAATGAACAATTGCCCTTAAATGAAACCTATACCAAAAAATCAGACATTCATTTGTGATTAATTGCCGCTGGGCTGCTTCTTGATTCCCATTACAATTAGGGAAAAATATTTTTTTTAATACATCTTTTTTAAAGCTTGGGGCGCCACCTCCGCTAAACAGTGTGTGACAGATATATGCTGTCGCGGAATAAATTGTAGGAAATATATTCCTCTTCATATTTCTATTGAGGAATTTTTTGCAATGACGCACAGGAAGGGCTGCGCTTCACAAAAATGACAAACTACCCCCTTTAAAGGGATGAAAATGGGTGTTCCGGGGCGAAATCTTTTAAGAAAAAGTTAGTCTCATTAACCCTACGTTAGGCGCGTCGTTATTGCTGACAAGCTTAGGTGCGTGGTCTACGATTGTAGACCAATAGTTTTTTGTCGTATAATACCGGATTTTGACAAAACTAATAAATTAGTGGTTAATAACATGTTTATTTATGTTCACACTTTGATATTAGATATGCCTTGTTCCTTGGCTTTTCCCATTTTGACAGTGGTAAAATTAAAAACGAGGTCATGATTTTTTGGGTCTTTATTCGCAAGTAAATGAAAATGGTCACAAAAATAAGCTTATTTTAGTAAAAAACACAAATATTTTTTATATTTGAAATTATAGAATGACCAATAGGGATAAATAATAAAGAATAGAACTGAAAAGTAAAAAAAGAACAAAACTATTAAATGGTCAAAGTGGCACAATTTTAGTCCGTCAAACATTCAGTGCAAATATCCCCAAAATGATCCTTGAATGCAAATGTGTCACATCTTTGGCATGCCCTTCTTGTTGACATATTGCAAATTCAAGTCGCTTCTTGACACATTTTCATTTATGTTATTAGCTTTATATACACAGCAGGCTACATATTAGCTTTATATATACAACTAAAAACTGGAACGCGCTTAGTCGCGTGGTCTACAGTTGTAGACCAGTGCTCTTTGAATAAGGGTAAAAAAATAATGCAAACAGATCGGCGGCGTTTAGCAAACTGAAGAGTAAGTTGGAAGTATTAGTGACAGCTACTAAGCGGGATGAGGGCGTATCGTGCAGTTTTATGCAATTGGCGACCACTTAAACGAGAGTGGTCTACGATTGTAGACCACGCGCCTAACGGAGGGTTAAAAGTACCTCTTAATATACTGAAAAAATATATAACCGGACTTATTGGCGAAGTTCAACCTTTGTTTTCTACACTATACAATAACATGAAGCGGTTTCGTTCTTCACAATTTATTTTTGTTTCATGTTTCACGTTTCTTAGATATTAAAAAGCAATTAAAGGGCGGCGCCGACAACAACGACCACGTCACTATCCATTGCCGACTATACAAATTTTATTTTTGTTTTATCGATTAGCTTATCACCATAAAACGGTTACTTTTTTTACAATCTATTTGTTTCATGTTTCACGTTTAATGCTTTACGTTTCATGTTTCTTTGATGTGCGGCCGCCTTACAACACACTGATTCTGGACGGTCGATTTTAAGGGTCGTTTTAACGCTACGTCTTATTGTATGTTTTGTGTGTCATACAAAACATACGACAAAACGTACGTTTTGTGAATAAGCGGATTTAATTTTTTCGATTCGACAAGACGTACGTTTTGCTGTTTTCACGCTACGTCTTAACGTCTTATTGTACGTTTTGTGTGATAGGACAAATCCTATCACACAAAACGTACAGTAAGAAGTAGCGTGAAAACGAGCCTTTATATCGGCTGTCCAAATTCCAATACTGAACCACAATGTCTTGTGAGAACGGGACATTGCACACACACTGACCGCTTATTGGTGCCGGTAGAATATCGTTCAGAAGCCGGAGACTACCACTGTATCGTTGACACGTCCAAGAAATGCTAGTACAGTGAAACCTCGATAAGTCGGATTAATCGCGACCGTGGCCGATCCAGGTTATCGAAAATCCGGGTTATCCGGAGAATATGGTATAAATTAAAAAAATACTGTATACTTACAGGTAAACTCCATTATAATTGCGAAAACATGAAATACATAGGGACAATACCTCTAAATTACGTACAGTTGTATAAAGTATTGTTCATTTCTTGGTAAAAAACTCAGTCAAACCGAAAAATGTTTGTTTTTTCTGATGAAAATCGGTCCGGGTTAGCCGGACTTCTGGGATATCGGAGGCCGAGTTATCGGGGTTCCACTGTATATAGGTAATGGATTTTGGGAATTGCTATGACCTTGAAAATGTCACAAAGAATATCTTCTTTCTTTGGTGCCTATTCGTTTCGAATATTAGCGGTAATTCTGGCTATAATTATTGTATTAACTGATGCTTTACCTATTACTCATTTAGTAACTGACACAAAGAATCTACTAAATATCTATTTTCTTATTCTTAGTCAGACTCTTAAAAGAATTTTACAATATTTTAGAAGCGAAAATATTTAGTTATATTAAAGTATTGGATTTTGACAAGAGCTACGAATTAGGCCGATTTAGTAAACAAGTTTATGTGAATTTTTCAAGGTCATATGTCTTCCCCAAATCCATTACCTATACATGACTCAATACAGCATTACACGCACATCGATTTTTATCGGCAAATTCCAGTCGACATATCGGTGCAATAATTGTAGGTACATACTACGTTTTAATTTTAGTTTTGGTAGTGCTTGTATATTATGTTACAGATCAAGTTGATTATTCAGTTATGCAGGGCAGATCAACAACAGATACAATTTTCATTGTAAGGCAACTGATGGAAAAATATAGGAATTAAGAGACCAACGCTCATATGGTATTCATTGATCTTGAGAAAGCATGTGATAGAGTTCCTCGAGAGATTCTGTGGTGGGCTCTCAATAAGAAAGGAGTCCCTGGCGGATATGTAAAGATTGTGAGAGATATGCATGAGGAAGTAACGACTAGTGTCAGGACAGGTGTGGGAGAGACTGATAAATTTCAGGTGAAAGTAGGATTGCACCAAGGCTCGGTGCTTAGTCCTTATTTATTCTCATTACTATTGGACCAGATAACAGCGAAACTACAGGGTAGTATTCCATGGTGCCTAATGTATGC